>NC_046659.1:48478840-48504927 GCF_010883055.1 Belonocnema kinseyi | reverse complement strand
TTTATACGTGAAGTAACGTAAACTCAAAATACACGCATTAAAGAGGCGCGCGAAGTATTCAAATCATGAGAATCGCCAGCCCAGCAACGAAATCTGAAAATATTAAAATCCCAATCTCTTCATTTTATTTCAAAGCAGATAGAGATATAAATAGAACGGCCGAAGTGTTCCAACCTGCAATCGTGCACCTTCGAGTTTTTAAATTCAGAAGAGGAGAAATGGGTTGCGCGCGCAACCTAGGCAATTATATCGTCTCGTACCACATTCACACGCTCATAGACGTGTCATAGCATTGGACCACGTTTCGTTTCAGATATGGGATCACTGCAATAGGCTGCCTGATGGTCAGAAGCTTTGACTTGTTAAGTGACTGATAACAGGTACGGAGTTCGCGCGCGAACTTTCGAACCTCAGCGGTAATATTCCTGCCAGATGTAATGTAGGCAATCACACACTGAAGGCGGGACGCCCAGGCTATCTTAATGGCGAGTTGATGCATTCGTCTTTTGGTCTTATCATCAACTGTTGGTTTTGTTTTACGGTTCGCATCGGCCAAAGCTCTCGCTGCATTATACACATAACAATTGATAGCCCAGAGGTCGGATTCTGCGGAAAAATGTCCACGAAGCTCATCATCCATTTCAGCCAGATCTTTAGGCTCTAGACAAACCTGAGTGTTGATGTTTCTTCGGGTCATAAAGCATCACTCTTTCTCTATCGGATGCCTTCCCGTGGTTGGTCTTAGTGTCGCCTCTCTTTCTCTGTAGCCGGCTTTCCGCTTACATGGCCCCTTTTGTGGAGTAGTTCGGCATGCAGTCGTGCCATGTCACCCCGTTCAGGGGCCACACTCGCATCGTAACATTCTAGCAAGTCGCGATTCAGTCGCTCCGTCCACCTAAAGATCCCGAGATTCCGCCGATCCATCGCATTGAATCCCTCTTCATTGGCTCCCTCAGCTGTAGAGTGGTCGATATTGTTGGTTCACCCATTGTCGGGAGCCCTGCGCGTTCTGTTGTTTTGAACCAGATTTACTACAACTATGTTTGGTGTTGTCATTGTTGTTCTTACGAGAAGCTAGGGTAAGGGGTTCGTCCACCCTTGTAGAGCCCCGCATGCAAGGATAAGGCTGCGAACTCTGAGAGGTCGCCCGGTATCCCAGAGTCACCGTTCTAGACACCTTACCCAGGTGCCAGTCAGCTTTCAGCATGAATTTCACACCTCCGCTTGGGGGTTAATTCTTTCGGGACCACCCCTGGACAATTACCCGCGACTGCCTATTTATTTTTGTAACCATATTCAGCAGAAACTCTTGGTACAGAGACCCTCTATCCGCAACCCAAGGACGCGTTCGGTGGCTTTGTCACAACATACACACACACACACACACACACATAAATATATATATATATTTTCTTTTGAAAATTCATTATGATATTTGAGAATACTTGAAATACTGTGAAAATATTGCATGAAAAGATGTAACTTTTAGATTTTCCGTTATTTTTGATGCTTTCAAAATGTAATTTTTTATTTATCAAGACGATTCAAAAAGTTGTTATGATAATCTTCTAGAGCATTTGGAAAACAAACTTTTTCTTCTCTTGCCATTTTTTGATATCGAATTTTTTTATATTCTATAACTCTAATAATGTTTAATTTCATAAAAAAAGTCATTAGATTAAATGGTATCAAAAATATTCTAAAGGTGCTCACTTTTTTAATTTTCATCCATAATGGCTGACTAAGGAACTTGGCCTTTAGTTTAGGACACTAAAAGAGTGTACCAGAGGCCACACAAATAGAATTATTTTTTTCAAAATTTATCATGCTCACAGAAAGACAGACATAACGACAGACAGATGGACATACAGATAGACACATTCATAAAAACCTGTTTTTCGGATTCAGGGGGTCTCAAAACGTGGACATCTGACAAAAACTGGGGGGGGGGGGGTCAAATTTTACATAAATCTAATACCTCTCTGATCAGAATTTAATATGTACAAAATTTAATTATTTACCATTGAGTTCCTTTTGTAATTGACTAATAAATTATTCAAACATATGTTTTGTATATCAAAACTTCGTATTTGTCTTCTATAATATTTTAATCGATATTTTCCCTTTATTCCTAGTGAAAATATTATCATACATTCCTCTCTGAATATTTAATTTAAAAAATTGTTTAAATAACTTTTATTATTACTTTTTCTATATTCTTGGTTACTTTCCTTAGAACATATTCTTATTTTCTTTGTGGTTGGTTTCTCGGAATTGTAGGTTGAATCTAGATCAGAGCAAGGTTATGTATTAAAGGTTTACATTAAAACAGTTTTCTCTCTCAAAGTGTTTTACGATTTTGATTTTTTATCCAATAATTTAGTGCAATATTATGGAGCTCCTTTTTAAAAATCATTGGCACTTTTTAAAAAATGATGTTTGTTAAAAAATTTTTAATGTTTCATTAAAATTCTAATTTTTCATAAATTTATACAATCTACATTAAGTATGCTTCACGTCATGTTCTTCAGATTTTCTTTCTTGCTACCTATCTGAAAATTAAGTTACTTAAGTAAACTTTCATTTTTATTCATTCGTTCATTAAATTATTTTAAAGTTATTATAACATCGCTTTTCGAGGTAAGCGTGACTCCCTTATTGATGAAGTAAAGTACGCAGGGATGGAAAGGGGAGGGGTATAGATTTTTAGATTGATCTTAAATTAAAAAATGTTTTAAATATTTTTCTCTTACCTAATACTTATTCAAAATAAGTGTATCAGCAAAATTAAACTAAAATTGATTCAAAAATTATAATTTTTACAATTATTAATTCTTACTATTATCATTAATTATTATATTGAGAGTATGCTGTATTTTTAATGCAAACGTTTCTTTTTATAATTTTGAAAAACGAAAATTAATATTTTTATGAAATTCTTAAAACTACACTTTTCTGGGTGGTCAGTTAAATTTGCGTTAACACGTGCTCTTTTACAAGCGTTGTTTGACACATATTGAGTCACTCATAAGGATCGAGTTCCTCGTCTAAAACAGGGGTAAAAAATATGTTTAAAAAAGTCGCCTCTTTTAAATCTCTCTCTCTCTCTCTCTCTCTTTACCAAGTAGCTTTTCCGAAAATCTGACAACTTTGGGGCCATTCACAAAATACGTGATACATTTTTCAGGAATTGCTTACCCCGCCCCCCCTGCGTGATACCTTTTACATTTGTCTTAACATGGAGAATGATAATTCGGCAGACCCCCACCCTCCCCTAAACGTTTCACGTATTTGGAATGACCCCTTTAGAGAGATTTTCCATTTAACTTAATGTTAGTATATGCCGTGACTTTGTACACTGCACATCGTAATATGCGGCTGCTATTGATCTTTTTCAATTTTGTGCAAATAAAAGAGAAATTAAAGTTTTCAAAGTCTCCTTTTATTATTAATTATAATAATTTTGTAACTATGTTTTGCAATATTCACATTGTGATTGAAACAATTGTTATAATTTTCATTTAGTAATTTGCCGAGTGTGCAAAGGTAACTTTTTAAAGGGTTAGAAATACGAAGGCCGTTAATAATACGTAACAACAAATAAAATTTTCAGTATCATCGTGAAACAAGTATAATATAAATGAAAAATCTAAAATATATTGATTCAATATATATTATAAAAATATACAAGATTGTTTAATCCTTAACAAAGATTAACTTTTATGACAGTTAAAATGGCAGACATAGAAACTTGTCTCCAAGACATAAATTGAAATCTGGATCCGTCTCGAAACTGAGACATACTCAGGTCGAACTTTTCGACTTAAGCATGTCTTCATTGGGGGCAGTTCAAGTCGAACTCAAGTCGAATCATTTTTACTTGGGTGAATTCCCCACTCCCTCTTTTTTCAATTGTTATTTTGTTGTCTCTAATGAGCCGAAAAGTGAGGTAGTTTGGAAGTCCGGTTTTTAATTGTGAATCTTTTTAATGCTCATTTGCATAAAATTATAAATGAAAAAATAGATCTCTTTTCGATCTTAAATAAAAAATTTGTAGGAGTTCTTAGAAGCTATAATTCCTCTATGAGACTTTATCCCGTATACTTTTTTCTGTATCTTACGTTATCACCATTTTCGGTCAAAAACCGAAATGACTAGTCCTAAAAAAATGGTTCTGAGAAATTTTGTAGGACTTTTTAAAAGCTATAATTGCTTTTTTCAAAAAATAAAACAAAAGTATTAAGGCTTATCAAACAATAGCTAAAGGAAAAATTATAGGCCTTTTACAAATTTTTAGTTTTTTTTTTCAACTTTTTTACTTGTCTGTCGTCCTTTGGCTTAAAATTAGAATTTTCGAAGTCCTATCAAATTTCATTCTTCTCTCAAACTTTTTTCACGTATTTGTCATCGTTTGACGTAAAAGTGAAATATTCGATTTCTGGATACCATTCTCGATTAATAAAACCATAACTGTTGGTCTTGGGAATGCTGGTTAACGAACTCGTTCTTGCTTTAAGAACCCAAAAAAGGAGTGCGAAATCTCGATTTGATCCTTTTATTTTTTCGTGAGTTATCGTGTTTACAGATGGACGTGGGTGGACGGGCAAAACTTAATTTTTGGCTTCAGGAGTCTCAAAACGTTGGACAGTTCGAACACTTTCTCAATCATCAATTTTAAGAATACAAAAATTTACAATACCGACGGATAGTATATCGGATCACGAATCCGGTGACACATGTGTGAAAAATTATATATGTTAAACCCCGTTGGAAATCTTATAAAAGTGTGCAAAAATGAGACTTAGTTAAAGTAATTTGGTCTTGTGGATATATAATTATCACGTAAGAAAGACAAAAATAAATTTATAATTTTTAAAGAATTTTTTACTTCAACTTCACTCCTTGGCAGGAGTTAGTAAAATGAATGAATAAATTTAATATTTTACAAAAGTGATCTTGAGAATTCTACCTTTCCTTTGACCCCAAAAGATATTTCAGGTTCATGTGCCAAATAACTTTAATCAAGGCTCATTCAACGCAGAATTTAGAAAACCTTCTAACGGTTTAAAATAATGTTTTATTTATATTGTAGACAGCACTTTTTAAATAACAGTACACTATCAACTGAAACTTTCGATATATTTCTTTTTAGCTTTTGGAAATTCTCTCTTCACTTCAAATACTAATATCTGATCAGACACTACATATACTACTTTTTAAATAGAATTATTTAAAATATTAGAAAAATTCGCGTCAAACCACCTATGTTAAAATTATTTTAATGAATGTGTAAACAAAATATATTAAACTTCCAATTTAACGTTTTTTCAACAAAATTAACACAGTGAAATCTTAAGTTCTACTTTTTGCCAAATCTACAAAAGTGTTCCTACAAATTTAAAAAACTCATAAAATCAAAAGATATATCCTACTCTTTGAATAAAAATGAAGATTAAGAAGGAAAATTTATTTATTTTGACCATTAAAAACATACATTTATTATATACTCGTGCAATAGAAATTTATAGGATGCACAAAATCCAAAATTTGCCGTTAAACTTCATTTTTTATAAGATGCAACATTAGGTTTCTTATTATTTGATTGTATATCTAATGGAATCTGATGTTGAACATGATATTCAATCCTGCTTTTGTTTAAAATTTGAAGCGTAGGAATTAGTCTTGATTTTATGCTTTTTCAAATTTTTAAGAACGTACTTTTCTAGATTTCGCAAAGAATCGAATTCAAGATTGAAAGATTTAAGATTTTGCTACTAAAAAATGTCTTTAAAACTATATACATTTGTGGACTCGTTCATTAAATTAATTTCAGCTTAGGTAAATTCAAGGTAAAATTTTCTAATTTTTCACATCGCCGTACCTTCAAAGTCGTATAGATTCATTTTGTGCACAGATATTCGACTTGAAGTGAAGTATGAATTATCAAACAGCAAAAAGAAATGTACTAAGATTCATATATGCCTTCCCTCATGAAGGTGAATGTAAAATCGATTTTACATGGAAAAATAACAAATACCCAACTTCATGGGGGAAGGCATACATAAATTTTAATGTATTGTAATGTACTCAATGATCAAACCTTCTGTCAGTAGTCTACTTGGTTTGATCCTCACGTAAATCTCTTTTGTTCCTCTCGAAATATAATATCCTCAGAATAACTGCCTTGAAGTTGACAGAAGCACTACCCGAGTCAAAATTTAGGCCTTACTTTGAAGCCGTAACTCCTAGTTAGTAGGTTCTAAATAAGCAGCGATTTCAATGTAATTTAGACCCTATCTTGACGCTAAAAGTGTCCGAAATCAGCCGTTTTTCCACGTTTAGCGTCAAAGTAGGGTCTGTATTTAAGATAAATTAGACCCTCTTTTAGAGCTCAAACTACTACTGTAGGACTTGTGGCATCAAAACAGGTTCTCTATAATCGCACAACAATATGGATGAATAAAAATAAGTTTTGTTATTTATCAGAAAAAATAAAATAATATCTGTTATATGAATATCAAGGTTATTCGCAGTTATTTTTTAGACATGTTATTAATAGAATTTTTTAATTATGACGCTACAGCATAGTGCACTGAAAAATCCGCAAGTAGTAAGAAACGAGCCCGAGATCGCATGCACGCGCTGAGTATTTATCAAACGCCCAACGCAACGCCCTAACCGATTAAGCTAACAGAACGCGTTAGGATGTCTTCGATAAAAATCATTAGCACTTGTCCAATAATTCAAGGTCCAAAATCTTTTTAAATCTAAAACCATTAATTGAATAATTACTTTTTTTTAACTTTCTGTGTCGTTAAATATTTGAAACGATTTTTGAAGAGTATAATATACATTTGTTCTGTTTTTTAGAAGTATTCTACGTTATACGCTTTAAAATAACACTTATATTTGGCTGTTCTTATTTTCCAATAAATATGATAAAAAGATTGGAACAGTTAATATTTTCTAACAAAAATAAATTATGTTTCCTCCTAAATCAAGTAGTAGACACGTAAATAGTAATATTTCTCTAAAAAATGTTTTAGAAACTCTCAATTATTATTGTTTAATAAGAAAATGACCAAACCATTGGAAAAGTGGTACTGTTCCTTGGAAAAAAAATGATTTTCTCCATAATATCATGTTGCAAATAAATTAAGCATCGACAACTGTAATTTGTGATTGTGAATTCTTTTTGTTAAAGCTCCTTTGGCTTTAACGAGCACATTAGCATCACGGATCTTGTGCTTCGCACTCGATTTTGTCGAAAATTGCGAACTTTTTTACATTACATATATTCAACTCTATTATATAAAATGTATATTATATTTATTTTTGTACCTTAGTCTAGGCCTGATTACTCAGATATTGCAAATTAAAGTACAGATGTTATTTTTAAGGATTACTTTGATATTTGTTCCTTATTCTGCATTAAATTTTGTTCTGATATGCCTTGAAAAATGTATATAATTTTACTAAACTTATATCAATATAATCCATAATATGCGTTGGTATAAAAAAAAGTATTTTTATTGTATCACTTTTATAGTGAAAAATGCGCATTCTATACGAAAAAGAATGGTTATTTAACATTTTATTGCAACTTGTGTTGTTTTTCCATAAATTTAATTTAATTATTTTTTATTCAATTTTTTACGATTCAAAATAAAAATACGCGTCCTCGCATAAGGTGGTTCTAATAAAAATTTGAAGATATAATTTAGGCGAACAATTTTCTTAAATAAAAAGTTATTTCAGGCGTTTGATTTTCCTAAAAACTTAAGCTTGTGTGATTTGTAAAAAATTAAAATGGTGTATTTTTTATGTTTTTACGAATAAAACAAAAACCGCGCACCCTATTAAAAAATAATTCCGAAACTTTTTTTTTATGTTTATATTTTCGTCTAAAACAAAAACTACGTGTCCTATAAAAAAGTGATTAATAAGCAATTTGCACATATATGTTGCATGCACAATTCTTGTATTGAAATTTGTATTCTTATCTTCCATATTTTGACCAGAAAATGAACTTTTTATTTTTTATTATTCTTGGTGCGACAAAAATTTGGAGTTTCGATTTTTCAATAAAAATTCGAATAGTTCTTGTGATAATCTCGCAAGGCTTTCAAAAAGCAACGTTTTTCTTTCCATGCCTTTTTTCATATCGTCAATTGTTTTCTTAAAATGTTCATTTTCGTTTTTTTTTTCATTTTGAAACTGCTATAACTCTGATGAATTTCTTTTTATTGAAAAAAATTAGAGTTATCCAGTTCGTTATTCGTTATTAGTTGTCTGTATACCGAATAACTTTTGAAATACTATACTGATTGGATTGTTCTTTGGCACATGTATTTAGGAAACAAGAAAATAAAAATATTGAGTTAGTTAACGAGCTATTTTGAATGTAAATGCAAAAAGTTAGAACATTTTTATAATTTTTGAGACATTTTTTTTTTAAATTTGATTTCTATTTGCGGCTTTTCATAGTACACCAAACTCTTGTTTTCAGTCAAGTGTCGGGACTTGCCTTCAAATGGCCTTGGACTGATTTCGGGAGGACAGAAACGTAATCAGTGAGGGCCACTTGACTCACTGTTTACGTTTCTGTCCCCTCGAAATCAGATTTTGTTTGGTCACGCTCGATTGCTCGCCTGAGTGACAACCACAGACCCCGCGGCTCCCGCGCAGTTCCTGTTATTCCAACCTACAGCGCGGCTTCAATTCTCAAAATGGCTATAGAAGGGAGGGCTATTGAAGTATTACGCTGTAATTCGAAATCTCTGGAATTCCATGATACGGTTACAAATTTTTTAAATCAAATAACTCCCGTTAAATCTCTTGAAACTCCTGAAAATGTCTGTAAATATATAAAAATATTTTAAAATTAAATGAACTCTTTTAAATTTTTTAAAAATTATTTAAAAGGCTTTAAAATCCTTTTAAGTTCTTGAACATATTTTGTAATTACACAATAATATATAAACTCTTTTGAAATTTCTTGACATCTTTTAAAATCATTTTAAATAATTTGAAATCCTTAAAAACTTGTAGAGCACAAAGAGAAATTGAAGAAAATGTCAGAGTGTTTGAGAATATTTCGGGATATTACGGAATATTTTGGAATATCAAAAATATTTGAGATTATAAAGAATATCAAGAATACCAAGAATATTGAAAGAATACGTGTATGTGAATATTTAGTGAATGTATCAGGAATATTGGAGTGATAAACCACTAGACATATAGGAATAAATTTGTTTAAAAATATGACATTTTGAATAAACAATTTTTTATTTTAAGTACATGTTACATCCAAATCTTTGGTATATATTCCTAACCATTGGTGATCTTATTAAGAGGGGTTACAAGTCAACTGTAATCAACGTCGGTTTTTTGGAGAATAACGTAGGAATAACAGTCATCGCTGACCGAATCTATATGAAATCAGCAGGGCTACACTTGAAATCGCAGTATTTCTCGAGAGGGAAATATGCTGTTTTTGAACGAAGATTATGCTTTTTTTCATGTTTTTAAAATTTGAAGAAAATTGTTTGAATTTGGGAAAGTTTAATTAGCAATTTAAAAATTATTAGTTTTCATGTGATTTGAATTAAACACAAATAATTGAAATTTTAAAGGCTTTGATTAAAAAAAAGTTTTAATATTACAATTTTTAGTGAATATAAATTTTGTCAGTTTAAAATAAAATTCGAATTGTTTACGTTTCAAGGTTCTGGAGTAGATTTTTTTTTAGTTTTAATATTTCTCATTTAAAATTATCATTTAGTTTGAAAGTTTGTTTAGTATAATTAAATTCATTCATTGGTTTTATAGCAGTTCGCCTTATTAGCTTGATGGTCAAATTATAATTTTGTTCTGTAATAATAATTTTAAATTCCAGAATTTAAGAAGCTTCAACTTTGAATGATTCAATATAGTTTTCTATATAAAACTGTCAAATCTTGATCGCTTTAAATTTATAATTGTTCAAATTCAAAACTTTGCAATTTTGAATTATTTAACTTTGTAACGCTTTTAATTATTAATAATTACCAATGACCTGATCTTAAAATAGTCAATTTTTAAAGTTTTGACAATGCCCTATTTTCTAATTCTTACAAAATGGTGCTCTCATATGTTACACCATTAAGCCATTTCCCTTTCGGGGTAGGAGTGACTCACTCGGTAGGGGAAAGGGGTAGTGTATGGAAGGGATAGGGAATTTTCAGATTGATCGAGAATTCTCGTGTTATTTATGTAAATAACACGTTCGTTCCGCAACACTGCTCCGAACCAGGTTGCTGATCACTCTCTCTAGCAATCACCCCAAGCGAAGATCCTCACGAAGTCGTTATATAAGGTTCCTCACTTGGGTCCATTAGTGGCCAAGGTCTTTGTTTCAAGCGTCATTCACTTTACTGACACTATTTTTATTAACTATTTGCCGCCATACTTTCCTGTTCTGGCATACTTCTCTAGCTTCTTTTATGTCCATGCATTTTTTCATGCAGGCTCTCGTGTTTCTGTGACTTCTTATGTCTCTTCTAACTAGGGCCTCATTCGCCCATTCTAAACATTCTTTCCGCGGTCTACCTCTGGGCACGCTGCCATTTACTTTACCTTGATACACTTGTTTCGCTAGTCGTTCATTTGGCATTCTCTCAGCATGTCTGCACCATCTTAACCGATTTCTTTCCCATGTGTCTACTAGCGTCTCTTCTGCACCACTTTCTTTTAGAATTATCTCGTTACTTACTTTGTCCAAAAGAGTTTTCCTGCATATTATGCGCCTGAATCTCATATCAGTTGCGTTAATTTTACTCTTATCTTTTTCTTGATAAGTCCATGTCTCGCTACCGTATAGTACAGTCGGTGCAAATATAGAATTATGTATTGCCATTTTAGCTTTATTTAATATATTTTTACTTCTGATAAGGGGACCTGCTCTACCAATAACCTTCTTACGTTCGTTTATGCGTCTATCTAACTCCTCATGTATCTTCCCGTCCCTAGCAAATAAGCTACCAAGGTATACGAACTTATCAACTTGTTAAATTCTCTCATTATTTAATAAAATATTGCATAGTGTTTTCTCACTCTTTCATTCGAACACCATAGTTTTTGTTTTATTTGCGTTAATTTTGAGGCCTATGCTCTTCATGCTTGCATCTAGTTTATTCAACATTCTTTGTAAGTCTTCGATAGACTCTGCCATAACAACCTTATCATCTGCGAACGCTAACCCACGTACCCTTACTGTTTCGGGATCCACACCCTCTTCGTTGAAGAGAGCCATTCTTAAACACTTGTCCATAAATAAGATAATAACCATGCAGACATGACGCTTCATTGTGTAATTGCTTGAATAATATCGAAACAGTCACTTAATTTCCCATTCACTCTTACACTCGCTTTTCTACTTGTATATATTTTTATAGCTTTTAGGAGCCATTCATTGACTCCATACTCTTTCAGGACTTTCCAAAGTTTACTTCTATTTACTTTGTCAAAAGTTCTTTTTAGGTCAACAAATGCACAAAAAACTTTTTTTCCTACTCTCAAACTTTTTTTTGTTATTTGCCTTAAGCTAAATATTTAATCCGTACATGATCTTCCTTGCATAAACCCACTTTGGACTTCCCAAATCTTTGCTTCTGTTATTTACCCTACGACCGTCTACCCCGGCAGCCTTACCGTTTTTCAAGTTATTAATTATATCCCTAACCTCAGTGACACAGACTTTCTTAATTGAATTGTCTATCGCATCGTGTTCAACATCGAAGTTGTGATGTCCTATAGCTTCATCTCCGAATTGTCTCCTAAAATAGTCTCTGAAAGCCTGTAGTATTCCGTCTGTATCATATACCATTTCCCGCCTACTATTTCTCATGTTCACAAATTCTGTACTTTTGTTTCCTTTCATTTTTTTGTAAAGTAGTTTCTTGCTTCCTTCAAAGTCGTTTTGTATTTTCATCTCTTCTGCTGCTCTAATTGCATGTTTACATTCCTTAACTAATCGTTTGAGTATCCTGTGTTCGTGTCTATAATCATTTCTACGTCTATTTCTTTCCTTATTGCTAAGACTTGTGATGTTCAAAGTTATCTTGTACACTTATCTCTTTGCTTTTTGAGCAGCCTGAATTTCATCATTCCACCACGCATCACCAGACATTCTTCCTACAACTGCGGTACCACACACTTCGGTCGTACATCTAACAAGGATATCCCGTAACATTGTCCAGGCGCCCTCTATATCTTTGTTTTTTATACGGTCCTCCCATCTTGCCCTATCTATGCTTTCGATTATCTTATTTTGGAAATCTATTCGCACATCCGGTTTCTGTATTTTCTCAATTTTTATTCGCGTTTGTTTTGCTTTCTTGGTTCTCTTCTTTCTCCATCCCCGACCTGAGTTAATTTTTGAGATCAGAAGTTAATGATCAGTATTGCATTCAGGACCCCTCATAACCCTTGTATCTTTGACTAACTCTCTTAGTCTTTCATCTGAAATATCATCTTAAATATAACCTACAGCTGTGAAAGGCCGTCTGCAAATTTTTGTGACCCATTCTGTAGAAAATATTGCTACGCTTATAATAATATATGTACTAAAATTTTAGATTTTAGAAATGTTACAAATTATTATTGTATATTTTATGTGCTTAAACAAGATATAACCTAAATCCAAAAATATTTCAAGATACTTTAAAAAATTAAAAAAATGCAATATATAATTTTAGAAATTTAATAGATTTTAAAGGATTTCTACAAATTTCCGAAGATTTTAAAAGATTGAACAAAAATTTTAAAGAATTTAAGAACATTATTTATATTTTAAAATTACTTTAAAATCTCTAAACTTATTTAAATTCTACCGAAATTCCTTTAAAATTGTTCAAAATAGCTTCAAATCCCTTGCATTCATTAAAAATATCTTGAACTCTTTAAAATAACTCGAAATAGTTTGAAATTCGATTATAAACTTTAAAATGTTTTATATAAAATAACTCCCGTTAAATCCCTTGAAACTCCTGAAAATTTATTTAAATATATAAAAATATTTTTAAATTACATGAAAATCCTTAAACTCTTTTGAATTTTAAAAAATTTATTAAAAATAATTTGTAATATTTTTAATTTCTCACAGACTTTTTAAACTATATTAAATCGACTGAAATGCTACAAAATCCCTTAAAATCAATCAAAATCTCTTGAACTAATTAAAAGTATTTTAAAGTCTTTACAATCTCTTGAAAATTCTTGTACTTTTTGGAATTCTTCTAAAATCATTTAAAATTCTTTATATCACTTGAAACCTTTTGAAATTTCTTTATAAAATTTAATCTTTTTTAATTGAAAAGAATTTGTAAATCCCGTTAAATGATTTTGAAATTCATTAAAATCCTTTTAAACACTTGAAAATATTTTGTAATTACACAATAATACATAAACTCTTTTGAAATTTCTTGACATTATAATTTTTTTCTGTAATAACAATTTCAAATACTAGAATTTCAGAAGCTTCAACTTTAGAGTGGCTACGTAGGAGCTAGTAGAATAAGCAGCCTCAAAGTAGGAATAATACTTTCACATGGAGAAATAATTTTTACAAAGATATTTAAAAATGAAAGTTTTCTAATTAAGCTCTTTTGCGTAAATTGTAAGAAACCTAGCTCAGATACACCCGACGAAAGTGCAAGGTTCCACATTACGTTCCCGAAACGCATTTCATTTTTTATCGACCTGCATTCTTGCAGTACGATTTAAAAGTTTACAGAACGCACTTTGATCCCTTCAAATTTGTTACCACGTTGGCAAAAAAATTAATTCAAACTTTCTCCAAATGCGTCTACGTTCCAACTTTACGCAAATTTGGTGGAATCTTTCCCCAACCAATTTGTCCTTGTATAAATAGAAATATGATTTAGAATTTTATCTAAAATGTCTGTCTACAGTTCTCAAGAAAAACAAAGAGTGAGTGTGACAAGTAGTTTAAATGTATGAATTATATCAGACGCATGTAAACATCCTTAATGTCTTGCATACATCTGCTTTGTATATCATCAGATTCTTTGTCAAATGTTCAATTGATTGTTTATAGCTGGAGAAATCGTGCAGTACATTGAATGTTTAATACCTCTGCAGAAAACGTTAGTGAGGCGAAGACACCTTGAATCTAAAGGTGTCAGCATCATTTGTAAATCAAAGCTCTCGTAAGTGGCTTTAGGTACGCATAATCCAACACGTAATCTTGCTCGAGAGCGCTTGGTACGTCATAGACAGGTAATTTAGATGTCATCGACTCCAGAGCGTATAGGTGCAGATTCAGCAAAACAAGACGCAAGCGCCTGCCGCGGCATGCCGTTTTCACTTAAACAAAAACGGAATGATATTGCTAATAAAACTTTTAATCAAACATCGTAAAGTATAACAACTTTCGGATTATGAATTATTATAGCGTTTTCTTATTCTTAATACCATACTGACAAATGAATACTGAATGTAAATCAGGGATTTATTTTTCGTCTATGTATCATGTTTTCTAGATTCTTTGAGTCAACATGTTTTTTTTGAAGAAGCACATTTTGTTCTTTAAGTAGATGTCTATTTTTTTACAAAAAGTGATAACGTAAAGTGGGGCAAGAACAATTTGCCAAAAAACATTGCTATTTCTTCATCATCTAAATTATTCTTTCTATAAAATAATCCATTTTATTGAAAAATGGCGCTATAAATTCAAATCTTAAAAATTTACGTTGAAAAGGAAAAATGATGTGGAAAATAGTTTTGATTTATAAAATAGTTGAGGCTTCGTAATGAGATCAAGATTACAATCAGATATCTGCACGTGTTGTTTGCTAGCAGAATGTCAACGAATAAGAAGTCATACTACAGCCACCACGATTGTTAATGTAAAAAAAACGTTTACTTTTTGCTGTATGTGTTTGAAAATTAATTTCTCAATGAATAAAATATCAAAGAATCAAACAATTAAATTTACACATGTCCTATACGTATGGCAATATGATATACAATCATGTAGGACACGAAATTGGAAAAGACTGATGAATTCCACGTATTTTCTTTTTATAGAGCAATATTAACCCGTCGGTCCTACCTCACTCTACATGATTTTGAAGCATATACACATGTAAGGAATCTCTTTTAACTTAATAGCAGCGGTATCTGACAGACGAATTATTGGGTATCTCTAACAAACTAGAGCAATGTTAATGAAAAATAGCAGTAAATATCAATTCATTTAATCAGAAATATTATACTGAGGTCTAAAATTAGTTATTTACTATAAGATTTCTTGTTAAAATGGAATTTAAATTCAAATTTCTTCCCAATAGCTCTAAATTGGTGACGCGGTCATAGCTACCCAATAAGCTATTACATCGCTAAATTGAAAGACCGTTCGGAAGCTACATGATAGAGAAAACCACCTGTTTCTGTAAAGTTCACAATTTTTCGCAGATTAAGTTTATGCTCATTCAAGGCGAATCATGCACATGTTTCTATTGGTTAAGTTACTATTAATTTCGAGGAGAGTTGAAATAATAAATTCTAATATTTTAAAGAAACTGAATTTTGAATTTAAAAGCACTATTTGCATATTTTATACGATCATCCACAGTCAGAGAAACATCCTCTTGTGTCAAAAGGAAATTGGTTGACGGGGCGCTAACTTCACGCATCTCCCCGAAGATAACATTTCTCAAATT
Source organism: Belonocnema kinseyi (assembly GCF_010883055.1). Classification (NCBI taxonomy): domain Eukaryota; kingdom Metazoa; phylum Arthropoda; class Insecta; order Hymenoptera; family Cynipidae; genus Belonocnema; species Belonocnema kinseyi. The sequence goes on along the minus strand of NC_046659.1, from coordinate 48,489,199 downwards.
TTCTTTTGACATAAGTTTGTACGTTTTTTACTGTTGTACCTTCTTCTTTGCCAACCAGGGACCAATCAAAATTTCGTGTCATCCCTCCAAAATTTGAATTGTTAAATTTCTCATTTTTCTAACGTTTGTACGTCGTTTATACTGTTTGTACATTTCATATTGTCGTTTTTACCCACTTCGTTACCCGGCTAGGTGGAAATCAAAATTTCGTGCCATCCCCCCGAAATTTGAATTTAAAGATTTTTCTTTTTATTAACATTTGTACGTCTTTTTTACTGTTTGTACCTTTCATATTCTCGTTTGTGCCGCACTTTGTTGCCCGGCTAGGGTAAAATAAAAATATTGTGCCTTCCCCCCGAAATCTGGATTTATGAATTTTTCGTTCTGCTAATGTTTGTCCATCCTTTATACTGTTTGTACATTGCATATTTTCGTCTCTACCCTCTTGGTTGCCCGGCTAGGGACAAATCAAAATTTCGTATCATCCCCCCGAAATTTAGATTTCTACTTTTTTTTGCTAACGTTTTGTATATCGTTTGTACTGTTTTGTACTTTTTATTTTTTATTTTGTACCCTCTGGGTTGACCGGCTAGAGAAAAATAAAAATTTCGTCCTATGCACTCGATCCTGATCCTGATCGTCACGCGTCGATGTATTTTCTAGTCTGCCTTGGTGTAGATTGAATCAGGCACACTTGTCCAATCCAAAGCTCATACTAATGGCTTTAGAGTACCTATTTGCTGCCCCCACAAGGATTGAAAGGTTCTGTTTTGAAGAAGCAAAGTGTTTAAGGTCGTTCATGTATAAAAGGTGGTTGACCTCAAATTCTCTTCTGTTCGGCAGGCCACATAGGTATCCAGAGCTTTTAACGCGGAGCATAAAAGATAGAGGCAAGAGGGAGATGCAGAAAAGTATCGGACTTAAAGGGCCTTCTTGGAAAATCCCCCTTTTATATGTGACACAACTAGTAGTCGCTTGTCTTTTGTTAGATGTTATGACAAATCTTGTCCGCGACAAGAGCATAAGCTCTTTCATACATCGCACTATGTTTGCATGTACCTGCAGGCATTCAAGGAGCTTAATAAGTAGATTATGGTTCGTTTTATCGAATGCCATTTACTAGTTAATCCAAGCCATAGACAGATTGTGTCGATACCTGATTGAATCTTGGGTGATACACCTGTCTATTAACATCTTTTATATGCAACCAGCCAGTCCTCTCTTGCATCCGCGTTGTTCAACTATTGCACAACATACCGGCTCGATAGATATTAATATCCTCTCTTCGACGCTACCAGGGAATAGCTTGACAAGTCTCCGGTCTTAGGGATCAGTACCGTGCGTCCTTCAACTAAACAATGCGGGATGGGTTGTTCTCGGTTTAAGAAAGTAGTAAATATAAGAGCTAGATGTTGGTGCGTGGAAGTAAACTTCTTCCACCAAAAGTTGTTGATCTTATCTGGTCCTGGCGCTAAAAAGTTTTTAGTTCTCGCGATAACTGTCTTCACTTCATCAGCAGTAATGATTTGACACTCCTCTTCTGGGCGTTGCAACAGTTGCCTCTGGCAAAAGTTACGAAACAGTGAGATATTTGAAGCGTCTTCATCTATCTTATGAGTATCTCCATATAATTGTTCCCAAAAGACTTGAATGTCTTCTCGGCTAGTATTCTTTGGCTATTGAAAGAACTCTTATTTTTTGCATCTAGTGCTTGTTAATGGGCATTAGTTTACACTTGTTCAGCGTGTGATTTGCTTTCCGTAAGTTTTGAGCAAGTGCTATAATTTTTGGTGTGAGCTTCTTATTTGATGTTATTTAGCTAATCACGCACTAAACATTTGAAGCATGCGGTCTAGCCATTTCAATTTGAACTGAAGATGTGCAATACTCTCGCGAGTCTTACTCAAGCGTACTGAAGTACCATTTCTTCTACTTTCGCTAAACAGGTAAGGATGTCCCTCCTGAGTTGATCCGAACATTTAAAACGATTTTCTTGCGTTTATCCGGGGCCATTGCCATGGTACCCGCGGTTCGGTCCTATTGCCACTCCAAACTGAACCATAAACTCCATCCGAGAGAGGCATATTATGGGGGCACTGTGCGATACTGGTGACGTAACTGCATAACTGCTGTCCAATGGAAAAACCTAGTAAGTGACTTTTGCCATAGAGGTTATTTTCTCATATGCACGTATCGGAAAATAGTCTCTATGACAAATGTCACTTAATAGGTTTTTCTGTTGGACAGCAGATAATATGATGTATTAGGGAGTTAGCCCAATGCAAGGTGGCTGACTGCAAGAGAGCTCTGGGGCGATGAGGTTTCTACTTGCCTACGCCGCACAAGGCCATCCGCGGCTAGAGACCGCACTCTAAGATACACTGGTGTACAAGTATCTTGTGTAAATATCCCGTTCTTGCTTACCTTCTAGGATAGAAGGAAGAGGAGTGTATGACGTACACGTTCCAGTTTCTTCGGGATTGGTTGCTTTAAGGAAACATGATAGTAGCTTCGACAGCCTACAACTTCTCTCATAACGAAGACTGTCTCGCGTCCCTACTGAAGGTGTTCTCGCGTTGGTGTCGCGGTAGGGTTTGATCTTTCCTCTCATGATTTTGCTGGCTATGTTGGTGGAAACACTGCTACTGACAGGGTTTCCCATGTCAGATAGGCTGATAATGAAGAGGGAAGATACTAATAAGAACTTTAAAACCCATCAATAATAATGGAGAGTATAATAAAGATTTTGAAACGCTTGTTGCATCCCGAGCATTTCCGGGGCGTCCCTGGAGCCACAGCATGCAGGACGATAGTGATGGTAGGCTGTAAGATGGTCAAGCAGATCTCACTAATCAAACAGTTGGCCAGCAAGAACATCTGCGAAAAAACGGTAAGCAGTGGAACATTAACTGTGCCTGCTGAGGATGCTTTGGCTAGCGTTTGCTATTTACAGCCAATCACCTCGACAGAAATAGCGTGGGAGAGCATCAAGTAGGATACCACAATGCAAGAGGAATTGGTGCGTCTCTATTACAAAAGTGCGAAGTTTGTAACAAAAATGGAAAAAGGATACAATTTAGGAACGAAATTTGCTGCAAAGTATCCTAATATAAAGAAAGTTGCACTAAGAGATCTTATCGCTAAGGAGAAGGACATCAGGACTAATCTACACATCACAAAAGACTGAGCAATGGATATCAAACAACAGTTTGATTTGGCGTGGAAAAACGATGGCAATTAATACCAGTTAGAGAAAGATGCATCATATGGTCATGGAAGAGCAATTGCTGTTCTTCCTCAACCTATTGATGATTTAACATCACCACATCATCCTGAGGTGGATGGCCTTACACAAACTGAAGCAGAAGCAGAGGTGCAGCAACAGAAAGAGCGACTAAAATGGACATACCATAGGAATAGAGATGTTATGCGCCTTTATTTTTTGGCAGATAATTGTGGGCAAAGTCTGAGGAGAGAACATCATAGACTCTTCTTCCTTAAATACCCAGAGGTAGCCACAAAAATAAAAGAGCAGCATTTGACAGCTCAAAAACACTCAATATCTGTAAACAGATTGCTTTCGGCTGTTGAAATAACTGTTTTCAAAATGGAAGTGGTATGGCGGCTTCCAGTTGATATACTCCCATTGGAGGATGTGGAGAACGAAGACTTGATTGAAGCTGAAGGCATAGGTGCTAGGGATAATGAGCATCAAGTGCCCGATCTACTAGAAGGAAATCCGGAAATCTGCAAGGTTGTGAATTCAATTCTCGCCATCCGTACTTTGTTTTTTTTTTACATATCAAAATGGTTGTTTATTCCAGTTTTGATTAGCATTTATTATAATTATGCTATTTAATGATTATATATTTCTTATTATCAATAAAAACTTTCTTTATCGTATTTTTTTTATCACTCGTTTTGACGATTGTTCATTTTATTAAAATTCTTTATACTTCAATAGTTTCCAGTATTGATATTTTAAAATTAGAAAAGAACAAAGTGTTTCAAATAAAAATTTTAATAATAAATACGAAATACCAGTGGTTGTAGTGACTCATTTTAGCTAATATTTACCATCAAGAATCAAAAGTGTCTTGAAAGTGTATTTTCACGTTTTAAAGATAATTGTCTGTTATTTATGTTTTTTTGTAGTTTGCGGAAAGACTACTTACTTTTGTATTTATTATAAAAAATTTTGTAGGAAGGACTTTTTTCTTTCTGTAATTTAAAAACGTCCCTCTATCTCATATCTTCCTTCTGCTGGAAGATATGACTAACTTTTGATCGAGTGTTTGGGGAAAAAGGAACAGAATCAATTTATATGCTGCGTGGTTCTAACTAGAGATGACAAGAGCTAATAATAACCTTAAAATGCAACAAACAAACATCACAACTTTAGATGCTTCAGTGGTTTTAAAAAGAGCACGAAACTGGAAAGCTCCAAGTTCGGACAAGGTGCACAACTTGTGGCACAAGTACCTGACAAGTGTGCATCCTGCTTTGGCAAGGTGTTTTCAGAAGAACATCCAACACCCAGATCTGATGCCAGGCTTTATGCTCCAGGGTACTACGTATATGTCGCCTAAAAAACCAGACTCTAAAAATCGACCTGAATTTCGACCGATATACCCTGTCTTTGAACAATTTGTAAATTTCTTACAACTATTATTTCAGATAAGGTATATTCTCATTGTTAGAAGATTGACATTCTTTCTAAACAACAAAAAAGATGTAAAAACTCGCGTGGCAGTAAATAACTAACCACCATAGACGCTGATGCCATGACTCAAGCTTGTAAACATTAAAGGAACTTTCACATAGCATACATTGACTACAGGCAAGCTATGGGGAACAAGAATGAAGCATTTCGATCCTGGAAAACACAGGATAACTAGATCAATACGCATTACGACAGGTATTTTCAAGGATACTCCTTCAGTGCACCATGGTTCTGTTTAGCGTTAAACCCATTGGGCCAAACACTAAATTGCATGTCTTATGGTTTCAGAATACATGATGATCAGGATAGTCTTCAAGTGACTCATATTCTGTATATAGATGGACTAAAGCTATATACTAGTTCAGACCAAAAACTGCAGCAAGTGATCTAAGTGGCTAAGTAGTTTTCCAATTATATCCACATGGAGTTCGGACTAGATAAATGAAGAAGAGTGCATTTAACCAGAGGGGAATTAGGAAACCGCAGAGTTGAAGGAGTTCGAAAAATCGTATCAAAATCTGTGGAGTGGCAGATGGTAGCTCTAAGAAAGCATCCAGAGGTGAATGTTGTAACCTTCAACGCTCGCAGCTGCTGTTTAAGTATAACAGCGGTGTTGAAAAACCAGGTTAAACGCGAAAAAGTTAAAAAATAATAATAATGAGGATATGATGGTAGCTCGATAACAAATGGAGAGAGCTGCACTTGTTCCATAGAGAGGTAAATACTCAATTCATGCTGGTCAACTGCACCTTGAATTAGGCGAAGGCTGACCCTAGTTTCGTTCTGGCGTCTGGCCTCAGTGCGAAGAACACCACAAAGACAATTAATACCCTTACCATTTCTCTTTTAACATACTGCGGTTTGATGTCATGGTCGATGACTGACCTCATGAGGCTCAGAAGAATCATCCACGTGAAAAAAATGAGTAGCGAATGCACCATGAGAGGACAGCTGTAGAGAAAATAGTTCTGCTAAGCAAGCGCGGGGCAGAGGTTTCATGGATGTTCTTCGACTGTGTGGCTCTCACATTACGCAATTGCTTGAAAATTACCAAAAAAGGACTAAGATCTCACTCTGCGACTACATCTGTAGAGTTGATCAGTATGCATCCTTAAAACTTGCAGCTGTTAATCTCCGGAGACGAAAGAATCTATCACTGCTACCCAGGATAGGGTAATCAAGATGAGTTATTACCAAAAACACATCCTCAGCATGACATCCTCTGGTTAGATAAACTCGCTCAACATGTGAGCATAATAAACATAATCGTTTCTCTTAGCAATAACATTAGGCTCCGATACATTGAGAAGATGCAGAAATGTGCGAAGCTTAAGCAGGAGATCTTGACCGTGTTGAGGTTGAAGATATTCACATATTGGCATTTTTAATTTTTGTTCTTTTTTGAGAATGTGTATGTCCGAATGCGCATGTGAAGTTGTGTACATCTCTCGCCGTACAATATATTAATTAACGGGCTCTGTAGTATGAATTTTGAATCCTTATATACGCGCTGTCGAATTTGATTATCGGATCCCTGAAGGCGGGCTCACCAGTATGTATACTTGCGAATTACGAAGAATGGGCAGGCAGAATATAGAGTTCAGAAACAGCGAAACAGTTTACCAGCGTATCTACTAATCACTTGCAGCATTTCGCAACCAAGTTGAGTATCGAAGTACAAGGTCAAGAGTACCTGTGGATTGAAATTGTCCTGTGGCGTTGGCGTCGTGGTAGGGTTTAAACCTTCTTCTTATGACTTTGACGACTATGTTGGCTGTAGCATTGCTGCTAAAAGGGTTTCCCCTGCTATAGAGATAGAGAACATAGAGAAAAGGGACTAAGAAGAACACCAAAACCTTGAGAGAGACATGGGAAGTCTTTTGAATATTTTGAAATGTTCGCGGCTTCCCGAAGATCATCAGGCATTCCTAAAACCAACGCTGGGCGTTATAGTATGCAGGACGGTGGTGGTAGTTAGATGCGTGATGGTCAGGCGGATCCCACTAATCGAACAAAAGGCCAACAAGAACATCTGCGACAAATGGAAAGGGGTGGAACATGAACTATGCCTCCTTAGAAAGTTTGGCTAGCGTCAGCAATATTCAGATAAACCACGTCAACAAAAATACCGTGAGATAGCATCAAGTGGGATACAATAATGTATGTATAAGTATCCAAGTATACAGGAAGCTTCAGTGTGAAAACTTCTTAGTACGATCAAGGATATCAGTGTTAATTTTCTTATATCAGAAGAACGAAAAATGGAGATTACACAGCAGGTTGATTTGGCCTGGAAAAACGTCAACAATAAACATCAGTTAGACGAAGCTGCATCACATGATGTAGCAGCGGCAGTTGATGTTCTTGGTCAACCTGATGATGATCCAGTCCCACCATATCCTCCAGAGCCAGAAGGCCTAATTCAACTGGAGGAAAAAGCAGAGTTTCGGCAACCATGAAAGCGATAAAAGTAAACATATTATAAAGACAGAGATGTTTGCGCCTTTATTTTTTATCAGAGAAAAGTAGGCAAAGTTACAAGACAAAACGCCATCAAATCTTCTTTTTTAAGTACCCAGAGCTAGCCACAAGAATAAATTAGCAGACACAAATGCTCAATATCTGTACACAGATTGCTATCGGCTATTGATTAACTCTCTTTGGAAGATATGGATGACGAAGATCTGATTGTGGAGTTGCTAAGGACAATATATATACCAAGTACTGCATCCACTAGAACAGCATCCGGACATTACTAACGTTGATGTAAACGGAAAAATCTTAGAGAAACCACAGCACCTTGAAATGAATTTTAGTCGTGCTTTAGTAAAATTCAGACGAGTAAAATCAACACAAAGGTATTCTCTACCCAAGATAGAAATCACAAAGCATCTGCATGCAATAATAGAACACCTCAATAGTAAAGTTTCACCTATGTATTTAAATACAACACTTACTGCGTTAGAGGTGCACACTCTTGTGCAGCTGTAGCAACCGTTCGAACGTTAGGCCGAGGTACTAGGCCTACAAATGCAGTCTTTGCCCCAAATCCACCACGGAAGATTAGGTTGGATATAAATTTCAGCAAAGCTAAGTACAAATTGGGACAGTTGGTTTAATATAAGAATGGTAATAGAACAAAAAAGCTGGTACACCATGTTTCTAAAATTATTGATCCTCGGCACATCGAGGCATTGGCACTAGCAATATTGGATGGGGTTACAGACTCTTAACGGCAGAAACTAAATGTTCTCATTGCCAGACTGCGTCACTACAAGAAAACTAGTGCAAGAAGGCAACAAAATCGAACCTTACAGGACGATGAAAGAAAGTTCTACCGTGAACTGTGTGTGCAGAAAAATATCCAGCAAGACGCCGAAGTCTCAATTGAAAGACGTCACTAAATACTGGTCGGGTGTTTGGGAAAAAGTTAACAGAAGCAATTTAGATACTTCGTGGTTTCAACTAGAGAAATCAAAAGCAAACAATAACCCTGATATAAAGTTCACTAAGATTACAGATTCAGATATTTAATGATTAAGGTTAAGTAACTGAAAAGCTCCAGGTCCAGGCATAGTGTAGAATTTCTAGTACAAGTGCCTAACGAGTGTGCACCCTGCGTTGGCAAGTGCCTACGCATCATCGACTTTATTAGTCCTGCGATGATGCTTGGGGGTGAAAGAATCAAGTATTTTGATTATGGCGAATCCTTCAGTTCACTATGGTTCTGTTTGGCGTTGAACCTCTGAAGAAAAATACTTATAGCATGTGTTATGAGTTTAGAATACATGACACTGAGGATGGTCACCAACTTAACCATCTTCGACACATGGATGACATGGAGACACATGCAGAACAGTGCATTTAACCAGAAGAGAATAAGGGACTAAAGAGTTAGACAACGAGTATGAGAATGACATCGAGGCAATGGCTGATAGTGAGCCATATAAATACCTGGGTATTTTTGAATCTAAAAGTATTCAGCATACGATAGTTAAGAAAAGCTTAACGACTGCGTTTACTACGAGACTCAGATTTCTTCTAAAGAGTCCTCAGAAGGGGCATGCAATATTTGATTAAAAAGGGGCTCCTGATTCCAGAAACGCTACGATTTTTCATTGTGAATCAGAACAGGATTTTCAGCACTCGAAACTATCGCTAAAACGTGTTACATAAAGACGTGGTTAACCGTTGCCGATTATGTGGGTATATCAACGAATCTATCGAAGAAAAAAGGTGAAATTGTCTAACATCATCGACATTGCTTGTCCACTTTACCGGAATTTTTAGACAAGCTATACAACAAAGATTCATAACTATAGCGGTCGCTGTGTAAGGATAATAGCGGTAAAAGATGAACTTAAAACTACACCATGATCCTAATTTTTTACCTGCTACAACATCATCGCAAAAGATTTCAAACATTGTATTTATTAAATTAATTTTTAACATTTTTATTTCACCAGGCACTTGAGTTAGTGCTTGGCTGACGACAAAAAACCAAGTTTACCCAAATATAAAATCTATTAAAAATTTTGAAAATATAAAAAAATACCCAAAACCCAAAAATAATGGTAGCTGTAAGAAAGCGTCCAGAGACGACTATTGTCACCTTTAACGCTTGCGACCGCAGTTTAAGGATAACAGTGATAAAAGATGAACATTAAAGTACACAATTCCTCTAATTGTGTACCTACTATAACATCATCACAAAAGGATTTCAAACATAGTATCTAATTAATTTATAACATCTTCATCTTATCAGGCACTTGACTAAGTTCGTGGCTGATGACGAAAAACCGACTTCATCTGAGAACAAATTTAAAAAAAAATAATATATAAACAACCCTGTAAAAATTTGTCCAGCCATGTGAAAGCGACATCTGTGTTCTCGTGTGTGTGACGCAGTCAAAACTGAAATTTTTCCCCGATTTCACTAGGAGCGGGTGCAGTTTTTCAGATTAGCACCTGATCCCAATGAAACCCCTCAGTTGCTTGAAAAAATCACTTGAAATATTATAAGAATACGTGAATGCATTTTTTTCTTAAAATTCCGTGGTTAAGAATAAGTTAGTTTGCAGCAATCTTTGATTTTCGGATGTCTAGACAATTCTTGACCTCTTGCAGACACAATAATCTCTCTTGTATAATCCCGTGTAAAAATGCTTCGACTTGAATTTGACTTGGTTATGTTTTGATTTTGTCTCCCAGTCATCGATGTCTGGCTGTGTCTCAAAATTGAGTCGAGATATAGGCCTTCGTTTTATTTTTATGGCCACGACAGGTAAAATGGCCTTTACTTGTCTCAAGTCACGCCTTGTCTTTGCTAAGAGGACGTTTACTTGTCTTAAGAAGAGCCTTGTCTTGGCTGAGATGGTCGACCCTTTTGTGGCTCATAATTGAGATTAAAATTGATGAATGAAAAAGTTGTGAATATTAAATGACTTATTTGTAATTAAAAAATTCAGAATCTGTGGGTCTGAATGAGTATAATCCTTAAAAGTCTTCTTCAAATAAGTAAAAATTGTAACTTTCTATAAGGAACACCTAAACCGTTAGAAATAAGTAAAAAAACATTTTCGGTATCATCGTCAAACAAGTATAATACAAATGAAAATCCGTAAATAAGTTGATTG
>NC_046659.1:48468337-48478740 GCF_010883055.1 Belonocnema kinseyi | reverse complement strand
AAATATAAAAGATTGTTTAATCATTACCAAAAATGAGCTTTTATGATAGCCAGAAAATGACCCTTTTTTTAAGGCAAGTATACACCCGAAGTTATAAGCCGCTCGTGCCGGAGTCATAAAAATTCAACTCAAGAGATAATTTTATGTCTTCAAGTCATAGAAACCTGTCTCCGAGACATAAATTGAAGTCTGGCTTCGTCTCAAAACTGAGACGTGCATAAGCTGAACTTTTCGACTTCAGCATGTCTTGAATGTGGGCAATTCAAGTCGAACTCAAGTCAAAGCATTTTTACTCAGGATTATACAGGGTAATTATAAGGCAAATGATTTTATTTAATGAGGATTTTAATACAAATGAAAATATAAGACCAGATTTCAGGCGTGATTAAGCCCTGGATAGAATTTGCGACAGAAATGCGAGAAGATGATAATGTGGCTGTGTGGCGCCGAGTGGAGGTGTACGAATGAGTTAAATAAATCTCTCTAATTTTCCGGTGGTAGCTCGTTGGTTTCGGATCAAAGGCCGACAAATGAATCGCTCGAATAAAAATGTATCCTCGCCCCGGTGATGGCGTCTCGGCGAGGTCGTGATCGCGAGCTCCCAGTGGCTATGAATCCGTCATCACCAGCTAGGATGGGGTGGCAAGCTGACTCTGTGGCTTTTATAGTTTTCCATGCAAGTTGAGTAAACTGAGTCCAAATAAATCACGAAACTATACGCATTGCCCAAAATTGTACTCAAAACTTAAATTTTCACTCTGATGAATGTCTTCTGCTGAATGCAATAAAGTAAAATTTATTTGATTATACAATTTACTGAATATATATTGCAGCTAATTTGTTTAATTACTCACACAAGCAAATATGTGCAGGGTTTTGAATTTATTATATGATGTCACGAATTACTGACCTTCTCTGAAGTTTTGGGAAATGACAACACAAATGACCAGGAGACTGCTGCCTGGCACAATATGATAGATTAATGAAATTACATCATTTAAACAACACGGAAACTTAAATGGACCAGAGAGCTATGGCCTTATATAGTTTATGTCGTTTACCAAAATTTCAGCCAGGAATGTTTTCGATTTTTAAAATAATAAGAAGAATAAGAAATAAGGTGGGATGTCGACAATTCATGAAATCAAAGAAAAACCCTTTGCCCTCTAATTTGCTATTTTAAAAAGGCAAAAAAGTTTGAACATTCTCAATACGTATATAGTAAAATAAGTCTGCTTTTACAAAAATTTCATTTAAAACACGGTCAGCATAGTTTTTTGTCAAAGTTTAGAGGATTCTTAGTAATTTTACAAATTTACGTTTACTAAGAATAAGTAAAAGTAGGCGCCACGCGGCTATCAAAAAGGGTTTTGCAGCATATTAAGAGGATAATCAAGTCTTAATATAATCTTTAAAAAAGATTTAACTAATTAAGTCATTCAAACCTCTTCCTCCATAATTTCAATCCTCTATGCCCCTAAGTCCCCCTACTCTCACTTCCCCTCCTATGGGAAAAAATTACAATGGACAGAAGGATGGATACCCGACCAAAACTATAAGAGTTTACGCCGTGTGCTATAAAGCTAAAAAAAAGATTGAACAGTAAAAGAGAATACTTCGAATTTCCACGGAAAAACCAAGGTTTCAATTTTGTTGCAGGTACATTGTGTGTTGCACCTTGAAACTGGATTGAAATCAATTCTAAAATTTAAGACTTGCTTATCTGAATTTCATAAATGTGTTTGAATATAGTATACATTTCCTTAGAACCATAAAATTTTATACTGGATTCAATGCCAATTTACATATCCTAAGAGAAAAATGTTTATTTTATCAGAAAAAATTTAAATCATCTATATGCACTTTTTATATCAATTACTGTTAGTAAGAGTTTAACAGAGTTTTTACCAATTGTACAGTAATAAATAGTTGAAGTATAGCTAATGAGGGTTCATTTTCTTCATCAAAGAGTTTTAGGAGGCTTCAACATCTCGGATTTAAAATTTAATCTCTTATTTTCCAGCTGCAGCTAGAATTGTTTACAATATTTATTTAATTTTACAACGTACTCAAGTAATTTTTACATATAAAAGCTAAACTTTTAAATATGCAAGATGTTAAAGTCTTAGAAAACTGTCAAGAAAATAAAAGAAGCCCTTAAATTCATTTAAATCTGACCAATTTTGTAGAGTAGCCTTATTAAAAAATGAATTAATTAACCAGCACACGCTAAATTTCAATATGTAGATTATTGATCCAAAAGGGTCAAAACGTTGCATGGTGGAGAAGCAGGGTTGGTAACTACATAACTACAAAAATAACATGAATATTAAAAATCTAAAGAAAAATAATTAGTCATTATTTCCGGTTATATGATTATTTATTCCCAATGAAATTTGAAATACCACAAGAATATTTCTAGCAGTATAAGTGCAGGGAACAGAGAACATGTCCTCCAATACGTAGAACGTAAATGCAATGACGAATTTACGGAGGAGTACTAGCGGTCGGCGCGACGCGACGCCGCACGAATATGGCCGCAATGACAGATTTACAGATTCCAGCCACCGCTTCTTATTCAAAATTCTTGAAGCATACGGTTCGAATGGCCCGAGTGCACGTCAAATCGCACCTCGCTTGTTTACGCTTTACGCCTGAAGATTTCGTCTTCCTCTGTATATCCACAAAAGTCTCCCCTTCAACCCTTTCGGACGTACGGGTCACATGGGTTTTGCTTCGGTTAGCCGGCTCTTGGCCTTCGAACTTTATTTAAACTGTAGGCCAGAAACCACTGACTACTGGTAAATGTAAAATAATTTAATTTAATTAATTATTAGGACGCTGTAGGGTGGTCGTCTCTAACATATATAACAAAGTTATTTGTAACATCTATATCAGGAAATAATGTTATTTTTAATTATAAAAGAATTATGCTTACCTTTAGCCAGGCAGTATTCTGTGAACCTTAATGTATAATAAGCTATTGCAATCCCTGAATGCACTGAGGACAGCGTTTATTGGACAAAGTAATGTGAAATTCCCCCCCCCTTCCACAAACAAAAAAGAATGGGTTGACAGCCCCATTTTAACATTTGTTAGTCATTGATCCATAAACTTTTCGATTTACAGATTTTTTTTAATATGGGTGGGGGTGAGCATAAAAAATTTAAGTATTCATACATTGTTCTTCAAAATGTCTGTTGTCTGCATTGTGATGTTTGGTAATCGTGTCTCAATATTAGAGCGTCAATAATTGTTTAAATAAAAACAAAGTTCCACAGTAAAACCAGAAAACTACCTCCAAGATAAAATTTTGTTTTATACTTCTCATTTATCCTTCTGTATGTAATTTATTTATTTTTTATTAATTATACTCTTATGACAGATGTTTGTTCTGATGAAGGCCCACAGATGATGCCGAGACGTCAATAAAAACGGAATTTGAAGTCGATTTCTTTATATTTATTTTTTATCTAAAATTGATCGTAAGACCGAGAACATTAGTGAAAACCTTCGTTTTCTCTCTTATTTTTGAATATACAGAAACGATCAAAGAAAGTTTCACTTCATGATCGCCTTGATTTCTTGGGGTTCTATTTATTTAAATCCAGAAAATGTTGAATTAAAAAAAAAAGTTATGTTACAAAGCAGAATCGCTTAGACGTCCCATTTCTACATTTGGTAGTTTGGTTTCCCGACAAAATTTTAATTTACAGCAGTTTTTTTAAAAGTCTCGTACGGTAATGTTGTTCGACCAATCCGGCAACACTGAACACAGCTGTCTATGCTAAAGCGGAGTTTTTTGCGGACATGCAAAGCTTTTCAATAATTTTAATCTAGTAGCCCAGGTGCTTGGGTGCTAAAAAGGGATCTTCCTTGCATTAAACGCCGAAAAAGTTAGTTAATGTCAATTTTCGTTTATTTTGGTGTTCTTAACAACATACTAGATTTGCATATGAATCAAAACGGCGGGGCGATCCACCATCTTAAAAAAAGAGAGTTATGCCCGGGTGAATCACTAATACCATGCCCTTATGACCTTAACAAGTACTTGTTACAATCAGTTCCTATTGTAAACATATATAATTTACTTTTCATACGTGATAATGATTTTTATTCATTATTATATAAATAAGATATGCAGGAAATAAAATGTATGTGCAAAAATCTCTCTGTACACACATACACAGCCACACACACACACACATATATATAAATACCATGTCACGATGTTTATCACCACTTAACTCCGAAACTACTTAACAGATCTTGATGAAATTATGTACACTGCGTGTAATTTGGTCCAGCTTAAAGGATAGGATACCTTTTATCTTATTTAATGACCTTAATATTTTTTTATTGCAAATTAACTGTTTTTATTTGTGTACTCCCGAAATTTCCAAAAGATGTCAGGGCTAAAGCGTAGGCTTTGGATCCACTCCGTCGGCTTGCGGGTTCGATTCCCGCCTCGCAGCCTGGAAAAGCCTAGGCGGTCCATGCAGTGAACACTAGTCTAGCAAGGGAGTTGTTCATCTCCGGAGAGTCGTGGCACCAGTACCTTTAGAGAAAAAGGTTTTATCTAAGTACTTAAAGCTGTTGCTCTTGATGGTTCGGAACCCACATTAAACTATATATCCCCCTTCCACCACCAAGTAAGTGTGTGGGATGTGTGTAAAGGAATAGTGAAGAAGGTGTGAATTTGTCGAGTATGCGGTCTCAAATACTTACAAACATAGGCTCGCAATTGTGAAACCCATATACAATGAAAGCATTTATGCTAATAATAAAATTATTTATGAACATTAAAAAATAAGTTGTAGACAAATGAGTTACAAATAAAAAACAGTTTTTTTTTTTAATTTACGCCACTGCCAAAAGATACGCAGAGGGAGGGGGGGGGGGTAATGAAAATAGTTCCTTATATTGACCCAAAGAAAAGTTTAAAACCATTATTTCTTTTGTCGGAATTGATTTAAAAAATGAACATTTTTTTGGTCTAGCTTCTGGCCTAATAATCCAAGCAAACATACTTTTGAGCAATTTACTCTATTCTTATTAGAAAAAATTCGTCCTCTTTGGGGGAAAATTACTATCGCGCGCTGCTCGCAAGCTTAAGTGCGCCTAGGGCACGCGACTGTTCGTTTTCGCGCTTCGCGCTCGATAACGTATTTACCTTGCGCTCCGCACTCAGTCTTGGTATATTCCCCACACTTATGCCCAGATTTTTTTAAACGAAGGGTCAAAGTATTGACAACAGTAATTTGGTGATATTGAATTATATTTGTTAAAACTCCTTCAGCTTTAATGCATATATTCTCATCACATATCTCGTGCTTCGCTCTAGAAATTGTTCTTCAAATTGTATATCATTTCCATAAATGTATATTATTACAATTCATAACATGCATTGATATTAAAACAGATGTAGTATCATTGTCTCTAAGAAAATGCGCATTCTTTAAAAAAATTGGTATTAAACATTTTACTGCAACTTCTTCCGGTTTTTCAAAAACTGAATTTGTTCATTTCCAATTGTATTTATGCGATTAAAACACTACACATGCGGTCTACAGGTCGGTCTCACCTTTTTTCAACTTCTAAGTTATACCCCTAGCCTCAGTGACCCACGAAACTTCGATTAATGAGGGGTTGTAGCGAGGGAGGGGGGCGATTAGTTTCAACCGAGAGTTATAACTGGTTAGTATTTTATGCTGAGAAGGTCACAAACATCTAGCAGCTTTGTGTTTAATGGGAGTTCAAATACTGTGAAATAATTTAATGAAAAAATGTAATTTTTTTATTTTCCATAATTTTTGTTTGCTGTAAAAATTAGAAATTTAGATTTTTCAAGAAAATTGAAAAAGTTGTTATGCTTTTCTTGTAGGGATTTCAAAAAGCAACACTTTTCTAGTCTTGAATTTTTTTATATCTTGCGTTATTTTGCTTAAAATGTTAATTTTCGTGTGTTTTTTAGAATTTTGTAAATGGTATTACTCTGGTAAGTTTTAGTTGCACCAAAAAAATCGTAAGCAGAAATTTATTTATCTTTTGGATTACTATAAATAAAAGTACAGAGAATTTTTTAATCTTGAAAAAAGTTGTCTCAAAAATTTGCATACTACGCTCACTTTTTGAATTTTTATCCAAAATGGCTGTCTAATGAACTTAAACTTCACTTTAGGATACTAAAAGAGTATACCAAAGGCTTATCCAATCTCTCAATTCTTCCGAAAGTTATCGTGCTAACAAACTAAAAATCTACAGCCATACACACACACATGCAGGCAGACAAACAGACACATTCGTAAAAACCTGTTTTTCGGATTCAGGGGGTCTCAAAACGTGGACATTTGACAAAAACTGGGGAAGGGGGTCAAAGGGGGTCAAATTTAAAAATATTGGGATGTCAGAATGAGTATCAATTTTAGTGAGCTTTTATGCTGTTTTTCTGTTTCAGTTAAAATTGATCAAATTTTATTTAAGTAATTACTGGTTAAAATTTTAAAGATTCTATTAGCGAAAAGTGAGCCACCAACATTATTCCATATACAGTCCAATCTGGATTTATTGTTGATTTTATGACTGACAATGACCAAAAGTCAAAAATCTCGGAACTGTTTTTTCTTCCTCCTATTTTGTCTGTCTCCGGTTTCTCTCCCTTTTTTCACGCATGAGTGTACGCCCCCCCCCCTACCCGCACCTCATCTCACCCGAGGGAATTTATAAAGCATGAAGAAATTTATTAATGGTACGACAGGGCTTTGGAACAATTTTAGTGAAAAATTTCACAATGATTGCCCATGATGATTTTTGATTAACAAATGGAAAATCTAGATGATTTCCTCTTAAAAACAGCAATTTTTTAACAACAATTTAAGGAGAGAAGTTTTCATTCGAAGAGAAGATATTTGTTTTGCTTTCAAGAGACCTAACCTGGATATAGACAATGCCTAAGTTTGAAAATTTTTCTGAGCTAACATTTTATCCTGAAAAACTATTGCAGGAAACAAAAGGTTTTATTTCTGCTCAGAGATGCTAAACTTTTTAAATATTTTTTTGTTAATAAATAATGAAATTCTTTCAAAAATTGTTCAAACAAAAGCCGACCAGGATTTTGAAAAAAAAAAACACTCAAATATTCGTAATCAGGCGACTAGTTTTGATCTATTAATCTTTTTTCTTTCTCTATCTGTATATAAAATTCAAAGTTTTTCATAAGGACAACGGTGTAATTTCACCGGTTGCTTGTCGGCTGGTGCCGAAAAGTCGATAACGAGAATGTTTCACACACGCTCTGCAGCAGGTATTCTGAAATGGGAATGGCACCGTCTTGAAATGCCAAGATAAAACTCCCCTGTGCCCAAATTCTATTAGGGTGATTTGAGGAAAGAAAACGTTAGCTCATACGACATCGATTGATCCATCACATTTTGGTGGAAGAGGCCGTACATCCTCTTGTCGAAGAGCTGTTCACGGAAGTTTTCCTCCTGTGCTATCTTATCCGGACCTTCAGAAGTGAGTACTCAAAAGGCAAAAGATATTATGCGTTTTGCTCACCCCAGATATTAAAGTCAAGGCCGAGTGTTTCAGCAACCTCCTCCGCTCCTTTGCCCACTTCGTCGTGCTTCCTCACAATTTTAACAAAAGGGTCTCATCCATTTGCGACTATATATGCTCAGGCCTGAGCAAAAAGTTTGCCGACCACTGGTCTAGCGTATACTCTGAGCAGAATCAGACTTATATTACCTCAAGGTACCCAGAAAAAATCCTTTTATGAAGACGTTCAGGATGAAGTGTTCCGCGGCAACCTTGGCGGCATGAGATATAAGATCGGGGAACAGACAATTTACGTTGCATGATTTTGTTCAAGTGCATAACTTTTCGTGACCCAATGTCGAAGGATCTGAGCTTGTCGTTTGTCCATGGAGCAACTCCGAATGAATAGAGTACAAAGTAAAGAAAATTCAAGAGCATTTTGTTCGGCCGGACTAAATGATCGACAAGATGGCTGACGTCCTTAGAGTAATTTAGCTCACATGCAAGCTTTTTATGGTTTCTGATCGTGCAGTGTACTTGAAAAGTTAAAAAGATAACGAAATCTGATATTCGAAAATATCACCTGTGAAGTGTAGTTGTCACTTGCGTGCGGTTAGATACCATTTTTAGGTTATGTCGTTATGACCCCGGCGCCAAGAATTGGCAGCCATTTTGTTCAGTCTGATTGTATAATACCGAGATGGCAAGCATATTCGCTGCAGATACTTTGCTCCTCACCGACAGCTTGAAAGACCAAAGCCGTCGGATGAGACGTTTGTATCTGCTTTGGAGAAAGATGTCACATCCGGAATGCGGCTCTGTGCCAAGCCTAGGTATGTATAAGTCTCTCCGGGGCCGAGATATCATATAAAGCTTCCGTCGATAAACTCAAGATCTTCGGGAATGACATTAAGTTTTCCTCGCTTCACAGAAAACATGGCGCATTGTTTAAATCGAAATGCCATGCCATTCTCCTTAGTGTACTTTGCGACAATTCCTAGATCTTAATGTCGTTGCTCCTTATTTTTAACATAGATCTTAAGATCATCCATTTAAAATGCATAAGTGACCTTATGCTTTTGCTTTCCAGGTTGGCCGCAGAAGTAACCTTGGGAATGGCGAAGTGCAAAATATAGTGGTAATAATGTGAGGCTAAAGAAGAAACGACTCATGGTTTCGCCTTAAAAGACACCTATCTGCAAAGTGACGCTGTTCGTTGTTACACAATGTATTTCTGACGAGATTGTAAATCTGGTTTTCTAAAGCGGCATCAATTTCTCTATCCAACGGATAGACAAACCATTACTATTACCGGAGAGCTTTCGATTCTACCTCCAATAGACATATCATCGGTCTGTAGGAAAGCTTAAAGGTTCATCAAGGGTTCAATAAAAGTGGGGAGAAAAAATGCATCAAATCTTATCTATCTAAAGTACTCACTCCTGAAGGACTGGATTAGGTAAGTACAAGACAAAAAATTCCGTGAAAAACTCTTCGTTTTCTTCCCTCAAATCAACCGGATTAAAGTCGGACACAGGGGGGTATTATTTTGATGTTTCAAGACGGTGTCACTTTCACTTTAGAATACCGACGTCTTATTTTGATCTAAGGCATTCCCGATGATAGTAGCAGAGCGTGTCTAGCACACCCCGAACTTCTATGGCACATACTATCTAGTTGTTCAACTTATGCGGGAACGACCTACGTCTAAGGCATAATGCGGCACTAAGAGCTCTTTATTACCATCTCTACTGCTCTTACGGTATTAGACCTAATAATGGCCCGCCAAACGCTCCTAGGGAAATAGAGTTAATTGTCGAAAATGAGAAGTGCTCGATAATGTATTTACCTTGCGCTCCGCACTCAGTCTTTGTATATTCCTAAGACTTATGCACAGATTTGTTTAAACTAAAGGTCAAAACATCGAGCACAATGATTTGGTGATAGTGACTTCTTTTTTGTTCAAGCTCCTTCAGCTTTAACGAATACATTCTCATCACGCATCTCGTGCTTCGCACTAGAAATTGTTCTTCAAATTGTATATACACCAATACACCATTAAGCCATTTCCCTTTCGAGGTAGGTGTGACTGACTCGGTGGGAAAGGAGTAATGTGTGGAAGGGATAGACAATTTTCATATTGGTCCAGAATTCTCGTGTTATTTCTGTAAATAACACGTTCATTCCGCAACACTGCTCCGACCCAGGTTGCTGATCAATCTCTTTACAATCTCAAATGAAGATCCTCACAAAGTCATTATGTAAGGTTCCCCACTTGGGTCCATTAGTGGCCAAGGTCTTTTGTTTGAAACGTCATTCACTCTACTGACACTCTTTTTATTAACTATTTGCCGCCATACTTTCCTGTCCTGGCATACTTCTCTAGCTTATTTTATGTCCATGCATTTTTCATGCAGGCTCTCGTGTTTCTGTGACTTCTTATGTTTCTTCTAACTAGGGTCTCATTCACACATTTTAACCATTCTTTCCGCGGTCTACCTCTGGGCACGCTGCCATTTACTTTACCTTGATTTTACATAAATCTAATACCTTCTCTTAATAAGAATGTAAAAAGAGAGATATAAAAACCTTATAAGGGAGTTGCGACGCTTATACCCTAAATATTCTGTTAAGCTAGCCGTCTTGATCATCGGTGCTCTAAGTGGTGACAAGTTTTCATAGTTTAATAGCTTGAAAAGCATCCCTGCGGGTCAGCAAAATTCTAAGACACTTGCTGGAAAATGTAGAAGGCGGTCGTCCTTTGGTTGTCCCGTGTAACCACGTCTCACGATAATGAGATAGGTGATTACAGTCTGCAATGTATTTCATACGGTGATCCTGCAAACATATCGTGCACCCTGAGATTC
>NC_046659.1:48452268-48468237 GCF_010883055.1 Belonocnema kinseyi | reverse complement strand
GTGTGTGATTTGCTCTGCGAAATGGTAAATCCGTATCCAGATCGAATGGGGATGAGTGGTAATTTAACAATTTCACTCAGTAATCCCTACTTTGTAGCAAGCGCAAGATACAGCTTGCACTGTACACTGCGTATGTCGCAAGGGTAGAGGTTACACTTTCTCTCAGTAGTGCTTGCTACTTTGCGCAGCAAAAATGATAGTTTCGCTTCAGAAATCTCTCGAATCAACAGGCTTAAACGCTATGAAAAATCGCACCCGCTGGTTATTCGAACCCTACCTAAACATTTAAACAACCTTAAACCTACGCTTATACCGGAAGCTCAAGGTGATTACGATAATTTATCGCTTGGATTCTTTTGACAAAACCTCAGAAAGCATTTTATGCTGAAAAGCCAGGGTTAACAGAGGAATATTTTTTTGTCAATTTTTTCGTTTTACACATTTAATATGAATAGGTGGATTTAAAAATGTTCTATCCCAATATTTCAATTTAATTCATTAAAATTTTAATAGTTAAATTCTTAATTTAAATATTCATTTTATTTTTGACTTTTTTTCAAATTCTAAAGCTCAACAATTTAATGGATTTATTACTCTCACCCGTGTAGAAATTCAAATGGGAAACTAGTCTGGTTCCCGACCATTCGACCCCACTTAAAATAGGGGGCTAGTCGGGTCTTCTGACTACCCCCCGACCAGTAGCGTCACGGTAGATTAGTCGTGGGCTAGTCAGGTGACCCGACTTATCCTAGTCGGGGCCTGATCGGGTACTAGTAGGGGTCATATGATAATACATCTGCGTGGAATATTAACCAAACTCCCCGAAATTTATGGAACATCCCCTAAAACTTTGTCAAAATACTTATTATTTACAGAAAACTTCATAAACTTTTTTGAAATTTTTAAAAGTGCTCAAATTTACCCAAGCAATGACCGGATTGCAAGAATCAGATGCGTTTGCCATGCCGCCATTCAGTGTGAATGCTTTTCGTTTTGCGACCACGAGGTTGGAAGTTTTCCAGATCCTTTTTCGACGTAAGGGCGTTGGAATCAAGACCCAACCTCAAAACTGTATTTTCTCATTTTACTCAATAAATACTAGAATTACATATTTTCTAGATAATCAGAGCTTAGTCTTCTTTTCAATTAAATCTTTATTCGGAGTAGAACATTGGTTAACTCCAATAACTTTTGTATAAGGTGTTTTTTTTTTATTCTAACCCCAAAATTTGAAAAAAATGTCTCACATAAAAGCTATTAAAATTAAATAATTTTTCAACTCGAATACAAATTTGATTCAATGCAGGAATCGACCCTAATGATTTAAAAAGTATGTAATTATAATATTTGTGGAGTAAAATGAGAATTCAATTTTGATGTTGGATTCTGTTTCCAAATCATTTACAATTGACATTTTCTTTTTTATCAATAACATTTGGAAACATTCTGTCAAAAAAGCACATACGATCTATATTCCATTGTATTACAGAAATCTGGAATTTGTTAATATTCTCAATGTAGCTCATGATGCTTTTATGTCAGGAATGATTTAATTATAAAAATACGTATTAAATTTGCAATCTAGGTCGCATCTAGATCTACTAGATTTGACTAGATTCACTAGAACGCGCCAGTACCGCTGTTGAAGGTAGCGGCTTGTAGATTGGAGCGTTACATTTGCGCACTGCCCCATAATAGTTTCTCGAGCTAGCGGCAGTATAGACTCGTGGTGGTCTCGGCTGGAACAGTGTAGCGCCATAAATTATTTCCACACGGGCTATATTGGTAAACCGGATTACTATTTAAAACTGCACTATCTACTTTGTATCCCACTACCTATCGCGGTATGAAAGGGGATAGCTTGCAAGTTGTAAACTATATAATCCACCATTTTTAATTCGCAATGGGAAAATGTAACGTCTACCAGCTTATAAGTAAAACCTTACAATGTGTAGACGTATTTTTAACAGCGTATACAAATGCCCGTGCAGAAACGTTGGCATGGCCCAAGCAGGGCCCAGGCTTAGCAAAACTAGGCCCTAGCCTGGTGGTCTAGCCTAGTTCGAGCTCAAATAAAAAGCTAAATCTAACTTAATATTATGACGAGCTCCGATTGGGACCTATTTACGGAGCTAAATTTGTTTTGTACAAATTTGTTCAAACAGAGAGAGAGTTTTTGACATGAATCTGGAATTTTTTTAAAGAAAAAAAAACTTTGATTCAGAAGAATACGAGAATTTCAAAGATTTTAAAAAGGATTTCACCAGATTTCAAGGATTTCAAAACATCACAAAGATTTTAAGCGATTTCAAAAGGTTTGAAACACGTTTAAGAAGATTTCAAAAGACGTCAATGATTTCAAACAAACACAAAAGATTTCGCAAGCAAAAATTAAAGAAAGAGTTCACAAAGATTTCAAGGTTTTGAAGATTTTACAAAAGCTTTAAAAAATGCAAAAAGATTTCTTAAAGATTTCTCAGAATTTTCAAGCTTTCGCACTAAGGTTTGTAATTCTTCAAAAAGTTCCAAAGACTTCACAAAAATTATAATGATTTCAAAAATATTAAAAAGATTTAAAAATATTTCGAAATATTTCACAAAGACAGCTCAAGTTCGCAAAAAATGAAGAATTTTTTGATTTATGATTCGGCTTTCTTTAGAAATTGTTGGCCAATAAAAAATGAAATAGCTCATTTTTTACATTTATAACAAACGTTTTTTTCATTATTTTATGTAAAAAAGGAAACCTTGAACAATTCCATTTCTTGACCTGAGAAACCTGGGAAAGACTTTTGTTTCTAAGACTCGCTAGACACCCTGTCTTGAAGTATTCACTATTCTAAATAATATTGAGAGCAAGTATACTGGAAAAAAAACCATATAGTTCAAATGTAATTATGTGATTGACAAACTTTGGAGGTAAAATCGGCTAGTGATATCACGGAATGTAAATCTAAATTAAAGTTGCATCTTACTCTTTGATCATGTAGTGATCCCAAAGCAGGGATCATTTTTCTGAAGCGAATTGACATCTATGTGTATATACCCAAGTGGGAAGTCACATACGGCCTAACATTGGCCCATAGTCAGAAAAAATATTGCCGAAGTTCGGCTGCCACTATCGCGCCAATGACGGAATGATTACTATGGCCTGCACTTGGCAGCCAATGTTTGGCTGCCATCGTCATCCCAACACTGGATACCAGTATTGGATCAAACCTAACTGCCATCGTCGCGCCATTGCCGGATTGATAACTATGGCTTTGACTTGGCAGCCAAGGCTTGGCTGCCATTGTCAGCCCAACACTGGGTACCAATAGTGCTATAGTCTAAGGTCTAAGGATATGACAAAAAAGGTATTTAAAAAATAAATATTAATTGATTGCGAGTACTTTGAATATAAATATTAATGGTCCTGTTTAGATTGAAATCATATATTATATTTTGAACATTATATTACAAATAAGATTTCTAATGCTACGGGAAATCAAACCTACATCTATATACCTAAATCTATCGCCTAGCAGTCGGGAGTGCTAACCACTGTGCTAAACCGACAAGTTGAAGCTCTTTGAAAAAGCCATCCTCATAAGCTGCAGTTCAGAAAAGTTCAAGAACCAAATTTTAAGCTCTCTTTTTATAATTATTTATTATTATGCGACGTTGTGTAAATGTAAAATACACGAACTGTCAACAGGAATATCAAGACGTAGCAAATTTGATCGTAAACTTTGACCATTTTTCAATCCTTTTTTTTATTTTTCGTGTAAGATTTGTTTACTAGGTGCTAAAAGTGAGACTTGGCGAGATAAAGTGCCGATTCTGGCCCAAGCATCGGTGAAGGATCGGCAAATATAAATAGCCAATATAGACTGCCAGCACTAGCTCAACATTGGGCTGATTTAAATAAAACATGGTTTTCCATGGTAAAAGTGGCACTTGGCCCAGTAATGTGCCGTCACTAAGCCAGACTTTGGCTGATCCTCGTGAAACATCGTTCCCCGTACTAAAACTGAGACTTGGCGCAATAAAGTCCCGATCCTGGGCCAAGCATCGGTGGAGGATCAGCAAATATAAAAGCCAATATAGGTTGCCAGCACTGGCTCAACACTGGGTCGATTAAAATGCCGATATTGGCCCAATAACTTTAGCCGACCTTTGGCTACCAAAATTGGAACAACACTGCGACGTGTATTCAGCTTCGGCAATTCGCACTTTGGTAGGTATATATTCTTTAAGCTTCATAATAAATGTTTTTGTTTTACTTTATTCTTTACATGATACGTAACCTTTATTTTCATTTCTACCTAACTTGTACGTAACTTTTCTGATACACTTGATAATAAGCAGTTTTAAGATCAGTAAAAGTAAATATTAATAATATATTAATAATATTCACTTTAATTGATCTTAAAACTGCTTATAATTAAAGAAAATTATGTATGATTTGATTTAATTTTTTTCATAAAATTGTAAAATTACTATTTTGTATTGAAGGAATGTATGTATTAACTTCCTTCCTGCGGAAGGAAGTTCTACGATTCCTGGAAATTTACCATTTTCTGTAAATTTCCAAGTCATTTCAGTAAAATTTACAAACCAGAAATGCAAACATCTGGTTGTTCGGAAAAACCCTGCGATGAATGTTGGTAATATTGGTTACATCATTTATTGTGGTAAAAATACGATAAATTTTTTTTACTGTGTATTTGAACCAGGTCGGGCGGATCTACGTCAAACAGGCACCCCCTCCCCTCTGTTTGGGATAAAAGAATATGATGAGCAAAAAAAAACAAGAACGATGATGAAAATGATAACAATAATGATAAATTTCTACGTGAAAAACACATTTATTTCCTCAGGAACTTTTGTAATAAATGTATTCTTGAAATACTTGAATAGCACGCCAAAATTTCAAACAGCAAGTTAAAGGACTTTCTTCTAGCTTAATTTAAAAATAAATAATTAATAATAATTTTTCCATACAATAAGGAATCAGCAATTTGAATTGAAAAAGGTATAATAGATCAAATTATATTGCAAATAATTTAAAATTAGAACTCTAATATACTATTTCGCATTAATATTAAACACTCAAATTGTTAGGATTTGAATTATTTATTTTTATCAGTTATTCAAAAATTACTGAAGGTTCTACTCAGCGGCACTAACCCGGAGGAGTATAAACTTCTACTAAGGGGTAAAGATTTCCTACAGTGGTGGGAGGATGAATCGATAATATCTGAAATATTACTCAATTAAATCATTGTATTTTTACAAATTTTTGAAATACTTTCAACGTTTTTGTAACATTAGGAAACAGCGTTTATTCATTATTTAGTTTTTTTATTATAATATTGTAAAATATGGAGATCGAAATAAGAGAAATGTTTAAATGACTCGAAAGTCATCTGCAAATCTAAAAATAATTAAAATTAATATTTAAGGTTGAAAAATTATATATGAATTGAAGCACATGCTGGCATACAGCAAACGGATATATTAGAAGCATTCCTTTTTATACTTAAGAAATTCCAAGATACTTACGAAATGATGCTCTCATATGGAATATTCGCGAACCTGCTGATGAATATAAATTTATCTTGCGAATGATGGATTTGTGCACGCTCTATTTTATTTCACTTTCTTTGCTTAATTATTTTCCCTTATTTTTCGAGCATTGTTAGTTAATTTATTTAACCCCTGTTCCTTTGTATTAATAGCTACAATTAAAACTCAAGCGATATTCTCTAAAACTAATACGGATATAAAAAAAAACCACCAAAATTTTAATTTTTACGTAAATTGTATGCTCGCAACCTCTAAACAATTGTTTGAAAATTTGAAAAGATTAAGAAATTATTTCACATCCAGAGAAACAAACTGTCGCTATTCGGACATCCAAAAATATGGGTAGTCTCCCCTACAAATTTATATCGCTTCTGAAACTAAAAAATTATGTAATAATTATGTAAGCAGGTAATCGCAACAAATTACTGAGATCAGAATATTGCGTATTTTTTCAGTTGTATCATATATGAGATTTGTCAGTTTTTAGCTTCAAACACAATTTTTTTAACATTTACTTGATAGAATTACATTTTAAAAACCATTACGAACTTCAGACGACATAAAAATTGCTTGTTACATTTAGGTGACAGAGTTGTTCTGTAATTAGGCATTTTTATGACTAGGTCGTTATTGTTCCAGAACAATGAGGTAGAGACTTTTCTGTAAAATTCGTTATGTAACTCCTGCCAAAGAACAATATCACATACTTTCTTTAATACCTTTTCTAATTAAGTTCTGTAACGATTACAATTGACTACTTCAATTTAGAGTTCTTGATTAAAATAATGTTAGAATCTTTCTTATCATAGGAAATTATTATCAAAAGAATATTAAACAACGTTCTAGACTTTTGTAATAGAATGCGCATAACATCACAGAAAAAATTTTCGATTCAAGAAAATCAGCCTTGTTTTAATAGGAGGTCTCGCTTTAAGATGCAGTTTAGTAAAAACAAGTTGTCAGAAAAACTATAGACGGTCTTTTCCATGATCATTTTGTAGAAATGTGGTAAGGGTTGAAGAATATAAATAAAAAAGAAGAAAAGTGGAAGGAAGATAGCTGTCGACACGAAAACGCGTCTACGCAAGCTCTGTGGCCTTTGTGAAGACAGACACTGGCCGGGAACGTCGAGTTTCAGAAGAAGTTTACCTCAAGAACCAATAAATACAAGGGGAACGTTCTCTGTAATGTATGCCCTTCTGGGATGTGACAGTAAAGCCACGTGCTAACTCGCTTTGCTGTGTCAATGAATGTTCTTCGGCTTAAACTTCTGGTAATATATGAAATCAAAAAAATATTTAGACTGAGCTATCCAAGAATTCAGGGGCTTCAGGAGCAGATAAATTGAAAACAATTCAATTGTTTTAAACGTTTCGGCACAAAATTGTGGCCCTCATCAGTGAATTTGATTAAATCAGTAAAAAATTACATCACTTCTTGTAGGGACGCAATTTATATTGTGAAAATTTTATTTTTTGGTTAATATCACAATTGAAAAATTATATAACAAACTATTTTTTTATTTTTTTAAATTCCAATGTAATAAATTGTCTGTTATGATACAAAATTATTCCCGTAAAAGTAAAATTGATCTAAAAGCATACTATAGTACAAATATAAAACATCAATATTCTCAAAGCAATTTATTCTTAACCTACCGGCGGGCGCGCCTTTGATACTCACACGAGTGGGCGCGTGCTGCACTCTATGCGACTGATCGAAAATTCAAGTTTTTCTTACAATAGATGTTTTCTTGGATTGGGAAGTGATTATTTATATAAAAGATATCAAACAGTTCAACATCATAATTTGTCAACCCTCTTTGCAAATTATTCTATGGAGAAATCCTGGAAGAGTAAGATTTTTTAAAGCGTTAAAGCGTGCGATTAAAAGTGAAAGTAACCGTGTGTGTGAATGATGTATTTAGAAATGGTAAAAAGTGAAGATTATATAATTATAATTACAAAAATTACTTTTTTTAAATTAATTTTTATTGAAGGTTGGGCCGGCGTCATCCTAATAGATGGCCCATATATGGGATCAAATGTTGGTCCGACGTGGAGAAGCTAAACGCGTTTGACCGTTATCATTTAGTTGGTTAGCTCGACCAGTGGCGCACGAAGTTGGACCGACCGTCCGATGGTTGGCCCGACCGTGGGCCGACGGTCTATTCGCACCTGGGTATTGCCCGCCCCGACATTTCGTCCGCTTTCCCGCCTCCTAATTTGAAAATACTGGACTTGCTGCACTGAGTGAGGCCACCCACGCGCAGGTAGGTTAAAAGTCAATAAAATCCTCCATAGGTTATTAATAATACACTAATACAATTTTTTTTTAATGATAGGAAATTAAAAGATGAAAAGTCTGCCCGCTGCGCGGGCAAACTGCGCTCTTCCCGCGCTACGTGCGCGACTCGCTTCTCTCGCAAGTTTAAATGCACCTAGAGCAGGCGATTGTTAGTTCTCGCGCTTCGCACTCGGTAATGTATTTATCTCGCGCTTCGCACTCGATTTGTGCATTCGCATATTCGCGCTCGGTCTTTGCATTTCTTGCACATTTGTGCACAGACCTTTTAAAATTAAAGATCAGCGAATCGATTACTGTAATTTTGCAACTGTGAACTCTCTTTTGTTAAAGCTCTTTCGGCTTTAGCGAATACATTCTCATCCCATATCTCGTGCTTCGCACTCGATTTTGCTTACAATGTCAAATTTGTGATATTATGCTCAACAATATTATATAAAGTATAATACCTTTTTTATGTACCTCGGCCTGGTATTGAGTATGTAGATTTTGCAAAATAAAGTATGAATGGTATTTATCATGATCACATCAATACTTGTTTCTTATTTTGCGTTAAATTTTATTCTTACCTGAGCTGAAACATGTATCATTTTAATAAATTTATATAATTAAAATTTATAATATCCCAGCTGCGAATTGACCGTCGGCCCACGGCTAGGCCAACCGTCGGATGGTCGGTCCACTGGTCGGGCCAACCAGCTAAATGATAACGGTCAGCCACCTTTGGCTTCTCCACGTCAGAACAACATATGGTCTCATATATGGGCCATCTAGGAAGATATCGCCTGCCCAACCTTCGACAAAATTAATTTTAAAAAAAGTTATTTTTAAAATTATTATATCTTACTCGTCCAGGATTCGAACCCTAACTAAACTAGTGTATTTTACCGCGTACTCTAACCACTCGGCTATCGAAGCACTTAAAGTTTGTTTACAAAAACTGTGTGTTGTATTTTCTTCATAGATTAATTTGGAAAGAGGGTTGGCAAATTGGGAAGCTATACATTTAAAATATTCAGTGTTCGATGCTTTTTTAGAATTTTTAAAATTTGCAAGATTTAAAATTAACTTTATTATATATTAAAATAGATACATTTTGAATATGCAGCATTGTTCAATTAATAATTCTGAATGTTTTATTTCATGTTTCAATTCTGAAAGTTTAACGGTCTTTTTGTAACAATCAACCAGAGTTTATCCGACGCTTTGCTCATACTCGGGCCAATGTTTGACCGACCATCGGGTGTATCAAGGTGACTTATGTCAATTCGACTGCTGTATCCAGAGTCGCACCGACCGTATTATTGTGGTCGTAACGACCAATCTGCCACAATATATCCGATCGTCGTACCATAGTTCGGCCAGAATTGGGCTGACGGTCGGCTTTTCGCTCGCCGCCGACGTCCGTCGCCAACGTCGGTCCGACCATGGCAGCTTGAAAATATCTTAGTCGGCCCAACTCTGGTTACCGTAGATCGGTTACCACAGCAGGGCCGACTTTAGGCTGATGGTCGAGTTCTTGCATCCCACCGAATTTCGCACCTGGGATGCATGGAAATTGAAACATTCTTATTCTTATTGCCTTTTTTTATAATTTGTACTTTTAATCTTGTTTTTTTTTAAGATTAAAAAAAATACGCTTCCTATCAAAAAAATATTCGTGAAAAATTTGTAAATCTTTTTTGGTTGAATAAATTTTGTCTCACTTATTCTCATAGCTTGTATCGTTGTACTCAAATATAATTTCTTTATTTTCAGTGTAGTTTTTCAAAAATAAAAAATAAACTACTTATTCTACAAAAAAGCAATTCCTGAAAAACTTTCTATTCTTTTATATGTGCACAATTTTTGCCAATCCATCTCTTTTCGTATCTTCTTTCGTTTTCCACAAAATAGAGTTATTGTTTGTTCATTAGTTTTTTTGCGATAAAAACTTGAATTTTCGATTTTTTGTTAGCAAAATTTAAAAAGTTGTTTGGACAATCTTTTAGGACCTTGAAAAAGTAACATTTTTCTTCTCTGAACTTTTTCCCATATCACAATTTGTTTTTTCGTTTGGTTTTTTGAATATGAAAATGCTATAACTTTGATCATTTCTATTTTATCAAGAAAAACTAATAGGGATAAATTGTTCGTATTTTCATCTACTATGAATAGTTGTCAAAAAAATTTCACATATTAAAAAAAAGTGGTCTTAAAAAGTTTCAAAATGCTCTAACTTTTTAAAATTTCTTCGGAAAAAGATGACTAACAAACTCGATCTTTCTTTTCATATCCTCGTAATGTGTGATAAAGGGGAATCCAATCAAATCATTCTTTTAAATGTCACCGTGTTTACAGACTACAACGATAACGACGGCAGACTGACACCGACGTAAAAACTATTTTTTCTGACTCAGGGTGTCTCAGAACGTCAATTTTTTTTCTGTGATTTCCCGCACAATTTAAAAGTGCCAACCTAAACAGCTATGAAGTTAATTTTTTATACAAAAATTTTCTTTGTAGCGCATACGTTGCTCAAATTATAATTTATGATAAAATTATAAAAATTATTACAAGCAGTGTATAAATAATTAATTTTGACAACTTTTATAAGTTTAATGATTTTAATGTTATTATGATTTATTTTTCCAAAGTATTCATGATCAGACGCAGTTTTAAAGAAATATTTGCGAAGAAAAAATTTAAAAACTTAATGTATTTTTCAAGGATAAAATTTTGAACTAATTTAAACAAAATCTATTTTTAATTTGTTTAAAGTTTTTATGGATAGCTTATAATATGTTCTAAATATCCTTTAACTATAAATATATGGTCTCCATTGGTTTTCGAAAAGTAATTAAAAACGTAGAGTTCAGGCTCATAGGTGCTGGACACGCCATGTATAATGGCGTACTTCCTTAAATATTTGTCAAAAACTAAGAGAGGTCCTATTTTTACATTCACAGGGTTTCTGGGCGACATTGTGGCCTATGTATGTAAAAAAATTAAGAAAATCAAGAATGGATTTTTTCAAAATTTCAGTTTATAAATTTGTTTTTGAAGAATCCAAAAAGGGTTTGAAAATATTTCTTTAAAACTGCGTCTAATTGTGAATAATTAAAAAAAAATACCTCTTAATATAACTAAAATCACCAAAGTTATGATAGTTCAGAGAAAGGACCAACATTTTCTTTTTTTGAATGTCCCTGAAGTTTTTCAATTTTTCAAAAATTATATCAGGGTTTTCTATCAAAGCTTAAGAGAAATTACTAACAAATGATGAAATTCATTAGAATGATGATTACATGATTCAAACAAAAGTTTAAACAGTTTCATTAAAAATATGCATTAGAAAATATCCATTTTAACGGTAATGTGAATAGAGTATATTTGGAAAATGCTGCATTTGAATAAAATCGTTATTTATAGCTAAAAATACTTTAAACTTCTGAGGACTTTCTACTGAAAGAAGCAAACAATTTAAACTTGCAAGTTTGAGCGCGCCTAGGGCGCGCGACTGTTGGTTCTAGCATTTCGCGCTCGATAATATATTTATCTTGCGCTTTGCGCTCGATAATGTATTTACCTCACGCTACACGCTCGATCGTTGTTTGCATCGACAACAATTATTTGGTGATTGTGAATTCTCTTTTGTTAAAGCTGTTTCGGCTTTAACGAAAACATTCTCATCACGTATATCGTGCTTCGCACTCGAGCTTATTCCTGAACTTTTATATCATTCCCATAAATGTATATTATTATAATTCAGAACTTGCATGGGTATCAAAACAGACGAAGTTTCATTGACCAGTTAAAAAAATGCGCATGCTTTAACAAAAATTGTGTTATTAAACATTTTATTGCAACTTTTATCGTTTTTTCATTAACTGAGTTTGCTCATGTCCAATGTTTTTTTACGATTTAAACTTCACAAATACCCGTGTAGAATTTTTTTCATGGGCCTGAGCGGGCACAAGCCTGGAAAACTAGGTCCTGACCTGGCGACCAAGCCTGGGTCAAGCTAGAATAAAAAGCTAAATATGGCCGGGGCCTGGCTCTATCACCAGGCTTGAACTAATCACGAAAACGTATTTTAATTGAAAACACCCAAAACATGATACTCCTTGACACTCGCTTGTTGCTCCGTTAGTCCCGAGGCACAGTGGGGAAAAAGCACCTTTTTTGGACAAAAATCGACCGACAGTGCAATTCTTAACGGATTTTTATGTTTTTTTTAGAAATGACCGTAAGGCTTCCAGTTATAACAAGTAACTGCGGATATTTTAATTCGACTCAATGTAAATTTTTTGTGGAACAACAAAGTTACAACTTTTTGTTGCTAAACTTTTCCGTGATACCATTTTTTCTAAGACTTTTAAATTCATTAAAAAAGGTCATAAATGAATTAAATAAGTAACTAAAAATAATTTTCAGTGGGTTAGAGTCACAACAAAAAATTTTAATAATGTTATAAACAAATTAATTCACAAATGTGTTTTTTTCGTGATTCGCAATGATTAGCTTATTTTAACCCATAGCTTTTGTATAAAGTATCACAGATAATGATGTGCGCTTACAATAAGTTAGGAATAGGAATAGGAATAGGAATAATTGCTAATTATTTAAACAATTTTTATAAACAAATGCACATTTTGACCATTTTTTCATGAATAGCTCCGATTTTTTTTTGCGGAATTAATTCAAAATGTCTTGCAAAAGACTCTTTGCTGACATATTTTTAATAGTGACAGAAACTCGTAATTAATTTTTAAAAATTTATGAATAAATGCCCATTTTTACCATTTTTTTAATAGGCTAGATTTTTTTGCAGAATGAACTGAAAATGTCTTGGCAAAGACTGCTTGCAAATAAATATTTCTTGAAATAAAATAAAACACATGAAGCAAACAAAATCAGGAACGACTTGAAGTTGCTGCAGCTACAAATAAATTGTTTTTTGTATAAACTATACCTGAAAACAGTTGAATGTAGCAGGAGCAACTTCAAGTCGTTGTTGATTTGTTTTTCTGCATTTGTTTTATTTTTCTTCATGGAACACGTTCATAAATAGACTGCGTGTTTCTACGGAGATATTGAGGGAATCCTTCGAAGTATTTTTTAACATGGAATACAGAATAAAAAATCAGCACTATGTGACATCATTTGGAATAGTGATCCACAATCAAAATGTAAGAAAGTCGATTTGATTTTGGATAATATTAATGCTACGTCTTCTCTTGATGAGTCCGATAGCGAATCTGGGACGCAGTTTCGTAAGGAAGATGATGGCGAGAATAAATTGCAAAGAATCTTAGCGATGTACGTGGATTTAGGTCTGTCCAAGAGAAAATACGAAAAGGTAACAAAGTACAATGAAGAAATAACTGGCAATGATTCATATCCGCCGTATTTAAAGATCTCCGAAGCCAAAAAAGCTTGTTATCTAGGAAACGGTGAGCATATAGAGACATCTAATTTAGGAGCAAATGTCCATTTCATAAGTTTACTGGGTCATACAGTTAAGTGAATCTTACTGAAAATGGAAAAAGATGAGCTCGCTAATCTTTTTGGTAAAAAACTAGTGCTCTTTCGAAAGTGGGGTATGTACGGTGCTTTTGCGCATCAGATGACACGGCAAAAGTGGTCAAAGAAGAGTGATGATGTGGATGCAAACGATGAATCTTATAACAGTGATTCTGAGAGTGAAGAAAACATCAGCTATCACAAGAGCCTTTTCACGGATAAATCTTTCTTTTTGATTTCCTTCGTCCCTCTTCAATTAAAAGCAGATGATGGTATTATTTGGACGAATAAAACACCTTCATCTGTAAATTTCTGTACGACAATTAAATTTAATTTCCTTAGAGAAACTTATTCTCTTGTAAAGAAAGAGTACAACTATCACATAAAGCTGCTGGAAAAAGTTCGTACCTATTCCATTGCTGTCAGTGGAATAAGTTTTGATATCAGCTTTGACTTGAAGTGTACGATGATGGATGGAAAGGTATGTAATATTCTAACTGGACAGAAAGCATCTTCTCGCTGCAATATTTGTGGAGTTGGATCAAAACATGTTAACAACTTACCATATGTAGCTAAAATTCCATGCAATGAGGCACATTATAAATTTGGTCTCTCGACTTTGCATGCCTGGATTCGTGTTCTGCAAGATTTGTTACATGTTTCCTACAATATGGATTTTAAAAAGTTTTCCGCAAAAAAAAAGAGAAGAAAAGGAAATGAAAAAATCAAGAAAGGAACGTATTCAGATACAATTAAGATCCAAACTGGGCTTAACAGTTGATGTGGTGAAGCAGGGTTATGGAACAACAAATACCGGAAATGTTGCCCGTTCCTTTTTGGGAAAAGCTAAATCGGTTGCTAAGATATCCGGTTTGGATCAAGATCTGATCACCAGATTCTACGATATATTACAAGTTATAACGTGCGGAAGGATAGTTAATTATTCGAAATGGAAGACTTACTGTTTGAAAACCGCTGATCTTTGCATAAATCTTTATCCTTGGTATAAAATGCCACCATCAGTACATAAGCTGCTTATTCACGGAAGTGATATAATTCAATCTTTTGTGCTACCAATTGGTTGGTATTCAGAAGAGTCGCAAGAGGGAAACAATAAGATCTTTAGAAAAGTTAGAGCTAATGACAGCAGAATATCTGACAGACAAATGACGAACCTAGATGTTCTTCATCATCTTCTGCTCCATTCGGACCCTTTGATAAGCATTTATAGAAAAGTAGAATCCAGGA
Source organism: Belonocnema kinseyi (assembly GCF_010883055.1). Classification (NCBI taxonomy): domain Eukaryota; kingdom Metazoa; phylum Arthropoda; class Insecta; order Hymenoptera; family Cynipidae; genus Belonocnema; species Belonocnema kinseyi. The sequence continues at coordinate 48,453,609 of NC_046659.1, read as the reverse complement.
AGATGAAACCTCTGTCAGAAATGGCTGAAAGCATGACAATCTCCAAGGAGTGCGCTCGATTCTTACTTACTGAAGCATAAATGCCTACCTAAAAACGGCCCTTTTTAGGGTCGCATGAGTCAAAAATGGCTGAAAGTATCACAATCTTCCATGAGTAAGCTCGATTCTTACTTACTGAAGCACGAATGCCTACCTGAAAACGGTCCTTTTCAGTCCACATAAGTCAAAAATGGCTGAGAGTACCACAATCTCCAATAAGTGAGCTCGACTTTCACTTACTGAAGCACGAATAGCTATAAACAATATGATAGCAAGGATTCTTTTGCAAGATATTTCAAATTGATTCCGCAAAAAAAATCAAGCCTATACATGAAAAAATGGTCTAAATGTGCAATTGTTTATAAAAATTGTTTAAATAAATATTAGCTTTTGTCACTATTAAAAATATAATAGCAAAGAGTCTTTTGCAAGACATTTTGAGTTGATTCCACAAAAAAAATCAAGCCTATACATAAGAAAATGGTCAAAATGTGCATTTGTTTATGAACATTGTTTAAATAATCAACGCTTTTCGATCACTATGAAAAATATTACAGCAAGGTGTCTTTGGCAAGACATTTCAAGTTGATTCCGCAAAAAAAATCAATCATATTCATGAAAAAATGGTCCAAATGTGCATTTGTTTATAAAAATTGTTTAAATAATTGGCAATTATTATCTATTCTTAGCTTATTGTAAGCGTACATCATGATCTGTGATACTTTATACGAAATCTGTGGGTTAAAATTAGCTAATCATTGCGAATCACGAAAAAATGACATTTGTGAATTAATTTGTTTATAACATTATTAACAATTTTTGTAGTTACTCTAACCCACTGGAAATTATTTTTAGTTACTTATTTAATTTATTTATACGTAGGGACACGATATTTATGCAAACCGCATAATGTTTCAGAATTAAATATTACTTGAAATATTTGCGATTTACAAAGTTTTCATGCTAAATATACACTATTTTGAATCGCATAAAAATGCATAATTCTATAATTGTTGCATAATTTGCAAATTTTCGCATAATCATCGCATAATACTGAGTTTTTGTTTAAAAATAATAAAAAATTGTTTTTATAACTTCTTTTCCATTGTCCATAATAAATATTATCTTTGACGTATTTTTAAATAGTATCACCAATTTAAACCTGATAAGTAACAAGAAAGTTTGGTATATGCAGCACTAACCATTCTCGACAATTGACTCAATTTCCCTAGGAGCATTTAGAGGAGCGATATTAAGGTGAATGCCGTAGGAGTGACAGAGATGGTAATAAAGCACTCTTAG
>NC_046659.1:48449305-48452168 GCF_010883055.1 Belonocnema kinseyi | reverse complement strand
AAAATTATTCTATAAATTCAAAATTACCACAATTGAAAACATTTATATATTTATAGAAATAAAATTTTTGTTGAAAGTTTTTATAGTATCTTTTTTTTAATTGCAAAAAATATTCTCAAAAGTCGAATGGATAATTAACAAAACAAAAAAACTTTGAGATAAATTAGTGCTAATCTAAATCCTGCAAAATTTGCTTGGGAAATGTTATTAGGCTCGAAGAAAATTAAGGGAGAATTTTTTTTCCCTTAAGGCACACGTGTTATTACATTAATTTTTTAATGCAATTTTTATAGAATTATTTTGATTTTAAATTCAAACAATAATTTATTAAACCTTTAAATATTTAATGAAAATTTCTTTGATAAAAATACTTTCTTATCGTATTTTTAATAAATAAATCAGATGTACTAAGAATAAATTTGTTAAATTCTACAATTGCATAGTAAAGGAATATTCCAGTTATGATATTTTATAATTATGAAACCTTATTATTCGGGAAATTTTAAATTCGGCAATATTATAATCGCTTCAGAAATTGCCTTATTCAGGAATTACATTTTTTAATTTTATTATGCCAGAATTACACAGTGTCAGTAATGTTATTTTTTGGGATTTTTCAGTCGTCCCTAGATAGTACAAAAAAATAGACAATTTCATACAATTCGGCATTATACAGCAAATTCCAAATTTTAAAAATTTGCTGTAATTTTAATTTCGACTCCTAGATCTTGTAGATTTTCTTACTGTATTTATTCAAACAAAATTTATTATAGAACAGTTTTTTTAACCACAAGTTCTTATTTATGTTATCTCATCAAATACAAAAACTGAAACATTCAAGATTCTTTTAACATTTTTTAATTTATCTGCTATATCATCAGAGATTGTACCTTACCGACAGTAGATCAACCCTCCAAACCATGAAGGCAGAAAATCTACACAATATCGAACAAGTTAAGAATCTTCAATAACAGAAAATGGTTAACGTCTTAATAAGACTGGATGGAAAATAATATTTTTAAATTAAAATTATTTCTTGAAAAAAGATCCTACTCCATCTTCATTCCACTGGGAATCGAACCACAAAACTTCTGAATTCCGGTCAGGTGCTTTTCCAATTAAGCCATTAGAGGCATCAGAATAAGAACTCTTACTTCAAGAACATAACGCTAATTTTTAGCTAGGTGTTAATGGTACAAGTAATTATTAAAAAAAAATTTTATTCATCTGCTATATTACCATTAACACCTAGCTAAAAATGAGCGTTATGTTCTTGAATTAAGAGTTCTTATTCTGATCCCTCTAATAGCTTAATTGGAAAAGCACCTGACCGGAAATCAGAAGATTTGTGGTTCGATTCCCAATGGAGTGAAGATGGAGTAGGATCTTTTTTTCAAGAAATAATTTTAATTTAAAAATATTATTTTCCATCTAGTCTTATTAAGACGTTAAGCATTTTCTGTTATTAAAGATTCTTAACTTGATCGATATTGTGTATATTGTCTGCCTTCATGGTTTGGAGGGTTGATCTACTGTCGGTAAGGTACAATCTCTGATGATATAGCAGATAAATTTAAAAATTTTCAAATAATTACTTGTACCATTAACACCTAGCTAAAAATTAGCGTTATGTTCTTGAATTAAGAGTTCTTATTCTGATCCCTCTAATAGCTTAATTGGAAAAGCACCTGACCGGAAATCAGAAGTTTTGTGGTTCGATTCCCAATGGAGTGAAGATGGAGTAGGATCTTTTTTTCAAGAAATAATTTTACATTAAAGATGCATTGCATATAACACGGGAGAACGTTCAATATTTCGGAGTCAATTTTTAAATTTTTCAAGGTTAATATATGATTCTAATTAGAAATTTCTCAGTTTTATCATAAAAGAAACAATAGATATATGTTACTTAATTTTAAACAATAACTGTAAAAATTTAACTTAAAAAATTACATTGAAGACTTAAAAAATTATTTTTAAGTCTTCAATGCAACAACTTGAATTTTAACGTTAAAATTTATGTTTTCAAAATGCTGGCTTATGGTTTAAATTTTTAACGATCTTCGTTACAAGTTATAGGTTATTTCGAAAATAATAAATTCTTGGATTCGACATTGATAAAACGCGAAAAAGTCCAATGTTATGTTAAAAGTGTGAAAATCCCGTTTCCTATGCTTATTGCAAGACAGCGAGTCATTTTCGGCATTTAGGTTGAGGTATACAATTATTTTCGGTTGAAAAAAGGTAGCCGTTTTAATCGCAGAAAAAATTCCGGTTTTTCCTGATTCGCAAACATTTTTCATGGCCAATGAAATTAAAAAATTCAAACTCTACAGCTACAAATTTCTCCATTCGAAGTAATAAAAAATAACCTGCACATCGTGTTAAGCGATTCTAAGCCAGAAGTATTAAAAATTAAATGATTACATTTTTGTTACAAATGATAACACTTCTTAAATTAAAAGTTAAATTATTTTAATTTAAGATCGTTTATAAATCCTGAAAAATCTTGTTCTTAATCTTACACAACATAAATATTCCCTTAAAATATTCCAGATTCGTTTTAGATAATTTTGAAACCTTTTATATTTTCAACTTACTAAAGTTTTTTCTAGGAATAATAGATGTTTCAAATTAATCATCTACTCAAATTTAGGAATTTTACTTCTAAATGACTTTTTTTCAATAGAAAAATGAAAATTATAATGTTAAAAGTTTAGTTTTGAATATTTGATTTCTAGTTAGGAATCTTAATTGAACAGTGAAATTTTTCTAAATATTAAGCAATTGTTCTTTTTCTTTAGACATTTTCAAATTTGAGACTAAAACAATATTTTAAATTCTAATAAAAGCCTTTCATTAT
>NC_046659.1:48436583-48449205 GCF_010883055.1 Belonocnema kinseyi | reverse complement strand
ACAACTATGTTTGGTGTTGTCATTGTTGTTTCCACGAGAAGCTAGGGAAAGGGGTTCGTCCATCCTTGTAGAGCCCCGCATGCAAGGATAAGGCTGCTTACTGTGAGAGGTCGCCTGGTATCCCAGAGTCACCGTTCTAGACACCTCACCCAGGTGCCATTAAGCTTTCGGCACGGTTTTCACAACTCTGATTGGGGGTTAATTCCTTCGGGACTACCCCTGGACAATTGTCTGCGACTGCCTATTTATTTTTGTAACCATATTCAGCAGAAACCCTTGGTACAGGGACCCTCTATCCGCAACCCCAGGACGCGTTCGGTGGCTTTATCATAGGCCCTTCGGTTTGATTCTAGAGGAATAAAAACCGAACCGAATGGTCTCCGGCGGGAAATCGAACCCCGGTCTCCCGCGTGACAGGCGGGGATATATATAAAAGATATCTTTTTGATAAAGTCTTATTCAAGCATTCAAAATGCAAAGCATAAATATCCGAGCGCGAAGCGTAAGGTAACCCATTATCGAGCGCGAAGCGCGAGATTCCACAGACGCGCGTCCTAGGTGCGCTCAAACCTTTGAACCGCGCGTGCAGCGCGCGAAGAGAATGTACCCGCGGAGCGGACAGATTTTTTTTACTGTTCAAGATATTTTCAATGATTAAAGCCAAAACTACGCACCCTATCGAAAATTGGTTCATAACAAATTTGTAGATATTTTTGAAATGCACAATTTATGTGAACTCATCTCTTACCGTATTTTGCATAGTTTGGCCGAAAAATATAATTTTTGGATTTTTCATTATTTTGTATGCTGTCAAAATTTTTTATTTTCCATAAAATGTTCATCTTCGTGTGTTTTTTGGAATTTTGTGAATACTAGAACTCTGGTTATTTTTGATTTTATCAAAAAAGTCATTAGGATAAATTGTTCGACTTTTTAAATACTATGAATGACCGTACAGAGAATTTTTGGATTTTGAAAAATGTGGTCTCAAAAACATTCAAAACGTGCCTGCTTTTTGAATTTTTAATCAAAATGGTTGGCTGATGAACTTGACCTTTAATTTAGGACACTAAAAAAGAGTGTACCAAAGGCCAATCTAATAGATTAATTTTTTCAAAAGTCATCGCGCACATAGACTACCAGACATACAGACAGACATATAGACAGACATACAGGCAGAATCATTCATAAAGACCTGTTTTTGGATTCTGTCATTTTACGTTCCGTTTCTAAACATCACTTTATTACAAGCATGTAATTACAATGGCGGGGTAATGTTACCTCCTCCGCTTGCAATCGCTTGTAACGAAAGTCACCAGTTACCGTTTTTCTGAATCTTGTTACAACCATGTGACTATTTAGACTAGTAACGTGTTAGCTGGGAATGCCGTAACTCAGTTGTACCACTAATATTCAATGAAGCTCTTCTACAGCACAGAATTTGAGGCTTACGGTCGCAGCCCGCGCAAATCCACTGTATTTTAGTTGTAGAACTAACTCTGTTACCTAAATGTAACAATAGGGTCATCCAGAAAAGGTATTATATTTTTGAATATGAAACTATTCACTCTAAAATCACTGATAATACGAGAACGAATATAATTGAAAAACTTTTTGTTTGTATTTTTATATAAAAAAGAACAACGCAACCCTTTTTCAAACTTGCAGGGACGTCACACGATTTCAATATCTTCTAAATAAGTTGGAGGTTTCTGCTTTTTCTTAACAAAATCCAAATAAATAAAAAAAGCTAAGTCTGGTGCTTTCTGACTAAATGTGGTGATTCCAGTGTTAAAAATTTTTACCTATATCTAATGGTGCGAAACGAGCACAATTGATAAAACCGTCTGACGTGACATATGCCCAAACAAAATTAACAGTATTTTATATTGCTACTGATATAATTAATATAAATTATGAAGACTTTTCGGTGGCTTTATATTAAAAAATGTGAATTTTATGTTAAAATAATAATGTAATTAGTCATCTTATAGACTGATACATGCCCTTAATATTAAGTAGTCAAATAATGAAAAAACATTATAAAAAATGAAGTAATGGAATATTATTGTTTAAAACCATAAAATATAATAGCGAAAAACTTTTCCAATAATAATGATAATACTTCCGCATAATGTTTTTTCTTTTCGGTATTTTTCTAGTAATTTTTTCCAATGCAGTCACAAGTTTGAGCGCACCTAAAGCGCGCGACTTTTAGTTCTCGCGCTTCGTGCTCGATTATATATTCACCTCGCGCTATGCACTCGGTCTTTATATTTTCGCATATTCTTGGGCAAACCTTTTAAAATTAAGACAAAATATTTTTTTATTTAAATGTCGTTCCTGCATCAACGCAAAGTAGTTTTACAAAAAAGAAAAAAAATGTATACTGAAAATAACACTATCTTCCTATTTCCTTATTACATTTGTTTTCAACAATTAAATGGATCAATAAACAATTATTTGTATTCTGTAATTCGTCACATATCGATTTAAGATGATTTCAAGTTTAGTTAAGTAGCTTTTGCAGCTTAAAAAATTCGAGGATAAATCTCACATTTTTCATACTTCGAGTGAAAATATTATAAATAAATAAAAGAAGCAAGCAGAAATTTCGAGGTGAGGATTCTTGAAAATTTAGTGCACTTTAATTATGCAAAAAAATGAAGACCGGGCTACAAGAAAAGGCTCTGGGCTTTTTTAAAGAAAAAAGTGCAGTTTCTCCCCTCCATTGTGCCTCGGTTCTCGCAGAGCGTCGTTTAATGTCGATTAGTGCTGTTAACGCTATCTAACGCACGTCTAACGCAAAGAACGGCGAAATCAGCATGACTTAAGACGAGTTAGAGTAGACTACTGGGTGTAGTGTATGCTAAGAAAAAAATTAACGTCCAATAACGAAAATTCACTGCAGACAACGTAAATATCACATGAAATTACATGAAATCGTTACTTATATTTTGATAAACAAGATAAATAAATTCAAAATTTTGGGTCTGTCACGTAGAAAAAAATATTTTTTTTTTACTAAAACTGTTTGAAATTATTGTACGAATGGGAGATACGAAATTCCTGACTTCAGCTTTACAACACACAAATTTTAAATTCACAATCGTGAAAATTGCGTGCAAAGAAACTCAGTTGTTAAACAAATGGGCGACGCCGAGGGGCTATTGACTCTCGAATAACGAAAACATTGCATGACGATTTCATGTGATGTTTACGTTGTCTGCAGTGAATTTTCGTTATTGGACGTTAATTTTTTTCTTAGCACGCACTACACCCAGTAGTCTACTCTAACTCGCCTTAAGTCATACTGATTTCGCCGTTCTTTGCATTAGACGTGCGTTAGATAGCGTTAACAGCACTAATCGACGTTAAAAGACGCTCTGCGAGAACCGAGGCACAGTGGAGGGGAGAAAATGCATTTTTTTCTTTAAAAAAGCCCAGAGCCTTTTCTTGTGGCCCGGTCTTCATTTGTTTCATAATTAAAGTGCATTAAATTTTCAAGAATCTTCACCTCGAAATTTCTGCTTGCTTCTTTTATTTATTCATAATATTTTCACTCGAAGTATGAAAAATGTGAGATTTATCCTCGAATTTTTTATGCTGTAAAAACTGCTTAACTAAACTTGAAATCATCTTAAATCGATATGTGTCGAATTACAGAATATAAATAATTGTTTATTGATTCATTCAATTGTTAAAAGCAAATGTAATGAGGAAATTGGCAAATAGTGTTATTTATAGTATAAAATTTTTTTGTTTTTTATAAATATACTTTGCGTTGATGCAGGAACGACATTTAAATAAAAAATATTTTGTTTAATCAGCAAAAATCATTGTTATATTCAAATTTTGTTGAAAATTGTTTCAATATCCTTTTTTGCACTCTCATTTTTCTTTAGTATTTGAATTTCTTTGGATATTTTTGAAAATTATACGTGCTTGATAATATTTGGTGAATTATAACAACCTAAATTTTGATAAACAAGATAAATAAATTCAAAAGTTTGGGTCTGTCACGTAGAAAAAAATAGTTTTTTTTTACTAAAACTGTTTGAAATTATTGTGCGAATGGGAGATACGAAATTCCTGACTTCAGCTTTACAAACATAAATTTTCAATTTACAATCGTGAAAATTGCGTGCAAAGAAACTCAGTTGTTACACAAATGGGCGACGCAAAAGCACCCCAAGTGCGAATTGCCGGAGCTGAATACACGGCCCAGTGTTGATCCTATTTTGGCAGCCAAAGTTCGGCTAAAGTTATTGGGCCAATATCGGCATTTTAATCGGCTCAGTGTTGAGCCAGTACTGGCAGCCTATATTGGCTATTTATATTTGCTGATCCTCCACCGATGCTTGGTCCAGTATCGGCACTTTGTTTCACCAAGTCTTAGTTTTAGCACCTAATAAACAAATCTTACACGAAGGATAAATAAACTGTATTGAAAAATTGTCAAAGTTCACAATGAAATTTGTTAACTTCTGCCATTAAAAATTGTTAATGTTTATAAAAATTACATTTCCTGTCATTGCAAAAAGTTGTAAAGCAGGCTACAATAGATGAAAATGAAATATTACGCGAAGAAAAATTGTAATCGATTTAAATTATTTATTTAAAAATTAGTGTATTGATATTCCTGTTAACATTTCATTTATTTTACATTTACACAACGTCACATAATAATAAATGATTAGAAAAAGAGAGCTTAAAATTTGGTTCTTTAAGTTTTCTGAACTGCAGCTTATGAGAATGGCTTTTTCATACTGTCAACTTGTCAGTTTAACGGAGTGGTTAGCACGCCCGGCTGCTAGGCGATAGATTTAGGTATATAGATGTAGGTTCGATACCTCGTAGCGTTAGAAATTTTATTTGTTATATAATGTTCAAAATGTAATATATGTATTCAGTCTAAACAGGATCATTAATATTTATATTCAAAGTACTCTCAATCAGTTAATATTAATTTTTTAAATATTTTTTTTGCCATATCCTTAGACTGTAGGCAGTGTTGGGCCGACAATAGCAGCCAAGCCCTGGCTGCCAAGTCAAGGCCATAGTTATCAATCCGGCAATGGCTCGACAATGGCAGCCGAGCTTCGGCAATATTTTTGCCGACTATGGCCCAATGTTGGGCCGTATGTGACTTCGCACTTCGGACGTTGTAATAATTCAAACATAACGTCACCCGTTCATAGTGATCACGTGTTACCGGACCGATGGCGAAAAAGGACGGCAACATCTGAACTCTACTTCGTTCGTACCGAACTAAACGATCTTGTTCGCACTAATTATCATTAAGGGTATGTGATACTTACAGTTTCCCCGGCTTTTTCTCCACAAAAATGAAAATTTTTAAAAACTGAATTCGGAGGTGCTATAAAATATCATGACGGACGTCCCCGGACTATTTTTTGAGGGATAATAACAAAAAAAATTTATTATGCTAAATAAAAATTTTATGCATATGCATTATTTTGAGGTTATGTCGTTTTTCATCTCTGCCTTTCCGATAATCTGGAAATTATTCATGAAATAAACTTTTTCAATTGCCTGCACACAAGGTTAGTTCCGGGAGATTAGTTACTATGTTTATTTGTAAGTGCAAAATTTTCGGCCTAAAATATTGTGTAGTTTGGAAGTAACGCTCGGGTGAATTGTAACACACATAACGTCGAAATATACACGCACCTTATTAGCAATATTAACAAATTTTTGATTCAAAAAACACAAGAAAGTGTGTGGGGACGTCCGTTAGCATGTTCGCTATCATTTCCCAGATTCTGAAGGCAAAATATGTCTTATCCTAGGAAAAAGGCCAGGGGAATCTAACACTGAAAAAATCGATACTATTTCCTAAGCGCTATGCAAATTAATCGTATTTTGCTAAATTATAACTTTTTTGAATTAACCTACAAAAGAAGTATGTGGGGACGTCCGTTAGCATATTCGCTATCATTTCCCAAATTTTTAAGACAAAATATTTATTATTCTAGAAAAAAAGCCGGGGGAACCTAAAACTGGTAAAATCGGCAATTTTCTAAGTATCACATGCCCTTAACTCACACTGGCTGCAGCGTTGTCGTACGTTATTAAACGCTGTTTGCGTTGTTTCGGCTCACTCTGCAGCACTGTGCTACACTCATGGAGAATAGATATAAGGAGACCAATCTATAATGCATGGACTTCACCGAAAGCGGTAACTTTTCTGTTGCCAGAAGTACGCACATACACATGTGTAAAATCACACTTACGTATAGTTCAAAACTTCCGAACCTGGCGTGCCAACCGCACTTAAAAAAAATATGGCCGCCTCCATTGTTTTGTTTTGACAGGTCGCTTGAACAAATAAATAATTGATACTCAGACAGGATTTTTTGAAATTATTGTGGAATAAAAAATTATTCGCCATGGAAGAGGTATGTAGTATGTTTATGAAAATATCAAATTACTTTTACCAACACTATGCGTGCGACAGGTATTCGACGCGTCCGTAACAAAAACAATAAACATACAACTTATATCACTCTAAAAGTCTTGTACACTACACTTGAAATCACACTTGTTAGAAACTTTCGCTTTTATACAGCGATTTTTAATTTTAACATTCTTTCCTTTATTGACACGCTATTAATTGTTCAATCATTATTAATTTACATTTGACTCGCGTTCACATCGGCAGCCGTATTTTTTTTAAGTGCGGTTGACACGACACGCTCGGGAAGTTTTGAACTATACGTAAGTGTGATTTTGCACATGTGTGTGTGTGCGTACTTCTAGCAACAGAAAAGTGTTCATTTTTAGTTCAACTAGTTTGGTCTCCTTATGTCTATTCTCCATGGCTACACTGCTTCCTTCTCAACTGTCGTTATACGCATAGTCTACTGTTTTCGCACACTGTACACTCTAAGCAGCATTGCTCCGAGCATTAGTTACGTTATAGGCACAACTAAAAAATAATTTCATACGTTAAATACGAGAGTGAATAGCCCCTCGGTCGACACGCATATCCTATCTCACGGCTGGAATCCTCATATGTCTGTCAGCATACCACCCGAGTGCTGCAGATCAACTTCATTTTCAAACTCACTTAATACCACTACACACACACTTAGTAGGTGCAGCTTATACGGAAAGATACCAATATACTGCTCTTGATGTTAATGGGGCCACTATAAATATTTGCCATTCAATTCTTTGAAAAATAATTTAAATCTTATTAGCTGCTACTAAAAGCAGATGCACTTGAAGCCGCCTTCGGCCCAAGTAAATGACAGGTATTTTTTTTTAAAGTTTTTAACGCTGCAAGAAAAAGTATTGCGATTACTCTGAGTTTCTAATGCAAATCTCAACGTAGAATCGGAATTTCAACAATTTAAAAGTTGATCTTGCTGGTTTTTTTTTGTTTTTTTTTTTAGTTTTTTAAGAAGGAACCGAAGGGCGACTTAGTGGGGTCTTTAATGGTACTCTGAAGATGCCCTTTTTGGTTCCACGAGCGTAATGCGTCCTTTCCATATGTATTTTGCGCGTTACAACATAACAAGATATGTAAGTAATTCAATAATTAATTTGTTTTTAAATGGAAAAATTATTATAGATTATTATCAGCGAGATCACAGCGGTATCCTCTTATTACGTTCCACAATTTTTCTATTCCGAGACCAAGTAAAACATGTCAATAAACAATTCCAAAAAGCAAAGACAGATTGAATATTTTATTTTAATACAAAATTCCAACCAAGAAGGATGCTGGGTTTACTGACAGTGCCTTTTGGAAGTACGATCAAATACGACTTGCAGGGTCCAGGGACATTGTGGCAACCTAGCCGGATGCCTTCATTTTAAGGTCTGGTTCGCCGAGGTCAGCGCAATTTTTAAAATTACACCACGAAGTAGTATAAGGAGACCCCACTCTCGGAAAATTTGGACGCGTGGATTTGGATTTAGTTAGTTTGCATCGCTTGTAGCGCCTCTTGCGAAAAATTGAGAAACCCTTGAATTTTCACGATACGGCAGTTGTGTCGTCATGGCAACTGATAAACAAAACAAAAAAAGACAGCGGAACTTTTAATCGTTTACATTCGAAACTTTTTCGATTTGGCATATTTAAAATGGAACACATGACATTTGGTGTCCAAAATCATCCAAACGACTGTGACAGGGCAAACGAAGTGACGTTTCTCAAACCTGTCTTCTTTTTTCCTAACGTAGCTTGTGGATGCACGCCATCAATGCAACAGCAAACCATTTTGCACATACAAGAACGTCTCACTTCTATCACAGTCCATTTATTTTCACGAGGAAACCGACAAAGCGATGACAAGCATGTACATTGTTTGTTTACAACCGGCTTACTACGCGGACGCCGCCATTTGCAAAACTTCTATTTCAACGCTTTTCCGCAAGAAGCGCTACGAACGATGCAAACTAACTAAATCTGAATCTACGCGTCCAAATTTTCCAAAGACCGCATGGGAGTTAGGTCTCCTTATACTACTTCGTGAATTACACAAACGTAGATACTTTAAGGGCATGTGATATATCGCCGTGTCATAAATCGGGCTCAGTTCCATCGACTCGAGTCGAATTCGAAGATAATATTGAATATTATAAAGGACGCTACCAAACTCTTTTTTGAGGAATAATAACAGAAAAAATGAATTGTTCTAAATATAAATTATATGCATGTGCACTATTTTGAGGTTAGAATCATTTTTCAGCTCTGCCATTCCGATTATGTGTATTTCTGTCGTACCGATGATTACGGTAGCACTCAAGAATAATTATGAGAGAGAATTGTAAAACACATAACCTCAAAATATACATACATCAAAGGACCCCGCACAATTTACAGTAAAATCCGGCCCCGGTCAAATTGGCTGAAATTGCAATTTAATATGGTTCAAAACCTCCTGATAAAAAATTCTTAATACTGGGTAGTAGTTCAAAAAATCAGAAGTTTACGTGATAGGTGGGGTTGAACGCGAGAAATATCCCAGTGGGCACACTTGGCTCAAAGTTATCCTAAAAAAATCTTTTTCTGGACGTCTTTAGGCTTTTACAAAAGGACGTCATGGGGTCGTAATAAAGACGCTCTGATCTAGTCCCATAAAGTATGTCTTAAAGTTGTTATCAGTATTAAGGATGTCTTTAAAAGGTCCAATGTCTGGCATTTCGTCGTCTTAAGGATGATTTGAAAGGATATCCAGGGGGCAATGTCGTAAGGATGTCCCTAAACATCTTTGAAGCGTCTTGTATAAGATTATCATTATTCGAAATCAACCCTAATTCAAAATATTTCTATATTTTTTTCTCACAAGACTTGAATGCTTAAATGCTCTGAAATATTACAGAAAACTGACTGAGAATTAATTTTTAAGATTTATTTTTTAAAGTTAAACTTAGAAAGATTTCGACTACGAGATTTCTCTAAGTTTTATTCTGAAAATGTGAACGAAACCAAAAACATCCTCTAGAGTAACCCCGAAAATGTTCTAAAAGTGGAAAAACTATTTTCTCATAAATTTGTAAATTACACATAGATATCATAAAGTCATTATAAAGACACCATGAAGACATTCTATGTGATTTCCGTTCCAAGTTTAAGTTCAATTTGCACGGGAGTTCCACTAGGTCACATGTGAAATATGAAATAACACAACCCTAAAATCGGTAAAGTGGTCTTTTTTAGGACAATGATGAGTCCCTTACTAGGATTACCTGAAAAACTATAATATGCAGGATACATTACGATTTGAATTAGGAAATTCTGCTAAATTAAAAGAATCAAATTTCTTTAATAAAGTACTTTTGAGGACTGCCCTACCGATAGAAATCTCAGAGTATATGCAAAAGATTCTCAAGGCTCTGAGAAGCTCTGAGAAATTCTCCGCGGGCACTTAGATATATTTAAAGGTCCAGCCAGCTTGTTTGAATGTTTTAAATGCTTTAAAATGTCCTTTCCGAAATTGAAATAGAAATACGATCATAAATAACAAGCAGAGAGGCTGAAATTGAAATAAGAATTCGATCATATATAATAAGCAGAGAGGCTATATCAATTGAGTATCCGTCACTAAAGGGTCCTATGTTAAGCCTTCGGATTAAAGTTTAGAAATCGATTTTTTTTTATATTTCACAGTTAACAGACTAAAACATAATAATTCGGAATCTACGGGTTTCAATGATTTCAGCTATCTAACTTTTAAAAAGGAGAGTCGGCTTAGCGACGGCCAACTACTGTAAATAACTCTGCCCGCCCGGTACGTGACGAATACAAAAGAAACATTGTATTACCGTCGCATCACTCTTAAAAGGACCACTGAAAGGACCTTGAAAAGGACCCAAATCTCTCAGACTATCTCAGAGACTAAATTATTCAAATCGAACTTTAAAATAGTCTCAAACCGGCCAGGCTTTTTCATTGCGAATACTCTCAGATTTCTATATGTATGGTGCGCGCGCACGCCGCAAATTTCAGTTTGGGCATCTCATCCTAGTCGCACAACGACTTTTCTTCAGTGTTGCTCTTTGCAGCCAGGCCGCACAGTCGCCATTACTGTTTTTGACAAATGTCCACGTTTTGAGACCCCCTGAATCCGAAAAACAGATTTTTACGAATGTGTCTTTCCGTTTGGCCGTGGATGGTTTTTTTTTATTAGCACGATAACTTTCGAAAGAATTGACTGATTGGATTTCCTTTGGTAAATTCTTTTACTATCTCAAAATGAAGGTCAACTTCATTAGACTGCCATTTTGGATACAAATTCAGAAAGGGAGCGTATTTTGAAAATGTTTGAGACCACTTTTTTCAAGATTCAATCATTTTCTGTACGGATATTCATGTATCCTGAAATATGATTTATTCATATATGAATATAAATTCATATATTCTGTACAGACACCTTTAAAAAATTGTTTTTTCTGACTCAGGGAGTCTAAAAACGTGGAGATTTGATAAAAGCCGACCATGTCAGATTTTACACAAAACCAAAACAATAATCTTGTCAACACCATTTAAAGTTCGTTTAGGCACACCGTGATCCTTTATAACATTCTGAGGACGTCCGTAGGTTGTCATCAGGACATCCGTGATAACATCCTGTGGACGTCCGTAAGTTGTCCTCAGCATGTTATCAAGGATGTCCTGAGGACAAACTACGGACGTCCTCAGAATGTTATAAAGGATCACGGTGTGCCTAAACGAACTGTAAATGAGGGTAACAAGATTATTGTATTGGTTCTGTGTAAAATCTGACATGGTCGTTTTTTATCAAATCTCTACGTTCTGAGACTCCCTGAGTAAGAAAAAACTATTTTTATGAAGGTGTCTGTCCGTTTGTCTGCCTGTAGTCTGTAGTATTGTGTACTTCGGCACACTTTTTCAGGACCCAAAAAGAAGGAACGAGTTCGTTAACCAGCCATTTTGTATAAAAACTCAATGACTGAGCACATTTAAAAAATTTTCGAAACCATGTTCTTTCCAGATTTGGAAATTCTATTTACGGTTGTCCATAGTACTTTGAAACACCAACAATTTATTCATATGACTTTTTCCATAAAATCAAAATTGTCAGAGTTATAGCATTTTCAAAATCCTAAAAACAAACGAAAATTAACATTGTAAGCCAAACAACGCATGATATGAAAAAAAGCCAGGAGTGAATAAATGTTTCTTTCGGGGAGCCTTACAATGTTATCATAACAACTTTTGACAGTTCTACGATGGGTTTCCGTAGTACTCAGAAACACGAACAATTTCTCTCAACGACTTTTTTTCGATAAAAGCAAAATTATTAAAGTTATATCATTTTCAAACCCCCAAAAAACCAACTATAATTAACATTTTAAGCCAAGCAATGCACGATATGAAAATAGTCAGTAGAAAAAATGTTGCTTTTTTTAAAATTGAAAATTCATTGATGTTCATGATATGCATGTCAGATTTCATGAATCAGGAAGATTTATAATTGAGAATTCTTGACTTTTAATCTTCAAAATCATGACAATTTATATGATTTTTTATTTTATTTTGTTATTTGATGAATTTTTATTAAAAATTTGTTAGATTTAAATTAATTAATTTAAATTTATTAATTAATTCAATTGTTATTTATTTTTTATTTAGTTTATTTATACGTCTTTCAAAGTTCAAGAGTTTCTGATTGTAAATATTCTAAATTAAAGAGTTTTAAATTGCAGATTGTTTAAATTCAAGAATTTTCCATTGCAAGTCTTCAAAATTGAACTATTAAATAAAATTTTCATATTATACCTTTAAAATATAAATCTTGAAAATTAAATAATTTGAAATTCCAAATCTTCAACATTTCAAATCACGGCAGTACTCAGAGTACAGATATTTTTTAGATTCTCATCAAAAAAGGTATTACGTTTGTGTAAAATTTTACGCCTGGACACGAAAAACAGGTTTTTACTAGTGTTTCTGCCTGTCTGTATGCATGTTTGTTTGCTAGCCTAAAGGCTTTAAAGCTAACTTTAGAAGAGGAAGTACCAAGTGTATACATATGAAACCGGTATTGCCATCTAGCGGCCAGTAGGCACACTTGTAGGCACTGTCGGAACTTACCATTTATGCTAATTGGCGTATTGTCATCTG
>NC_046659.1:48432659-48436483 GCF_010883055.1 Belonocnema kinseyi | reverse complement strand
ATAAATTGCCTGAGAGGTGGACAAAATGTGTAGCCAGCGAGGGCGCATACTTTGAATAAAATATTTGTTATCATTCTCTTGAAATAAATGTGTTTTTTTTTTAAAAAATACCGGTTTCATATGTATACACCTGGTAATTAATGTGAACGATAAGCCCAATTGTTGTGCATTTTGTGTTTTAGTTAATATGTGCTGCAAAGATTGTTGTTATAATAAAATTATTTTATCTCTAAAAGTAAGTTTAATTTATTCCGATTGTATTCGGTCGAAACAACTAATGCAAAGTTCCTTTTGTATTCGGTTGAGATGCCTAATGCGAAACAAAATTTGCTCTACTTTGTAAAGCAGGGCACAATATTCTGCTCTTTATAAGCAAACCATTTTATATGTTACAGAAAGTTGTTTGTCATAAACATCAGGGTGGAAGAGTCCTACGTATAGTAATAATACGTGGGGAACCACTTCAAAAAAAAAAAAAAGAAGCGTCGTAACTCTACCTCCTGGGTGGCGTGGAAATTGGTTAATTTTCGTGTCATTGTTTAAACTTGTTGAAATGATTTGGCATCATTAAAAATTATTTCTTCTGGAATAAAATAATCCGTAAATCTTTTCAGAATTAGAAAATGATATGTAAAAGTCGACCAAAGTTCATTTTCTTTGCAACATTTGGCTTGTATCTTACTTTTTCCAGTTGTTTTGTATTATTTTATAATTTCGGTTTGTATCTTTGGGCCAAGAAATTCGTTCTATAGTTTTACAAATATTTTTCCTGAATCAATATTTTAAAGAGAGAACCCGTGTGGCAATAGCCCGGGTTAGCCCTGGTACAATAAGGTACCTGGTCGGGGGCCGAAATTTATGGCAAAACCCCAGTTGGGGGCTGACTCGGCTCTGATCGAACAAATCTTATGATCGAATGCTCAGACGGTAGCTGGCCGGGCGCTGATTGGCAATAATAAAATTGTTAAACTTTATTAATAACTTTTTCTGATTTCATTAAGAAATGGATGCGTATACCCACATGGATGTTCCACGCGTGGAAATATATTGGGGAATATCTTTTTGATACCACAAATTTTAAGGCTTCATGAGTTCAGACGTACAAACAATGCATTTTGTGACAAAAATTCGATAACACTTTTGAAATTAGAAGTGTTTTTTTAAGAAAAAAAATCTAAGTTCCATATTTATAAGACATTGCAAATGTTCAGAAATAATTTATATTTTACATCAATCCTAAACGTCATAAAATAGTACAAAACACCTAAAAACCAAACCTTACACGAAAGTTAAGAAAATTTTATTATTAAGATAATTTAAACATTCACGATTAAATTTCTAAGTTCCGTCGTTAAAAAAATTTGAATTTCCATAAAAAATTAGATTTCTTGTCATTGTAAAATAGTCTACAACGGGAAAAAACAAAATATCACGCGAAGAAAAAAATTGTAATTGATTTAAATTATTTCTTTAAAATGTATTTTATTGATATTCCTGTTAAAAGTTTATATATTCTATATTTACATAACGCCGCATAATAATAAATAATTAGAAAAAGAGAAATTAAAATTTGGTACTTTAACTTTTCTGAACTGTAGCTTATGAGGATGGCTTTTTGAACGAGTTTCGACTTGTCGGTTTAGCGCAGTGGTTAGCACTCCCGACTGCTAGGCGTTAGAGTTAGGTATAGATATGTATGTTCGATACGCCGTAGCGTTAGAAATTTTATTTGTAATGTAATGTTTAAAAATGTAATATATGTATTTACTCAGAACAGGACTATCAATATTTAAAGTCAAAATACTCGCAATCATTTAATATTTATTTTTTAAATACCATTTTTGTCTCTCAACGACTACGTGAAAATAGTTAATGTTGTCTGTGTGCTGGGCGTGTGGAATTTCATATATTAATATGCTCCAATTGTGCAGTCAAAAATAATCAAATTGATTCCCTAATTTAGTGACTAATGCTCTTCATACAATTGAAACCCGAATCATTTACATCTAGTAAAGCACCAATTGATCTTGTCCGGGCTACGATCGGATTCCCCGGCCGACTCCCGGCCATGTTCCATGGCTGGACGCTGGCTGGCGGACCGTGACGATGCTGGTCGGATTCCGACCAGAAACTCCGGGCACAGCCCGACTTAAGTCGGGCACCTCGGCCAGCTCCTGACTTAAAGCCGGGCTCTCCTGCCGTAGAATGGCCAGCCCCCGACTTAAATTTCCACCCGGGAAGTACCTACTTTTAATTATTATTTTATAAACATAGATAAATCGGATTTCAATGTTTTCTATGAAAAATATAATCCATGAGTGATAGAATGAAATCATAAACAATAATAAAGTCAATTTATTTAAAAACAAACACTTTGAAAAAAATTGACCTTAAGGAAACATTAAATATATATTTTTTTAATTTGGACAAAAATCAGGTGTTATTTTCTCTCGGCAAAATAAATAATCTGTGAAGATGCCAAATTATTAAAAAAAGAAATAACACTTGAAAAAGCATCCTTTTAAAGAGTTTTTGAAATAAAACATTTCATCAGTTCTGTCAAGCACTCCTGATTATCATTCGCCCTTCTTTCAAATCTATTTGAAGTTATGCAATTTCTCTCGTGTGAAATAATGATTCAAGTATTAAAAGACTTTTATTTCTAATCCTGTAACTTTAAACGTTTTCAATGTGCAATTAAATAATTTGAAAAGTTTCACTTTCAAATTATCGAATACTTTCAATGTAAAATTCTTGCATATCTAAATAGCTTCAAATTTTTAATTATTCAATACACTGAATAATACAAATATAAAATATCTTAACTACTAACGCTTGAAATATTTTCGAAATTGCCATTAGCCCCTTATGGAACATCGTAACATCAATAAAAAAAACTTTTTTTAAAAATGTTAAATAGCTGTTTCCTTTATCACGAAATCACAAACAAAAAATTAGATTTTATAATGGAGTTTCTTTTCACTTCTTTCTACTCCAAAATAGTTATTAGATGGAAGAAGATTGTTTCTTATACACAAAAAGTATTTAAAAAACAGTTTTTAAACAACTTGAAAAAACTTCAGATGTTTAAATTGTTCAATATATAATAGAAACGCTATAAATAGAAAATTTTATTCTACTTTTTCATGTTTGACCTAAAACTATTCAATTTTAAAGGCTATAAATTACTAATGTGAAAAATAAGTAAAATATTCCTAATAATTTTTATTTGAAACAGGTTGGCGCTAGAACGGGAATTGACTGGGAATTTTGTGAGGCTGAAAAAAATAGGCAAATGGCAGTGAATTTATTTTTTGACCGGAAAATTTAGGAATTTTTAGAAAAGAAATTGGTCCAAGTTTGATTTTAGCAGTTTTTTTTTAATTGCTTAAATTGCTTTTGTTCTATTATATCATTCAGTTTACTGTACGTGATTCGAAAATCTTTCACTTCAGAATTTTCCGTTTAAGTTTTAATATTTAAGCGTACATTTTTCATTTCGAATTTTAATCTGCAGTTTTGAAGACTTAAAAAATTAAAAATTCGAAGCGTTTCAAATTTATAATTTTAGACAGAAATCGTTTTTAGTTTATCAACTGCGAACATAAATTATGATTATTTTTTTTAATTGAAGTGGACACCAAGGATTCATAAGTGAATCATAATTGATTTCACAACACGATTCGGAATTTGTTTAAAATTGAAGAATTTTCCAATTTTAACGTGAAAAATTAAAGTGTTTCAATTGGAAAGTCTTAGAAGTTAAACAAATGGAAACTCGCGATTAAAACTTTATAACCCATTTTCAATTTAAAATAACTTCA
>NC_046659.1:48428920-48432559 GCF_010883055.1 Belonocnema kinseyi | reverse complement strand
TTTATTAGAGAAAAATTTGTTAAGCACTAATTTATCTTAACATTTCTTTTTTTTAAATTAAAAAAATCGCTTTTCAAGGACTTTTTTGTAATTTAAAAAAAAGGCTATGTACAAAAACCTGTCTCAAGTTTCAGAATTCCAAAAAAATGTGTATATTATTAAATGTACTCAAATTTCGGTTCATTATATTAATGAAAATTAAATTTCGAAGTACAAAACATTATAATTTAAAAAATCATATTTGTCATTAGTAGAAAAATGAAAATAATAAAGGAATAAATAAAGTCAGTAAAAGAGTCATAATAAACGAATCATAATAATTTAGATTTTATTAAGTATAAACATAATTACCTTTTTCAGATTATTACTCTCAAAATTCAGTTTATTTCTTACCATGATATCATATAATTTTCTCTGTTACTTATTTCAAATATGTAATTTTGGTGCATCTAGAAATTACGCTATTTATTATTAATTTATTATTTATTCCGTAGTTCCGTGTTTATATGTAGCGATACATGTCAACCTTTCTAACCTCAAAACATCTTTCTACTGCTTTACCGTCATATTCCCCACTCTGACGCCCCGTACCGCATCTACGTTTATAATATCTTTGTCCAAAGGGTTAATCAATACTGTACTTGGTAGTTGCCATTTTAATGCACATAATTGTAAAATATATGAAACGTTAAATATATAAAGATTATTGATCAGTTTATTATAGTGTATTAAGTCGAAAATTGGCATCTTTTTAACTAACATTCAACAGTTTGATTGTCATTTATTGTATTAAGATACTACATATTAATTTTGAATTTATTTAAGAATTTTGAGGTTCGTTTTTGGCTTTAGGGTCAGACAACTTAAAAATAATTAAATTGCTTAGAATTTTTCGGCTACAAAAATAATAGCCCTCATCAGTAAATTTAAATAAATTAGAAAAAATTACCTAATTTCTTGTAGATTACTCCTTGGTTAACATCGCAGTTGGAAAATTATAATAAATGTTATGGTAGTTCATAAAAGTGTAGAAAAAATTTCGGTAAAGTAAAATTTTTCTAAAATCATGCTGTAGTCCAACTACAAAATGCATAAAAATATTTGTAGTTAAATAATTATTCATACACTTTTCAAAGATTTTTTCGATTGAGAATTGACGAAAAAGAATATTTGAGAATTTTAGTTAAAGACTTCTTAAAGTTACATGATATAGAAATATATATTCGATGACAATATTTTTCAGTAATTTTTGTATGAAAATTTTCAGTTTAAAAAATTGTTTTGAAAACATTTTCATTTTGAAAATTAAATTATACTGAATTTGCTGTTATAATTATAAGCTTTTGACAAATCACACTATAGTAAAAATTGTGTTGACAGGATTTTTTCGAAATCTTATTTATGGACACAATAATTTTAAACAAGTTTTGATAAATTTAAGGTAATTTGTTTTCAAGTTTTTCAACATTTCAATATTGATATATTTTAAAAAATTATTATTTGGATTAAGCCTTTTTTATTCTGATTGAAAAATAATGTTTTCATCCCTATATGAAAATTTCATATCTTAAAAAAATTGTCTTAAAAATGTTGAAACTACTCCAAATTATTGCATTTTTATTTAAAATAGCTAGCTAACGAAATCGTCCTTTTTTCATATCCTTATAAAGTGTGTCAAAGGGAAATTCAATAAAATAATTACTTTAAATGATACTGTGTTTACAGACTACAACGACAACGACGATAATGACAAGGCCGACAGACAGACGTCATCGTAATACCGGTTTCTTTGGGAATTAGGGATTCTCGAAAAGTGAAAATTTCAAGAAATCCGCGATAGTCAGTTTTTCCATAAAACAATACCTTCTTATTATGATGAGAATGTAATAATTCAGTTTCTTACCTTTTTTCATATCGTGCGTTGATTGGTTTAGAATTTTCATTTTGTATTTTGAAAAAGCCACAACTGTGATAATTTTCTTGTTATCAAAAAAATCCATTAAGATAAATTGTTAACATTTTCGTGTGCTATAAATAGCCGTGCGTGGAATTTTAAAATCTTTGGCCCCTAAACCTGTGTGCCAAAGCCCAATTCGATTCAATTAGTCGATCCAAAGACATCCAGTATACATACGACAACGACAGACAGATACCAACCTGAAAACTTTTTGTTCCTTCTGAGGAAATCTCAAAACGTCGATATTTGATGG
Source organism: Belonocnema kinseyi (assembly GCF_010883055.1). Taxonomy (NCBI): domain Eukaryota; kingdom Metazoa; phylum Arthropoda; class Insecta; order Hymenoptera; family Cynipidae; genus Belonocnema; species Belonocnema kinseyi. Next base: position 48,430,349 of record NC_046659.1, on the reverse strand, counting down.
AATCCGCGAAAGTCATTTTTCGCATGAAACCAATACAGAGTACCGTCTGCCACACATTTAGTTTGTTTATTTTTTCGCAACTTGGGTCTAAAAGTAATTCATTATGAATTTGTTGTTTTTTCCAGTGCGTGTAATTTGAGCTTTTTCATTTTTTTCGTATCTTGCATATTTTAAACAAAAAATGGAATTTGTGGATTTTTTATTTTTTTTTGGTAGGATCAAATTTGGAAAATTCAACTTTTCGACCAAATTAAAAAAGTTGTTTTCATAATCCTGTAGGGCCTTCAAAAAGCAAAGTTTTTTTTTCTTTTGGCTTTTTTTCATATCACGTGTTGTTTGGCTTAATATGTTCATTTTAGTTTTCATTTTGGATTCTGAAAATGCCCTAACTCTGATGATTTTCTATTTATAGAAAAAAGTCATAGGGATAAATTGTTTGAGTTCTTGAGTGCTATGAACAACCGTACATAGAATTTTTAAATCTTGAAAAAATGTGGTTTCAAAAATTTTTGGTACGATCAAAATTGTAATTTTCAACTTTTTTACCAAATTAAAAACATTGTTATCATGATCTTGTAGGGATTTCGAAAATCAACGTTTTTCTTCCCCTGACTTTTTTTCGTATCATACTTTGTTTCGCTGAAAATATTTATTTTAATTTGTTTTTTTTTTATTTTGAAAATGCTCTCAGATTATTATTATTATTATTACACCATTAAGCCATTTCCCTTTCGGGATAAACGTGACTCACTCGGTAGGAGAAAGGAGTAGTGTGTGGAAGGGATAGAGATTTTTCAGATTGATCTAGAATTCTCGTACTATTTAAGTAAATAACACGTTCGTTCCGCAACACTGCTCCGACCCAGGTTGCTAATCAATCTCTCTAGCAATCACCCCAAGCGAAGAACCTCACGAAGTCGTTATGTAAGGTTCCCCACTTGGGTCCATTAGTAGCCAAGGTCTTTGTTTCAGGCGTCATTCACTCTACTGACACTCTTTTGATTAAATATTTGCCGCCATACTTTCCTGTCTTGGCATACTTCTCTAGCTTCTTTTATGTCCATGAATTTTTTCATACAGGCTCTCGTGTTTCTGTGACTTCTTATGTCTCTTCTAAGTAGGGTCTCATTCACACATTCTAACCATTCTTTCCGCGGTCTACCTCTGGGCACGCTGCCATTTACTTTACCTTGATACACTTGTTTCGTTAGTCGTTCATTTGGCATTCTCTCAACATGTCCAAACCATGTTAACCGATTTCTTTCCCATGTATCTACTAGCGTCTCTTCTGCACCACATTCTTTTAGAATTATCTCGTTACTTAGAATGTCCATCAGGGTTTTCCCGCATATTATGCGCATGAATCTCATGTCAATTGCGTTAATTTTACTCTTATCTTTTTCTTGATAAGTCCATGTCTCGCTACCGT
>NC_046659.1:48407809-48428820 GCF_010883055.1 Belonocnema kinseyi | reverse complement strand
CTCTTCATGCTTGCATCTAGTTTATTTAACATTCTTTGTAGGTCTTCGATAGACTCTGCCATAACAACCTTATCATCTGCGAACGCTAACCCACGTACCCTTCAAATAATTTTTTATTTTTAAATAAAATTCATTAGGATAAATTGTTCAACTTTTTGAATACCATAAATAATCGTACAGAGAATTTTGGAATTTTTGAAAAAAGTGGTCTCAAAAATATTCAAAATGTGCCCACTTTTTGAATTTTTATCCAAAATGGCTGGCTAACGAACTTGACCTTTAGTTTAGGGCACTAAACGAGTATGCCAAAGGGCAATCTAATAGATTAATTTTTTAGAAAGTCATCGTGTTCACAGACAAACATACAGACAGACACAGGGGTAAAAACCTGTTTCTCGGTTTCAGAGGGTCTCAAAACGTGGACATTTGACCAAAACTGGGGGGGGGGGGGGGGGGCAAATTTTACACAAATCTAATACCTTCTCTAATGAGAATGTAAAAAAACTACAAATTTAGTAGGAAAACCACTAGCACGGCAAAAAGCACTGAAATAGCATCACTAAAAGGCCTACAACAGAGGCGTTAACTTCGATGCATGGTTATGAACTTTTTAATATCTTAACCCTCTACCGCCCTTGAAATTTTTTTAATTTGTTTACTTTGAGTTTTTTAAGAATGTTATGTCTAAGGTGCAGTGTATATAAAAAAAAAGTTTCAGCTCATTAGCCTTCTGACTAACATAAATCTATACTATAAAAAATGCCATTCATCTTAAAGTAATATTTAAAAAATGCCAAAGCTACCAAACGTTACATATGTCACTGTGGGCGGTAGAGGGTTAATTAAATGAACTCTAATTTTATTAAGCAATTGTAAAACTAATATGGATTATTAAATACTAGATGCCAAGATGGACTATAATAAGTTGAAAATTAAACATTTCATGCCAAATTAAAAAAATGATAAATGTCTTCGAGGTGCTCAATCCTTATGCGCACCCAAAAGATTATAAGATGGTGCGGCAGATGCCGGACAACTGCCCAGTTTACTTACTTAACAAACATGAAATTTTATCTAATTTTTCCTTAATGTATGACAGAATAGTTTTCAATAATTACACCAGGTGCATTAATGTTTACTTTTGGAAACGTTTACTGTACATTTGGACATTTTAATCTGCGTCATTAAAGTTTACCGAATTTCTATGTATTTTGCAGGTCACAAATTATTATGATAATGTTCAAACATTCTCTTTTTGGTCCATATATCCCAATTTCACACAAAAGTTTGCTAAAGTTTCCTAACAAAATTTTCTCCGTGTATTCACAGTAAAAAGAAAGTGTTAATGAAGCACCAATATCCGGGTACCATATACCTGCAACAGAAATTACCCTTGAGGTGTGAATACTGCACCGTAATTTAGGGTACAGATTCCCAATCACTTGGGATATGAAGTGTCCATCATTTGGGGTACGAAGTCTTAGGGTACGACGTGTCCGCTTCTTGGGGTACGAAATGAAAAACGTCATTATCGACGCATAATCTACGCGTTCGTAACTTTTAAAATACTTTTCAAGATTCGAAATAGCCATGTTTAAATGCATTGCTTATTATTTTGACAGCTTTGCTAATTGTATGTCATGGTCATTGAAGTTTAGCAGGTGCGTTGTTCGCACTTTGTAAAATTGAGCCATTAGGTATTTCAGATTAGGTGGGGATATCCAAGATGTCTGCACGCTGAGGGGCAAACAATAATGCCATATACATGGGACTAAACTTTATTTTTATAATAACTTGGAAAATAATTATTTTTCATCATAAATGTATTCAGACTATTCAACTATTTAATAACTATTTAATTAAATAATAAAATTGATATGTTTTTTGTAAATGTGAAAAATATTTTTTTCTCAAGCTATAAACTAAATTAAGTTTTATCCTCTGGAATTTGTATTATTGCTTAACCCTCATTGTACAGACATCTTGCTAGCTGACGTCACAACTTGAAATACTTAATATGAGAAATCTTAGCGCATATATAACTGGAGGGAACCAGGCCATTGACAGAGTTATTGGCAAAATAAAAGAGACAGACTATGAGTTAGCGGGATAAGTTATCTCTCTTGCGCAGCGATCTTATTGGCTGTTTACCGCTCCCCTCTAAATGAAGGTTAAATAGTTTACATATATGCGCAAGTAAAAAGCTATTTATAGAGCAAAATTGATAAGACCAATCATGTTGATGTGCAAGAGAGATAGCTTGTCCCCCAGCCCCAGTCAGTGGTGGCAAAACGCGAATATCTCTGGCATGCGCAGTAGTTATTCCTGTGTACTTTTAGGTTATGTAAGGCCATGTATCAATTTAAAAATAGACAAGAATCACTACTGCGAATACTCGAGATATCCGCGTTTGCTCACAATATAAGTTTATCTTGAATAATTCGTACCTTAATAAGAATACGTAGTGGAGCATATAGGCATGTTAAGATTACTAAAAAAGTAGAGCATATGGATACTAATTTCCCCACACATGGAATTGTTCGATATTTAAAATGAAAAGGTCTTTCTATACGCGTAATAATATCCTCAGATTTAACTGAATAAAAAAAAAAACAATAGGAAAAGTTACACATTCAATTTGATCAAAATAAAAACTATTTGATCAAATTTTCTATTACTAGACATTAATCTAGAAAGTTCGAAATATTTTTAAAGCATTACTTTATTATTAAAGTTAAATATTATGCTACCATTTTAGCATTATTATTATTTATAATAAGTTTAACTTCATTAATTAAAAGAAATACTTATTTAAATTATAAATAAAAATACGAGAACTGAATCTACAATTATTTAGGCGCTATAAAACTATATAATTTAAATAATAATTAATTTTTTGTCAATATGTACATTTTTATTCAGTTCTCGTACTGTTTTAGCGTAATTATTTACATGAAAGTAACAGAACCTCGATTTGAACTTCTCGCCAACAAAATACGCAAATTTATATTTATAGCTCGAGCATTTAACCTTTTTTTGGCAATAAATCATGCCTTAAAAAATATAATAAACATTCTAAACATGCATGCGTTAGAAAGAGAGATTGGATAAACTAGATTAGTGGGCATCCTTCAACCATGGCATGCTTGACAACAGCTGCAAAAATTTAAAAACAGTAACATCAGACCTTTCGTACCCCACCTTGTGGCTATTTCATACCCTACATACTCGGTATGTCGTACCCCAAGTTCGAGAGATATCTGAATCCCTACCGAGGTGCAGTGAACGCCGTTATAATTTTACCTGCAATAAAATATACCCCCAAGTTTTTACTGTGTTTAACCCAAAATTCTGGTCATTTAAACTAGAATTTTGTGTGTGTAATAAAACTGAAAAATCCTAGAATTCCTTAATTTTCCAATTTAAAAAGTGCTGTTCGGCTCAGCGTTCTCGGTTCTTAAGATTGGGTTTTTGATTGATTTTTTTTAAAACAGATTCACAATAAAAAAGAAAAAATTATATTACCAATCACAAGAATTGAGCTCAATTCTTGATTTTCGAAGTTGAAACATTTAAGAATTTGGAACATTTTTACTTTGGGTTTTCATTCTTTTTCGTAAGCTTATGAGATTTAGATATTTAAAAAAATAAAACATTCTTGTTAAACTTTCTATTCTTTTTTTCGTCAAATCCTTTGAATAAAGAACGCCGCACGTTTCTTATAGAAATTCGGTTTCGGTTAAATTGTTCCGTTTTTATATATTCTATAGCAAAATATGTCAAACTAACGTGTGAGATTCTTTAGATTATTTAAACAATTGTCTTTTAAGAGTTGTGGAACCATTCTTATTTTTCAGGCCGTATGAGTTCATTAATCTACGCCACAAATCAAAGCATTTGCTAAAATGAACCAAATTTTTCAAATGTAATTATCATGTTTATTGGATTTTTAATTATCTGATTAGATATTACTTCGAATAATTAAACTAGTAATTCATTGAATTTGAGGAATTTTTTTAATGACTCATTACTAATCTGAAAAGTCTTAAGGGCATGTGATACTTAGAAACTTGTCGATTTTACTAGTTTTAGGTTCCCCCGGCTTTTTTCTAGAATAATAAATATTTTGACTTAAAAATTTAGGAAATGATAGCGAAAATGCTAACGGACATCCCCAAACATTTTTTTTGTAGGTTAATTTAAAAAAATTTAATTGAGCAAAATGTGATTAATTTGCATAGCGCTTAGGAAATAGTATCGATTTTTTCAGTGTTAGATTCCCTCGGCTTTTTTCCTAGGATAAGAAATATTTTGCCTTCCAAATCTGGGAAATGATAGCGAACATGCTAACGGACGTCCCCACACACTTTTTTCTGTTTTTTTTTATCAAAAAATTGTTGATATTGTTAACAGCGTGCGTGTATATTTCGAGGTTATGTGTGTTACAATTCACCCGACCGTTGCTTCCAAACTACACAATATTTTTGGCCGAAAACTTTGGAATAACAAATAAACATAGTAACTAATCTCCTGGAACTAACCTTTTTTGCAGGCCATCAATAAAGTTTATTTCATAAATAATTTCCAGATTATTGAAAAGGCAGAGATGAAAAACCACGTAACCTCAAAATAATGCATATGCATACAATTTTTATTTAGCACAATACATTTTTTTGTTATTATATCCCTCAAAAAAAGTCCGGGGACGTCCGTTATGATATTTTATAGCATCTCCTATTTCAGTTTTTAAACATTTTCATTTTCGTGGAAAAAAGCCGGGGAAACTGTAAGTATCACATGCCCTTAAATTCGCAAAGAAACACATTTTGGTTCGATATTTAAAATTCAAATCAATCATGCGCAATCGCTGCATATAATAATGCCAGTAAAAATCACCTGATGGCACCACTATCCAGTTTAGAAGAAATTTGAGTATCTCTTATTTACGAAGTATTCGACATTGTTTCGTCTTCTCTCGTTTAAATCATTTAAAACGCGAACAAATTCAATGCTTTCAAAGTGATTAGTGTGCTTGGAAGTAATTCGAAATAATCCTGTCTAAACAAACAAGCGAGAATCTTACTCAAAAAGGAATAGTTGAACAATGTGAAGTAAAGATAACCTCAAAGTTTTCTTGTTGATCTTTTCATACAGTGTTGTGTATTAAACAAAACGTTCATTTTGGTTTATAAAGCATGTGTTCGCCGATGGATTCTCCAGGAATTCGTGCTCTCGAAGCTGCCAGGAATATTAAGGATTTGGCAATCTTCAAAAAGCCGATTGGAGTTGCAAAAAAAAGCAGTTGTTTTCGTGTCAAAATTTTGGATGAGGACACTTACATTGCTAAAATGGGTAAGATATTTGTATCAGTTATTCTTGTTCAGTTAATGCAGTCATGTTCCTGTTAGTGTTCCTATTGTGACATCCTTTATGAGAGCTCTCTTACACAAAATTATGTTACTTGGTGTCAGGAGAAGCAAAATTTGAACTGTATAATCAAGAGAATGCTCCTTAAATTATATATAACCAGTGTTGCTAACATGCTACATGAAATTTTGTATAATTTCCAGTCACTTGTTTGTCTTTGTTTGAAAATTAGTCCTGAAGTTAAAAAATATCAGGCTTCATTTGTAAAATTTAATCAAGAATTATGAGTACAAAAGTAGTTTATATCACCCTTGCCTTATGTATTTCACCTTTGTCGCAAGTAAAAACTGTGTGCTGCAAACAAAAGTATTTTAAGTTTGAGGGGGGGGGGGGGGGGCTAAATCTACATAGGAACTAAACTTTTCTTTTTGTTAGAAGAAAAAATGTAACACATGTGCTTGGCGATCGCCAACTTTAAATGCCTTTTTCTGGAAAGACGAGTTTTCGAAGTACGCCCGTTATTTTTACTTTACCCTGTATCGAATTAAATTCGATTAAATATGAGTGTCATCGGTAACTTGTCCTGACGATCTTTTTTCAAATTATTGGATATTTTTTTAAGAATACCCGAGCTTGTACGCCATTCGTTAAAAAGACAGTTTTTTATTAATTTTATGGCATAAAAGTTTAATTTTACATAAAAATTGATTAATAGTGGAAGATTATTGTATCTACTTCAAGACTTGAAAATTTAATTAAATTTAAAGTGCCTTTATTTGAGCAAAATAACCGATTTAGAAGCCCAAACAAGATCGTTCGCCAATTCCGTTTTATCCTGTGACATGGTTTTATTTTTAGAAGAATCATATTTTGGCGGTGATTTTATTAATAGAATATCAATCAAAACATGTATTTTTTACCTGAAAAACACTTGAATGATAGGTTAACCCAGCCTAAAAATATTATTTAAAATTATAACATTTGTGTTGCATAACCGTATCTTCTGGTAACATGAAAGTTATTCGAAACAAATGATGTTATTTGACAAACGGAAATTAATTGATGTTCCCCTTATTTTTGAACTTGAAAATGATTTAAAATAAATTTGAATTAGTATATATTTTTCATTCTAATGGTTTGAAACGTGAACATGATTTGAAGGGGTTTAATACATATCTAAGTAACAAACATTTTTGCAGAAAATAGGCTTTTGGCATTAAAAAATTCTTTAAAAATCAAATACATGTTGCTTTAAAAGGATTTGTTTAAAGTTTAATTTTTAATCCAGTAATAAAAATATTTTTAACTCAAAACCTTAAAACTGATTGTACTGGTCTCCCATTTTCTCTTTTTTTTTTTAAATTGCTTAACGTTTTACCTTTTTAAAACATTCATCTAACCATATTTCTCTTCCTAAAAGTTTTTCAATACAATAAAATAATAAAACGCTTATTTTTCAAAGAAAAGTCTCTTAAATAATACTATTGGCCACTTTTTTCGTTACCAAAGTCCAAATCAAGTTCTAAACTAAAACCTTAAATATTCATTTTCTATAGATTTTTTTTACATTCATTTTTACCTTGCATTTAGAAATAGTATTTCTTCAAATTATTATCGTTTATCTATAAAGAAACATACCTTCCTTCTTTTTATAGCTCTTTAAACGAAAAATCGTCTGTTACAGTGCGATATCGTCAAACTAATTCTTTATTTTCACGGAAAGTAATGATTTTTTTAATGAAAACTTTTTTATTCTTATTCAGACATCCCATATCTCAGGAGTAATTTTTTTATTATTATTACAAATTAATTTTCTGTCGCTGTGCAACAACAATTTTTAAAATCCAATTCATTTGAATCTCCATATTCTTAAATAGTTCACATGTAATTAATTAACATATTCTAATAAAACTCATTTTTCTAATTTAGCAACTCAATATCTGGAGAATAAGTTTGTATTTTTTGTTTAAACTGAAAATTTATGCTTTTTCCAGTTTTAGGTTCCTGGTCACTTTGAGATTGTAAAGTTCTACTGTTCTATTTCTCAGAATTGGATCATTTTTTATAATCATACCTTGTTGCTTTTAATTTACGATTACTTCGGCTCGAGAATAAACTTTTTTTTATCTTTAAATGGTGATTTCGATTTTATAGAATGCTATTTCGCTCTCATGACAAAATTTGATTTTGTTGGTTGTCTAGTTCTGTATTGCAACCTTTTATTTCTAAACCTATAATCTTAACAAATAAATATAAAAAAAGGAAATCAATTAATTTTTTATTAAAACTTATCTATAAATAACTTCCAATGTAAAAATATGATGAAAATCAGAATTAGTAATAAATGAGGCCTGGGAAACTCTATGCAATCTAATGAAATGAAATTTGTTAAAATCCTTTAAACATTTCATGGAATCTTTTAAATTAACCTACAACCTTATAGGTTCCTAAAATAGTTCCATATCTTCAAAAATTAAAGGACATTCTTTAAAACCTCATTAAAGTGTTTTAGAAGTACTTAAAGTCCTTATATCTCCTTATATCTCCTCTAAAAACCATTAAAATTCTTTAAATTCTTGGAAATCTTATAAAGTCCCAAATCTTCGGAAATTCTTTAAAAATGCGTGGAATTTTGAAAATCCTCTGAAACCTCCTAAAATATTTGAAAACGATATCAATATTATAAAATGTTTCGCTATTTTGTATATCTATTGAAATCCCATAAAAATCTTTTCCATTTCGTGAAGTATCTTTGGCCGTAAATTCGGAGAAATAAGGGTCTACCTCAAAGGCGCAGAACTCTAGTCATTAGTCTGAATCTGTTTGAGTTAGAGACATTTCAAGCGCGTTCGGGATATGCATCGATAAATGCAGGTTCGCTTAGATGCGTTCAAAATCTCCTGAACAGTATTTTTTTCAATTATATTCAAAGTTCCTGCTTCTCAGAACAAATCTGATAAGTTACCAAAGCCAACTAGATGTAGATAGTTTTTATGGTTTCTATATGTTAAGAGGTATTTGCGAAATGTATCCGATGTTATTGTATACCAGGAGTAAGAGTTAATTTTGGAGAAAAGCGATATTTCCTTAAAATTACTTCCCTTCGGAAGCCAGAACCTTCTAACAGCTAGCCTTCCACATTCGGTAACACTTCTTAAAGTCACCTTTCGGAATAGCTAACAGCTGTTTTATCCCATTGTACTTCATTTTCTCTACATCTTGAAATCGTTTTCTTTTTAGAGAATTCTTACTATTTAAGAAACAGCTAGAAATCGCAGGGAGCCAAGTCAGGAGTGTGTGTGGGCTACTGAAGTTGTGTAAGGCTGTATTTTATCAGAAATTGCGGAATAAGCTACGATGAATGGGCAGGTGCGTTCTCGTGGCGAAGGACTCAGTCGCCGCTTTTCCATAATTCAGGTTCAAAATTTTCAAAACAATAGTTTTTGAAATTCCGAGGTCTTCCTGTTAAACGAAGATTTCCATTGATAAACACTCGCACTTATTCCACATTTTGAGGTGTTTCAGCCATTGTGGGCCTATTAGAGCGAGAGTTGCTGTCCAATGAAGTACGAATACTTCTCAACACTATCATTAAATTAAATAAAATAGTTATTTCATCGCAATTAAGTAAATAAAAAGTAATGATAACTTTTAGCAAATATTTAAAAATGTATTAATCCGTTATTCCGTTGATTGTCGATTAGTATTCTTCAGTTGGAGGTATGTAGCCTTTTTTTAATTATATAATTTCTTCATTCTTTCTGTCAGTTTATGCCAGTTTTTTTCGAAGTGTTTTTTTCCATTCGATAACCCTCGTACTTTAGAATAGAACTCGAAAAAATCTAAGCAATGGATCCGTTTTATCCGTAGAATCCATTGAATCTTAGAATCCGTAGGTTCCCTTGACGAGAAGAAATGTGGATTTTGAGAGGAAGTTAGGCTACACATATTTTTTCGATCGGAAAAATAATGTCTGAGGTTATCTGCAATTTAATTTTAAAGTTTGTTTTTCACAAAAACACGTATTTGTGATCAGAATCGAACGAAGGGATGGCTAAAACTCAATTTATAGGTTTTAACGGTATTAGCATGTTCAAATTTTTATATTACATTTTTATCTCATTGAGAAGATATTGTTTTTTTTTTAAATACGACTTTCGCGGATTCCATCAAATGTCGACTTTTTAAGGCCCCCAGTCAGCAAAAATAGTTTTTACGTCGGTGTCTGTGTGTCATCGTCGATGTTTCTGTATACCGGGTAACTTTTGAAATACTACTCTGATTGTATTGTGCTTCAGCATACTTCTTAGTGGTGTTAAAAGAAAGGACGAGTTTATTAGCCGGCTATTTTGGATAAAAATTCCAAAAGTTATAGCATATTGAACATTTATAAAACCGTTTTTTTCTTCAAGATTTGAAAATTGTTTGTACAGCTATTCATACCACTGGAAAAATCAAACAATTTAACCTTACGACTTTTTCAATAAAAAGAAAATTATCAGAGTTATAGTATTTTGTAAATTAAAAAAAGAAATAATTACTTTTTGATAGGACGCCTAGTTTTTGTTTTATTCGTAGAAAACAATATTAAAATAAATTAAATTTTTTGACAAACGATATAAGCTACGAAAAAAATAAGACAAAAGTTGTAAATCCGAAGAAAAGCTAAAAATTGATCATTGATAATTTTTTGATAGGATGTGTAGTTTTTGTTTTAATCGTAAAAATAACATTAAAAATAAAAAAAATAAAAATTTGTTGGAACAATGACGCCAGGTAGGAAAGAGAGTTAATGGGCAAAAGTTGTATACCCGAAAAAAAATATATAATTTTTATTATCGATAATTTTTTTATGGAACGTGTAGTTTTTGTTTTAATCATAAGAAATAAAACTAAAAAGAAAAAGAAAAATTTGGACCAATGACACAAGTGATGAGCATTTTATTTATCAAAAATTGTCGCCTAAATTATATCTATAAATTTTCTAAGAATCACTTTACTCAAGGATGCGTATTTTTGGTTTAAATTTTAAAAAATAACATTGAAAATAAACAAATTAAATTTATGGAGAAACGACACAAGTTGCAATAAAATATTTAATCAAACATTTTTTAATAGTATGCACACTTTTCTTAATTATAAAAAAACGATAATGAAAATACGTTTGTATTTATACAAAATGCTTATTAAAAGGATAAAATTTTCTGAATAAGCAGTCCCTGACCGAGGTGTAGGAATAATGATAAAATGCATTTAATATAATAGTGTTAAACATAATGTAGAAAAATGCGCATTTTAGACCAAATCAAGTGTAGATTTTTTAAGGAATTATGCAGTGTTATCGACTTATAACAAGAAATTAGCTTTTGATTCTGCGAAAAAGCAAAAATTTATTTATAAATAAATAACTTGATAAATCTTTGTTTAAAAAATTGTATTCAATAAGAAGAATTATTTATTGTCATCGAAATGTTCTTAAAATTTTACAAGTTAGCTATTTAGATTTCATTGCGTCGAAAGAACAAGGTTTGTGCGCATAAAAATAGCCAAATATTGTTTAAAAAATTATTGTCAGTTTTCATTTAAAGCTTAATACGACATTTGAATTTTGTGACCTAGTAATATGTGATCGATTCCGTAGGAATAGTTTAATTTATTCCATCATAAATACCTGATACGGATAATTTAAAAAAATTGTTCATAAAATAATGAATTATGTATTAAATTTGATTAATTCAACTGAAAAACTCTTTTTTACATACATTGTTTAAATTCAGTGCGTATCAATAGACGAGTGACTGCCAATTCCCACGAAAAAAAATTTTCTTATAGTTTTATGTTTTTAAAGAATTTTGGAATGAATTTAAGTATACTGGAACCTGGAATTAGTTACCTCGAATTTACTATAATCCTAGAACTGAAGGCCCCTACACTTTAGTGACGAGAGGAGCTTTGGACGTCTTGGAAATAGTATCAAAGCCAATGCAAGTCATGTCCGAAGCCGTAATTTAATCCAGGTTCCAGTGTATTTCTTAAAAGACTGTTCATTTTCGTTATTAGATAAAGTAATACTTTTAAAAATTCATCATTAGAATTTGATGTGAAATTTTCAACAAAAAATATGACTGTCCACTTTTAATTTAGAAAAATTAGTTTTTAACCAAATAAAGTAAATTTCAAACGAAACAGTGAAGCTTTCAACCAAACAAACGAATTTTTAACCAAAAAGATTGAATGTCTATAAAAAAAATGTCGAAAAGTGGAATAGTTAAATGTTTAGATTAAAAAATAAATTACAATTTGTCAAAAAAAAAAAAAAAAATATATATATATATATAGATCAATTTACAAAGAAAAAAGATAAATTTATAACAACAAGAAAGAATAGTTTAGTTTTCAGTTAGACGACTAAGTTTTGAAGCAAATAAAAAAATGTTTCTACGAAATAGTTAAATTTTCATTAAAACAAATTAATTTTCTAGCAAAAAGATTAAATGCCTATATATAAAAGAAAATCTACCAAGAAAAAGTATTTTTCAACAAATTACATCAATTTTCAAACAAACTAGAAGCTAATACGCGCGCGACCCACTAATTTACTTGTAATTATTTTAGTTGTAAATGAAGTTCAACAAAATACCACGATAATAATTTTTTCTTTAATAACTTGTGTTTGTACACGGCTTCGCACGGCTACCCTCTCACGATGCAGAATAAATTATGTTGTATCACTAAAAATTTGTATGGAAGTTTGGAAAAAACATCTAAAATGTCGGCGCGTACAAATTTTCATAGAAATACGTGGTAAATGATCTCGACTCGAGAAGGGTCCAAATTTCAAGCCATTTCGAGCACCCCTAAACCTGGATGGGTGACCATCTACGACATTCGACCGGGTTGTGTACACGAATTTCGAAAAACCGGCTAAACTTGGGAGGTGATTTTCTGCAGTTTTCCTCTCATTTAACCAAATTTTTAGGCAAATGCTTTGAATAAACTTTGAATAAACTCGTATGTAGCCGCATTGTAACTAAACTATCCTAAAATTCATGCAGTGAACTTCGTAAACAAATTGTGTTTATTAATAGTATAATACCCCAACTCTCAATATGTTTATGAAAATTGTTTAAATGGTTAATAATTATTATAAATTTACAAATTCAGGTGAAATCATCATCAAAAGACATTCTGAGTTCGTTCCATAAACAAATTATGGCTCTTCCTTGAGAAATAGCCAAGCTATAAATATGTTGATAAACATTTTTTGAATAATTAATAATTGTACATTTTCAAAGCATCAGAGAAAAAAATAATCGGAAAGATATTCTTAGTTAATTATGTTTAAAAATGGAGCCTACTCGAAGAAATAAAACTAAACTCTTAATTTTTAATTAAAATGGTTTGAATAATTAATAGTTCTTGTAAATTTACAAAGCAACATAGAAAGGAGCCATCGGATGGACCTTCCTAGTTAATTTCGAAAACAAATTCACTCGTAAAAAAAAGGTTAAACTCTTAATTTTGCAATTGAAATTCTTTAAATAATTAATAGTTCTTGTAACTTTACAAAGCAACATAGAAAAGAGTCATCGATTAGACATTCTTAATTATTTTCGAAAACAAATTGACCCGTAGAAAAAAATGAACTTTCAATTTTTTGATCGAAATTGTTTAAATAATTATTAGTTCTCGTAAATTTACAAAGTAATATAGAAAAGAGTCTTTGGTTAGACATTCTTAGTTGACTCCGTATACAAATTGACTCGTAGAAAAAAGTCACTTTTGATTTTTTGATCAAAATTGTTTAAATAATCATTAGTTCTTGTAAATTTGCCAAGCAACATAGAAAAGCGTTAGTTTACTCCGTGAACAAATATACTCGTAGAAAAAAGGCACACTCTTAATTTTCTAATTAAAATTGTTTAAATAATTAATAGTTCTTGTAAATTTACAAAGCAGTATAGAAAAGAGTCATCGGATAGACATTCTTAGTTGACTTCGTAAACAAATTGACTCGCAGAAAAAAGGGCAAAATCTTAATTTTTTTAATCGAAATTGTTTAAATAATTAAAAGTTCTTGTAACTTTTCAAACCAAAATAGAAAACAGTCTTCGGATATACATTCTTGGTTGACTCCGTAAACAAATTTACTTGTAGAAAAAGGGCAAACTTTTAACTTTTTAATTAAAATTGTTTAAGTAATGAATAGTACTTGTAAATTTACACAGAAACTAGAAAAGAGTCATCGGATAGACATTCTAAGTTGACTTCGAAAACAAATTGACTCGTAGGATAAAGGCCAAACTTTAAATTTTTTAATTAAAATTATTTAAATAATGAATATTTCTTGTAAATTTGTAAAGCAATATAGAAGCGAGTCATCGGATAGACATTCTTAGTTGACTTCGTAAACAAATTGACTCTTATAAAAGAAGTCACTATTAATTTTTTTATCGACATTGTTTAAATAATTAATAGTTCTTGTGAATTTACAACGTAACATACAACATAGTCATCAGATAGACTTTCTTAGTTGACTCCGTAAACAAAATGACTCGTATAAAAAAGTGACTTAATTTTTCGATCGAAATTGTTTAAGTAATTAATAGTTCTTGCAAATTTGCAAATCAACATAGAAAAGAGTTAGTTGACTTCGTGGACAAATTGACTCGTAGAAAAAAGTCAAACTCTTAATTTTTAAATTAAAATTGTTTAAATAATTAATCGTTCTTGTGAATTTACAACGCAACATAATAAATTAAACGTATTCTTTAAAAAATAGCCATTTATGAAAATTGTTAAAATAATTACAATGTTTGCAGATTAAATAAATATTAGAAACGATAAATGACCTCCACTCGAATTCGGCACGGTCGCTGTAACTTAATCGCTAGGATTGTTTACATCCAATAATGTAAAAAGATCCCTCCAACATTATTTGACGCCTTATATAATACTTGCGTTACGCTTTTTCTATCACTCTATGAGAAGCGCTGACCAACTTTCAACTATAGGATATTTTAATTCTTAATTGAATTTTTAAACTAATAATTGAACTTCCAACCAAACAGGTAAATTAGTCACCAAAAAGCATTATAATCTGCCACAGAAGATAAATCTTTAAAAAAACATAAAATTTCCAACAAATAGTTGAATGTTCAACTGAAAACATTAATATTCAAACAAACATGATGCAGTTAAACTTTTAGTCAAAAATTAAATTTTGTATATAAAAAAAAAACTAATTTTATACCAAAAAGATTAATCTTCTACCAAAAATGATCAGTGTTTAATCAAATACATGAATTTTCAACTGCGGAAGTTAAAAAAATAATGTAAAATTTTGTAAATAAAATCGTTGAATTTTAACAAAATAGTCTTAATAACAAACTTATCTTATTAACAAACGAGGGAATATTAGGTGGATAGTATTTTTAGAAAATTCGCTTCTGATTTTTAGACCTTTTTGTTTAATTCCATATCGCTCAATTTTTTTAGTAACTTCTTTTTATAATTAAAAAAATGTGGTTGTAGGCCTGTAACTAAAACATTTAAAAAATTCATGTTTCAGGTAAAATCATTGAGCGTGACTTCTTCCCAGATTTAAAAAAACTGAGAGCCCAAAACGAGTACCTAGATGCCCTGGAACAAAATGACGCAAAGCGAATGAGAGAATTGTATGCAAAATACAGTTCAGGCCGACCAATTACCGAACGACCAGTAAGTCCAGCTACGTTTGAAACACCCCTTCGAGGAGAAGATGACCCCAGCTCTCTTTTACCTGAAACTCCAACAGAGGAAACTTCAGTAGATTTAAGCATAATAGAAAACTATATCGAGCACAAAGTAGGATTAGACGATTATCTCAGCACTCACACAAGTGAAGACAATGCCAGCTTTCAAGAAATTATGGCTGAAGCCGAAAAACGACACAAATTAAAATACGCCTGGTTGTACAAAAACGAGGAAGCAGCCAAAGCACTTGCGATAGAAAAGAATGAGGAAGAATCCCTACCCATAGAAGACAGAAAGAAACCGAAGGAGCTCGAAATGTGGAATTACACAAATAAAAATTACATCATGTATGTTCCCGATGGGGTGGAGTTAACCACAGAAGAAAAAATAGAGATGGCTAAGCAAAAACAAGAAGTCATTCACACAAATACGAGACTCACTGTGAATCCTTTTAATGAAAAACAAAACAAAGAAACCATATGCAAATTAGCTAAATCGCAATCAAGAGCGAATGACGGTAAAATTGGAGTTGATGGTAAAGAAGTAATTAAGAATCTAACGCCTAGAGTGAATGGGTTCAGTATCGTTGCTACTCCGAGTCCAAGACCTGGAGAATGCGAGAGTCCACTCATGACCTGGGGTCAAATCGAGGGAACGCCTTTCAGACTGGATGGAGGAGATACGCCACTCCTGAGAACCAACCAAGGACCTTCATTCAAGATGGCAGAACCACCTAAAAGAGAAAAAATTGCCTTTCAGCTTGCTGAAAAGGCTGGGGAGAGACACAGGGATCGGAAAATCAAAGCTTTGGAAGTTGCGAGAAGATCTTTGGCAACGTAAATATGATTTGATTTTTATTATCTTTTTTGAGTGTCCGGGATGTCATTCTTTGTATAGAATGTTCACTGGACATTCCTGACAATACCCCCTCCAAGAGTCGCTCACGGAATTTTGGGTCTCATTATTATGTCTGGTTAAGGTTGCCTTGTACAAGTCCTAATTCCCATCTTTTTCGTCCTTTTAAAAAAACGTCGAGTGTCCTTTTTCAGGTCCTCCAGACTAAGATTCCACCAAGGTGCATCCCTGTCTGTTTTCTTAATGCGAAAAGGACAATTGTCCTCATTCGCTTTATTTATACCTTTTTGTAGAATGTCGACAGCAAATTCTATGTGTTCGTTCGCCTTTATTCTAACCGGTATAGCACCCAGCTAATTATTGAAATCATCTCTGTAAGTATTCCAGTCAGTTGGTATGGGGTTCCTGTACCTTTGATCCTAGGGTCTATCGGCTGTCAACGAGAATCATATCTGTCTATGATCCGATAGGTACGTATCCGGCGATACATGCCATCCCTTGAACACTTCGTCAATACTTATCGAACATATGTTCAAGACAATTAGCTTGCGACATCTAGATGTCACTAAGGTAGGCGTATTACCCCGATTCAATAAAGTTAAATCAGTAGCTAAGCTGTAATCTAATAAAGACTCACTCCCGTGGTTGGTGTCTTTACTACCCCAGGCCGAATGATGTGCGTTAGCACCACATTCGATGAGCACTAGCCATCCTTTAACGCGACAGTAGTCTACCTGATTTCGCCGTTACTCATATGATAGGCCTTGGCCGTCAAATGGTAGACACTACGCTGAACAAATCACCACAGGTTGGCGCTTGCTCCCAATTGGTGTTCAATCTTTATTGTCACCAAGTCTGTGAAAAAGAGCCTTTATAGTCCAATAAATTTAATGTATCCTTTGAGATAAAGTACTGCCCTAGGTGTTTCTACGGAAATATCATAAATGACTGATTTGCCCTTGTTACTTAATCCTCTAATTTTTGCCTAATAAGCTCATAACCATCCATCTTATCATTTTTATGGTGAGGTTTTGGATTTCCATCCTTTTAATTGCTGCTATTGGTTCTAAGGATACACTAGAAATCAAATCCAGTTGCTTTACTGGCCTTGGCCGGTCTTTGTTGTCGATCACTTTGATCTCAGCTCCCACCCAAGATTGTAATCCGCAAACAGCCAATGAGCCAAGTTCGATACACTTCGCCCGAACCGATGACCACAAAAGTAATATTTTTTAAGCGGCAATCTTCAAATCTTGGGATTACTTCTCCAGGTTGCACTCTGTCGATTTTCTTCTCTAATGCCGCTTTAATTGCCTTAGTGTGGTCATCATCGAGTTTGGTTATTGGGAACCCCTTCGCGACTATGACCACTTTCAGGTGACTGATGAGCTCGGCTATAAGAAACTGTTGGACCTTTTAACCGAATTTTCTTCCTAGCAGCTCCTGACTATCTATTATGTCGTGGTTTTCCCCTTAAGTTTGAACCCACGGCATTAGTATCGCCGGGATCACTTCGAGATGGTTCCCACTTATAGATTCCGACGTATGTTTTGAGGCTCTTCAGTAATTTTCATCTTCACAGAGGAAGATGCTTTTTCCAGAGATGGGTCGTTGCCGACTCCCCCTCATTTCATTTCCACGAATAGCTAGGGAAATAAAAGGTCTGCCCCTGCAGAGCCCCGCATGTAAGGGTAAAACTGATTACTCGGGGAGGTCGTCCGGTGTCCCCGAAAGGCCTTTAGGACACTTTCGTACCAATAGGTGCCAAAGTGCCATGGCCACAGTCACTCTACAGTCTACACCCTTGACTTAAGAGATAGGGGATAGCCAGATTGAATAGGGGCACTTAATGAATATCCGTTTGTAGGTGACCACACCAATGGAGGGCTGCTTCTTGTTCTTTATGCAGGCTTTATGTGTGTCAGCTGGACTCTTTCAAGCTTCTATCATACCACAATCATACATGCCAGGAGAGCCCGTTTATAGGGATATTCTATTATGCTTATCCAGTTAATTAAATTAATTTTTTCGTGGTATAAGATGGGAGTTTATAAATTTTGTACTTCAAAGAAACGCTTTCCAGAAAAATCTTACATTTTTTCACCGAGGATAAAATATTACCCACTTTGGGGAGCTTTCGGCAAATGAGAATAATTCCTAAAGATTCAGCATAGGCCCCAGTATCATATACGCCACTCAAACCAGAATTTTGATTAGGCCTAAGTAGCGTTTTGGCCGAAATGAAACTAAATACCAAAAAATGTCCTATTAATCATGAGTCTTAAGCCAAAAAGAGTAAAGGTAAATTATTTTTTAATAAAGATTACTGGAAATTATGATTAATTTTCCGGAAATACATATAGAATATGCATCGTGAAAGGGGATCATAGGAAAAAAATTATTATGCCCTTTGGTATTTATTAAATTTGAGTTCAATTTTTAAATTTTTCTCGAAATCGACATTTTAGTGTATTTAAGGCACGGCTTCAATCATTCTTTTAATAAGCAAATATTCTTTATTTTTATACAGACCTTCACCAAAGTCGACAATGGATCGTCTGAGTACAATGTCACCAGCAGCGCGAAGATTTGCGACTCAGAAACTGAGGCTCCTTGGCACGCCAACGCCCAGAAGAACTTCCAGGTCTCGAACACCGTCGATTGGAGTGCGAACACCCAGGACACCCCGACTATCTACATCTGGGAATGATTGTCAATCTTCTAGAGAAAATTCTATATCTAAACATGGTTCAACTCCTACAGGTTTTGTGTCAACTGATAATTTACTTAATCTTCCTCTTCAAAGGCAAAGAGCGTCAGATTTCTTTAATAAATGAAACTGCTTTGATATCTTTCGATTTTGTATTCTCCAAACAAAATGTTTACGATAGAGTGAAAGAAAGTTGTTTAGTGTTTAATTAATTTTTAAGTATTTATGTAGGAGATGAAGATTGGACACTGCTCATGTTTTGAAGGTGATATAGATTTGATCAATATTACGTATTACGGATGTAGACTTTGTAGCGGGGATATTAGATTAAAATATTAACCATAACTTTGTTGAATTTTGCAGTATGGGGCGACTCGTTATGTAAACATCACACTTGTCCAGAACTTGTGAGGACATTGATATTCTTAATGTCACTTTTTCTTCGAAAGTGTTCCCGTGTATTTTTTGTCAGGCTCATTTCACTTAGACTTGAAAATCTGCGTTTTTCGAACTCTTCTTCGGTCTCGTGGTGCCTTTGGCATCCTCGATTTACTAATCGTTCCATAAAAATCACGCTTGACAAAAAATGCCTGCTTTCCTCCGTCGATAAATAATATATTGTGATATTGTTGGACTTGTTGAAAAAACTGCTGCATCCAATAGTGTTAATGTAACTTAAAAATTATGATTATTTTTTTAAAAAAATTGAGTGCAATCCAAATTCCACTTGTGTACGACTTGAAAATGTTTAATCTAGGAGTTATGCCCCTGCAGTACTTAGAGATGGAAACCCAATCATGGAAACTTAAGTGTACCTGCTGTTGTTCCTCCTCATTTCCACCTCCGGTAGCCAAAGCTCGTATCCAATACTGATATCTTAGGTATGTCTTGGGTATGAAACGGCCTTTATTAACTACACATACAGCGTGAATATATTCATAATACCTAGAAGCGTACAGGTTCTGACTACCTACATTCACGACATCGACATCTCTACTGTGATCGCTTTGTTGACTCCGAAAACTAAGCTGTGCACAATATCAATTTTGTTGTTTGGACAGACTGATTACGTTCTTGACAAACGGCTTGTTATGTGTGAAAACTGCTCTACTTTCGCCCGCCACAGTTCGTTTGTGGCATTAATTCCTTCAGTAAAAGTATGATTCCTATTAGACCATTTTTATAGAAATTGGAACAAAAAATGGGTTTCAACAATTTAACAGGTTTTTGGACAATACCTTCAAAAATATTTCTCCTTTAACATCTAATTAAAATAATTGTTCAGTTATAGCTTCATTTACAGCCAAGAGTCGGGTTCAGCTTGCCAATATGTGATGAAAGCGAATGTCTAGTACACGGCTCCAGAAAGAAAGTTGACATCACTTAAGGTGTTCGTACAAGAAAATACGTGTGCAGTATGCTGGAAACGGCTAACGCACGAGCTGTCCGTGCACACCCGCAGAGTGCCAACCAATCGCATGCAATGTGTCGCACTGCTGAGATGCGAGCTGGTTACGTACCGTTCACTCATCGGACCGCCGCGCCGCTCGAGAAGCAGAACTTTGCGACGTTGCCAATTTGGTTTATTATATCTTACACAAAAATTTCTTTTCACGCAAAATATTTTTTTCTTGTTAAGCACTCAAAATTTTTCGATACGTGCTTTTTAATTGCAATATCACACGCGAAGTTTTCGAGAAAATTAAAAAAAAATTTATGTTGATAAAAAAGTTTTTTTTTCTTTTGCTTATACTGCCATAATAAACAAAGATATGAAAATTGATACGGAAGATCAAATGTGGGCCTTTTCCTCAACTTTCGAATAAAACATACTAAAATATACTTTATTTATTTAATAATATAAATCAAATTTTTATAAACAAATAGATTTTTTCAATCTGGACCTGTTTTTAGAATTTTTTTTATTTTAAAGAGTGGACTAAACGTTTTTCTTGATCTGCTAAAAATTTGGGAGTGGGTAGTCAAATACTTTCGAAGCGATGCATTTTTGAATAGCGTCTCGCGCGCGTGAAGTGTACCGCAGCGCGACTCGCTCGGACTCGGACTCTACTGCATACGTGATAAGTAAAACACAACCATCCACTTGCAAAATCGTATATTTTTATTCTGTTAATTTAACATTATCAAAATTTATGGCTATTCAAAAATTCATTGCTTCGAAAGTATTTGACTACCCACCCCAAATTTTTACCAGGTCAATAAAAACATTTAGTACACTGTTTTGTGATCTTGAGATTCTGTTGGGTGATTTTTTAAAAAGGATCAAATGCTCTAGGGAAAGGGAAGGCAGGTTTCGGAAGACTTTGGATATGTAATTATAGGA
>NC_046659.1:48399309-48407709 GCF_010883055.1 Belonocnema kinseyi | reverse complement strand
CAAGAGTACATAAGTGAATGCGCCCGAGCCGGGAGGCCAGTCGGTTTATATGGAGTGATGGTGAGTCATCCTATGACGTAAATGATGGCCCTGATCACAGTTTAAAATAAAAAATATAAAAAAACAGGACCAGATTGAAAAAAATCGATTTGTTTAAAAGTATTTGATTTATATTATTAAATAAATAATTAAAGTGATTTTATTATAATTTATTCGAAAGTTGAGGAAAAGGCCCACATTGTATCTTCCGTATGCGATTTTATATCTTCGTTTAATATTTTAGTATAAGCAATTGAAAAAGGTAGTTTTTTATGAACATAAAATTAGAAAAAAAAAATGATCTAGAAAATTTTGCGTGTCATATTGACATATTGTTTAAATGGCCTGAAGGCTTTAAAATGTACTTTCCGAAATTGAAGTAAAAGTACGATCATAAATAACAAGCAGAGAGGCTATCTCAGTAGAGCAGCCGACACTCAAGGGTCCTTTGTTAAGCTTTCGGATTAAAATTTAGAAATAGATTTTTTTTAATTTCAAAGTTAACAGCCTAAAACATAATAATTCGGAATCTACGGGTTTCAATTATTTCAGATTTGGAATTAATACAGCATACCTCGTAAATGGAACGAGATACTCCAAAACAGACAACATCGTTGCATTCAATTCTAAAATAGTGTATTATTATATAGGTTATAATGATGAATAAGTATAATAAGAAAATCCATCAATTTAAAAAAAAAGTGTTAATAATTCGAAGCAAAAAAATTAAAAAAGGAAGTCGAATTGGCGACAGCCAACTACTGTAAATAACTCTGTCCGCCCGGTACGTGACGAATACAATAGGACTATAATATGACCGTCGCATCACTCTTAAAAGGACCTCGAAAAGGACCCAAATCTCTGACTATTTCGCCTTAGATCCTCTGACATTTCCATCGGCAGGGCATCAGTTTTTTTCCCAATTACAAATATTACACTGTCTCTGTAAACACGCCAATATTAGCAACGTCGCAAATTTTTGCTTCTCGAGTGGTGGTCCGGCAGGGGAATGGTGCGTAACCAGCTCGCACCTCAGCAGCGGGACCTTTACACCCTACTTTAAAGAGCGAGAAAGAAAGATAGCCTACGTTCCGTCGGGCTTACGTCTATTTGGTATTTAGCAAGATTTGTAGTTGCACTGTTATGTTAGCTTTACTGACTAATGATCATTTTTTGGATAAACCATTCGAAACCTTGCAATTTTTCAATATTGGCCTGTGGCGCTACTTGATGCGGGGGGGGGGGGGGGGGGGGGGGGGGGGGGGGGGGGGGGGCAACATTAAAAACTTTCACTGAGCGCAAAAAAGCTATAGTTACGGCTCTGCGTAGGGTGTTGCGAATTGGCATCTAATTTAAGAACATAACAGTGAGATTTTCTTGATTAGAAGATCTTCCGACTCTCGATCCCGGGTCGAAAAAGATTTTTTATGACACATGCATGATTAGAGCCCTTTTCGACGCGTATGAAACGGGACTAAAACTCTACTTTTTGCTCCCTAGGGACTAAAAAGTATTTTTTACTTCGCAGGGAGTAACAAGTCTGAAATGTCTAAAATCATCTTTTTGTTTATAGAAAATGTCGTATGCGCCATGGGGGAGAGGGACTTTTTCCCCTAGGTGCATAATATACGATTTTCTCATTTCTCCAGAAAATTATCAATAATCGAGAAAATTATTTTTTCAGACCATAACATTTGACGAGGAAATGAAATAATATTTCGAAATAGTAAGCATTCAAACTTTGTTCTTTCACCATAATCCAATCAAACGCAAACAACATAAATTTCGATTTTTTTAAGCCAACTGAATAATAGGGTATAATGAACATTTTGAAATTTATCAAATAATTTGAGCCGACCGACAAAATGTGGCTTAGCATCTGCATTCCACCAAACATTAAAAATGTTTTGTTACGTTTAATGCATACACTTCAACTACATTGTGAATAATATCCTCTTAGTATAATGCTAGAAAGCTTTATTTTTTCAAAATCTGTTTACGTTATGCCCATTTTTTTATGATAGGCAGACAAGTAATTAATGAATGGTATCATCAAATCATTTGCAGTTTTTTCTGAAATTTTTAACTCTTTCTACTATTCACTATTCAGGTTAGATAAAGCTAGACAGTTTGGGCACAAAAGTTGCTGCTTTTTCTGAAATGCACACACACCATATACAGTAAGGACATTTACTATGTAGTCATAGGGAATATAATTATATAAACTCAAGCATACAATGCAACCCGTCTTGCATTTGTGTAAGGCAAAAAGTGTCATATAGGCGATTTTAATTCGGTTTCCAAATCTCCCGCGCTCGATATCTTGCGCCGATTGGTCAAAGGCTTCGAGACTCGGACGACGTGCGCAAAATATACGTATAACCAAATTCTGAAAAAAGGTTATGTTCCCCAGGATTCGCCACGCATTTCAAATAAATAATTAGTTACGAATAAAAAAAAATGTAACACAGCATTAAAATTGTTCATAAATACATTCGGGTCGTGCATTAAATACTTTCTTAAAAATTGGAGTTGTTTTTCACTAATGTAACGGCACGTGAGTGATATGTGACAAATGTCAAAATCGTTTTGTACTTCGATCTTAATTAATTAAATGAAGTGAATATCTGCAGGTTGTACGTAATTAATTGGTGATAAAATCTGTTTTACTTATTGAATTAAATATGGGAATCAAACGCTTTTGACTAACTGCAATGAAAATTGCAATCCGCATGATTATAAAAATTGCAACGATGAATCTGAGATTCAAATGAGGAGAGGTAAGAAGCGGCGAATTATTCTTATAAGCTGGGTGTTCAGCGACCTTGAAAATTTCATCTCCGCTACTATAGAATGTTAAAGTATACATTTTTTGTGATATTTGACTTAGATATTATAAAAATTATTAGCTGAAATCTTCAATATTAACTCAGCTTAAGATTAGACCTTTTTATTCTAGACGTCGACAGTACGCACATGTCAGGATCTTACGTCATTTCCGTATTTTTCTACCAGTTTTGTGTCGAAATGAATGGAAAATATTGTAAATAAAAATAACAACGGAAACTAAATGTGTAAATAAATCAGAATTTAAAGACAACAAATTTTTAAGTATATCCAGAAAAATTGCGAAAAGTATGAAGAGCAAGCCCATTATTACATTCTTTGCTAACATTTGCTTACATATTAAATAAAGCATTGTTATCGGGGTTTCGAACCTCATAAATTTTTTGATAAAAATAAAATCTATTTAATACTGTCAGTTGAGAACGCAAAAATATTATATTTATGTATTTACAACCTAATTATATGAAAGAAGGAAATTTTTTATTACATTCTTTATACCAGGAAGTCACTAACAAATGGCTTTGTATTGTATAAACTTGAAAAAGAGAAGTAGAAAATATAATATTGTGTTATTTTATATTTTTTATGAATATTAAATATTTACTCAAAGTTCTGAACTGAAAATTTTGTTTATAAGAAAATATTTATACCTGCCATCCCTGCTTAAAAGGACCATTTGAACCGGATTGATATTCTATCAGTATCAGTTTGATTCAGTAAGTTTCAATTCGGCTGTCGAATTGAAAAAAATTTCCAATTAAAAAATCTATTAGGTTCAATCTGGATATCGCTTACCTGTAATCTAGTCGGATTTCCGAGTTAATTTTGAACCAGTTTCAGTTTGGATTTTCCATAACTGACTTCAGTTCGGATTTCCGAGCTCATTTTGAATTGGTCTCAGTTCAGATTTCCAAACTGTACTTTTCAAATCGCACACTAAGTTCCTACGTCATTCCGATTCAATCTAGACATTAAAAAATATAATCTAATCGGATTTCCGAATTCATTTTGAACCAGTTTCAGTTTGGATTTTCCATAACTGTCTTTAGTTCGGATTTCCGAGCTCATTTTCAATTAGTCTCAGTTCAGATTTCCAAACTGTACTTTTCAAATCGCGCACTAAGTTCCTACGTCGATCCGGTTCAATCTGGAGATTACCAACTGTAATCTAATCAGATTTCCGAATTCATTTTTAACTAGTTTCAGTCCGGATTTCCAAACTGAACTTTTTAACTTTCGAGCTAGGTTCCTACGTCAATCCGGTTCAATGTGGACATTGTCAACTGTAATCCAATCGGATTTCCAATTTCTTTTTGAATAAGTCTCAGTTCGGATTTCTAAACTGAACTTTTTAAATTTCGAGCTAAGTTCCTACGTCAATCTGGTTCAGTGTGGAAATTATCAACTGTAATCTAATCGGATTTCCGAATTCATTTTTAACTACTTTCAGTTCGAACTTTCAAAATAAAGTTTCGTCCTCTATATGCAATTTGTATAATGCTTTGGCCCTTCAGTGTGCGGCCATCTTCCCACCTGACGTCACTCTGTTAATTATCTTGTATCACTACGCGAGATCCGTGGGTGTCGCTGGGAGCCTCTTTCAACCTCTTTCTTTCCCGTCCCGCGCCGCGTTCATGAGTTTTGCGTTTTGCGTTTACGGTAATTAAATAGTGTAGTGTACACAAAAAGTGTGTCGCGTTTTTTAATACTCTTATCGTATTCGCGTTATTATTGCCTCTTGGCTGAGAAAAGTGCGAAAAAGCAATATCGTGTCGACCACGTGTGTAGTGAAGAATTTAACCTCAAAATCCAATGGTGTACGGGTTTGGACAAATTCGCGGCGGGAATGAAAAGATTTATTTCTGTGAAGTGTTCAACTATTCGGAGCAAAATCCGAATAAAGCCAAGTTCTACAATGTTACAATGTCAGACGGGTCATCTAACGAGGCGTACATTTTTCTGGTTCACGGTAACAGTGATTCGATATATTTGTGTATTTTCGTATATATGTGATATGTATTTTCGTATATTTTTTCGGTTTTGCATGTGTAGCATGTAAATATAAATTACATAGTGTATACGGATGCGACATATTTTGCCGGATTTTAATTTCGTAATATACGGATCCGGCATTATATTGTGTCGAATTTTAATTTTTTCTTCCGGCATATTTTAAATAACGTCCTAATTTTCCGTAGATTATCATAAATTTCGTAAATTTTGATAACTTTCATAAATTTCCACAATGATAAAGTTTAGAAATTTAATTTGATTATCTGACTTTTCTCTCAATAATAAATAGATATTTTACAGTAATATTGTAAATTTATAATAGGAGAAAAAAATAAGGGAAAATTATTTGAACGTGAGAATGACATATTTTTATTCATAATATTATTATGATTATTATTACACCATTAAGCCATTTCCCTTTCGGGGTAGGCGTGACTCACTCGGTAGAGGAAAGGGGTAGTGCGTGGAAGGGATAGAAATTTTTTCAGATTGATCCAGAATTCTCGTGCTATTTTAGTAAATAACACGTTCCTTCCGCAACAATGCTCCGACCCAGGTTGCTGATCAGTCTCTCTAGCAATCACCCCAAGCGAAGAACCTCACGAAGTCGTTATATAAGGTTCCCCACTTGGGTCCATTAGTAGCCAAGGTCTTTGTTTCAGGCGTCATTCACTCTACTGACACTCTTTTTATAAACTATTTGCCGCCATACTTTCCTGTCCTGGCATACTTCTCTAGCTTCTTTTATGTCCATGCATTTTTTCATGCAGGCTCTCGTGTTTCTGTGACTGCTTCTTCTAAGTAGGGTCTCATTCACACACTCTAACCATTCTTTCCGCGGTCTACCTTTGGGCACGCTGCCATTTACTTTACCTTGATACACTTGTTTCGTTAGTGGTTCATTTGGCATTCTCTCAACATGTCCGAACCATCTCAACCGATTTCTTTCCCGTGTGTCCACTAGCGTCTCTTCTGCACCACATTCTTTTAGAATTGTCTCGTTACTTACTTTTTCCATCAGGGTTTTCCCACATATTATGCGCATGAATCTCATGTGAATTGCGTTAATTTTACTCTTATCTTTTTTTTGATAAGTCCATGTCTCGCTACCGTATAGTACTGTCGGTACAAATATGGAATTATGTATTGCCATTTTAGCTTTATTTGATATATTTTTACTTCTGATAAGGGGACCTGCTCTACCAATAACCTTCTTTCCTTCATTTATTCGTCTATCTAATTCCTCATCTATCTTCCCGTCCCTAGTAAATAAGCTACCAAGATATACGAACTTATCAACTTGTTCTATTCTCTCATCATTGAATAGAATATTGCATAGTGTTTTCTCACTCTTTCCTTCGAACACCATAGTTTTTGTTTTATTTTCGTTAATTTTAAGGCCCTAGTCCAACTCCTTGAATAATATCGAAACAGTCACTCAGTTTCCCATTCACTCTTACACTCGCTTTGCTACCTGTATATATTGTTTTTATAGCTTGTAGGATCCATCCATTGACTCCATGCTCTTTCAGGACTTCCCAAAGTTTACTTCTATCTACCTTGCCAAGAGCTTTTTCTAGATCAACAAATGCACAGAAAACTTTTTTTCCTACTCTCAAACTTTTTTCTGTTATTTGCCTTAAGCTGAATATTTGGTCTGTACATGACCTTGCTGACATAAACCCACTTTGGACTTCCCAAATCTTTGCTTCTGCTATTTTCGTTACCCTACGAATAAGTATTTTTGAATATATTTTACTTACGGTGCTTAATAAGCTAATCCCTCTGTAATTATTGCACTCGCTTTTATCTCCCTTTCTCTTGTATATTGGTACGATAATCGCTTTTTTCCAATCGTCTGGAACGTCTCCCATCTCGAAACATAAATTTATCAATTCGCACACTCTATGTGGTATGTACTCGCCAACGTGTTTAAGCATTTCAGCGTTAATACCGGCTACCCCGGCAGCCTTACCATTTTTCAAGTTCTTAATTATATTCCTAACCTCAGTGACACAGACTTTCTCAATTGAGTTTACCATCGCATCGTGTTCAACATCGCAGTTGTGGGGTCCTATAGCTTCATCTCCGAATTGCGTTCTGAATTAGTCTCTGAAAGCCTCTAGTATTCCGTCTGCATTATATACCATTTCCCCCCTACTATTTCTAATGTTGACAATTTCTGTACTTTTGTTTCCTTTCATTTTTTTATAAAGTAGTTTCCTGCTTCCTTCAAAGTCGTTTTGTATTTTTTTTCTTCTTCTGCTCTAATTGTATCTTTACTTTCTTCAACTAATCGTTTAAGTATCCTGTTTTCGCGTCTATAATCATTTCTACGTCTACTTCTTTCTTCATTGCTAAGACCTGCAATGTTCAAAGTTCTCTTGTACGCTTCTCTTTTTGCTTTTTGGGCAGCCTGGATTTCATCATTCCACCACGCATCACCAGACATTCTTCCTACAACTGCGGTACCACACACTTCGATCGTACATCTAACAAGGATATCCCGTAACATTGTCCAGGCGCCCTCTATATCTTTGTTTTTTATACGGTCCTCCCATGTTGCCCTATCTATGCTTTCAGTTATCTTATTTTGGAAATCTATTCGCACATCCGGTTTTTGTAGGTTCTCAATTTTGATTCCCGTTTGTTTTGCTTTTTTGGTTCTCTTTTTTCTCCATCCCCGACCTAAGTTAATTTTTGAGGTCACAAGGTAATAATCAGTATTGCATTCAGGACCCCTCATGACACTTGTATCTTTGACTAACTCTCTTAGTCTTTCATCCGCAACAACAAAGTCAATTATACTGCGGCTATTTCCTTTAGACCAGGTGTACATGTGGATCATTTTATGCTTAAACCAAGTATTTGTAATAAACAGACCCCTTTCTAAGCATAGACCAACTAATTTATCCCCGTTATAGTTTGTTCTTGGATCCCCAAAATTACCTAATACTCTTTCAGTATCCTGATTTTGGATGCCCACCCAACCGTTCATGTCCCCTATTAGAATTACTCTTTCCCCATGTTCTCAAATGTTTATTGCGTCATTTAAAGTGTCCAAGAAGGCGTCTTTTACTTCTCTAAGATCACTATAAACCGGCGCGTAGCACGCTATGACAAACAGTCTTCTGATTCCTACTTTCATTCTAGCCCACAGCAGTCTGGGAGACACGAAACCATGGTCTCCGAGATGCTGCTTTGCTCTTTCATTCAAAATCAGACCTACTCCTTGTTTACCATGTGATTCACAGTCTACTCCTGACCATATTTCAAATCCGCCTTTTAACACGCCGTTTTTTATGTCTTTGGTTTCGCATCCCTTTTTCTTTGTTTCAGACACACATAAAATGTCTAGTTTCTTCACGTCCATAGTTTCGCGCAATTCTTTTATCTTTTGATCATTTACTCCCCTAGCATTCCAAACACCCAGTCTCCATTCGTCGCCTGAAACATGACCTTTAGATTTTCCGTGTGCATGCCTATTGTCATTAAAAGTTC
>NC_046659.1:48397999-48399209 GCF_010883055.1 Belonocnema kinseyi | reverse complement strand
GCATAACGCAAACGTTGAACGTATTTTCTCGTTGATCAATAGTCAATGGACTAAAGAACGAAACCGACTAGGGATAACAGCCATTAAAGGCCTAATCCAAACCGCTTTCAATTTCAATCACATGAATTGTGAAGAGTTTTACTCGTTTGCGCTTAAAAATGAAACTCTCTTATTAGAAGTAGGAAAATCCGCGAAGTACAGTTGTACGGCATAAAATAGTGTAGCAAAATAATGTTCTTTATGTTAACAAGAAAATAATGTAAAGTGCAAATTTTCTTCCGAATTTAGTCAAATGACTAAAGAGATGAAGTATTATTAAACATTCCTACTATACGAAAAATATAAATGTGTGCATTTGTGATATTGATAAGAATGCATCGGGGTTCAAAAATAAAAATATAAGATGATAAGCGTTGATAGCATTTAATAAAACAACTCATTTTAACAAAAGTGATTGAAAATTCTTTTTTTATTTAATCTTTTGTACTCTACTAAGCCCTACTTTGTCCTGGTTCCAACTATTTTGTCCTACTTTGTACTTTTTTTCCATTTTTTCTGCCCTACCTTGTCCTCTTTTTCAAACTTTTCTGTCCTACTTTGTCCTCGTTTTCAAACTTGTCGGTCCTACTTTGTCCTCTTTTTTAAATAAATTTTCGTCCTATTTTGTCCTCATTTTTCAAAACGTTTTGTCCTACTTTTCGAAAATCAATTATGGTCACCCTAATTTTATCACCAATTAATTACGTAAAACCTGCAGATATTCGCTTTATTTAATTAATTAAGATCGAAGTTCAAAACGATTTTGACACTTCTCAAACGTCAAACATCACTCACGACCCGTTACATCAGTGAAAACCAACTCCAATTTTAAAGAAATTACTTAATGCACATCCCGAATGTATTTATGAACAATTTTAATGTTGTGTTACATTTCTTTTTAATTCGTAACTTATTATTTATTTGAAATGCGTGGTGAATCCTGGGGAACATAACCTTTTTTTCAGAATTTGGGTATACGTATATTTTGCGCACGTCTTCTGAGTCTCGAAGCCTTTGACCAATCGGCGCAAGATCTCGAGCGCGGGAGATTTGGAAACTGAATTAAAATTGCCTATAGGGCGCTTTTTTGCATTACACAAATGCAAGACGGGTTGCATTGTATGCTAGAGTTTATATAATTATATTTCCTATGAATACATAGTAAACGTCC
>NC_046659.1:48393503-48397899 GCF_010883055.1 Belonocnema kinseyi | reverse complement strand
TAATTGATTTGAGGAAACGATTCTAAATCTGTTCAAAATTTAAGAATTTCCAGATTTTGACGTTAAAAATTAAACTGTTTCAATTCGAAAGGCTTAGTAATTAAAAAAATCTAACAGTCCGATTGAAACTTTATTAACTTTTTTTAATTTAAAAATAACTTCATAGTAATATATTTATGATTAAAGGCTTTGATTGAATTTAA
This sequence comes from Belonocnema kinseyi, assembly GCF_010883055.1. Taxonomy (NCBI): domain Eukaryota; kingdom Metazoa; phylum Arthropoda; class Insecta; order Hymenoptera; family Cynipidae; genus Belonocnema; species Belonocnema kinseyi. The sequence continues at coordinate 48,397,696 of NC_046659.1, read as the reverse complement.
AATATTGTTTCAGTCTAAAATATGCGTTTTTAATCCATTAAATTCGAAACTTTTTAATTAAATAAAAAAATAATATATTAATATTTAGCACTATTTGACTGTTCATTAGGGCGGAGTAAAAATGATCAAATTAGTCCAATCGTTTGAGCTGAGCGAAAAAAAATTTGTGTGTTGACATCCGAAAAAAGTAAAAAAAAATTTGAAATCTGTTAATATATTCTGTTCTCTTTTTTGATTTGAAAATTCCCAAGAATTTCTCTATTGCTTTGAAAATAACGGCAAACTTTTTTTATGCCCAGTTTTTAGTAGTGAATAATAATAAAAAATTATAAATAAAAAAAATTTTTTTTGTGAATTTAGAATTTTTTGTTTTAGTCAAATTTGCGTTAAAAAAACGTAAGATTGATCGTTTTTGAACAAATTTTAGGTTCGAAATATTAAACTTTTTTTTAAAGATGTGCATAGCACTCAATAAAAAAGCATGTTTTTTGGCCATTTTCAAAAAATTCTAAATTGATCAAAAAATTTTTTTTTAGTTTATAATTTTTTATTATTCTTCACTTGCAAAAACTGTACATAGAAAAAATTTGCCGTTATTTTCGAAGCAATAGAGACATTTTTTGGAATTTTCAAAAATTTGGATTTTTAAATCAAAAAGAAAACAGAAGATATTAACTGTTTCAACAATTTTTTTTTACTTTTTTCCGATTTCAACCCACAAATTTTTTTCGCTCAGCTCAAACCATTTTACTAATTTGATCATTTACACTCCGCCCAACTGTTCATTCAAGACGAGTAAATTGAAACCAAATTTAAACTTTGAATATTACAATTTTAATTGTTCTATTAAAAAAATGTTTGATTTTTAAGTGAACTTGTTGAGTTTTGATGTATAAATAACAACTGAAAACTTATTATCTTTTAAAAAAATTTGAATAAAAAGAGATATTTAGAAGTTTTTAAAAGATTCAAAATTATTTTAAAAGTTAAAATGATTTCAAGTCATGTAAACGAAGTGTGTGTACGGACAGAATTCGGCTATTCGTACCGAAATTTCGGTGCAAATAGCCACAGCCTAATTTGAAACAAAATTCCTAGGGAAATTAGAAAAGTTTTTTTATTTTAAAACAATATTTTAAGAGAATATTAAAAAATATTTTAAAAAAAATTGTCAAAAAAGAATCTCAAAGATTTTAAGGAAATTTTGTAATATTTGCAGGATTTTCTAAAAATGTAACTTCTAATTTAAGAAGTGTTAAGTTAAAAATAAATTTAATTTTTCAGTTTTGAATGTTTCTAGCTTAAAATTACTTGAATTAATATAATTTTGAAAACGTTAGAGTTAATTGATTGATTCTTTAATGTCGAGCATTGAAAATGGTAAGATGGATTTATATTTTTGGAACTGAATCTGAATCTTTGAACTCTATAATTTATAAAATAAAAAATTCTAAATTTTGCAGTTTATCTGCATTTCATTTAAAATTGTTAATTTAAAAAGTTTTAGTACCTTCCATTTTTTACGTGTAAATTATTGAGCATTCGAATACAAAATTTTCGAAATAAAAAACTTTTGAACTTGAAATTCAAGAGTTCAACTTTGAATGCTTCAATTTGCAGTTTATTTTTTATGACTTCAAATGGTGAAATGTTTAGGTTTAGGGCTCGAATTTTTTAATTTTATTAAGCATGAAAAATGCTTGTTAACCAGGAAATGACCGGGATTTTTTTCATTGATTATAACGGCCATCCTGTAATATTGTCAGGTCTTATAACTTTAATAGTGTTTGTAGGAGAAATTAAACTTCTGTTTTCAAAACAGATTCTAAGCATTCAGAGTTTTGCATGAAATGATACCACAATGGCCTAATTTTATTTCTCATGATATTTCGAGAATAATGCAAATTTTAATGTTTATAAAAAAATGTAGGTAGCATTCCTTTAGAATCGTAACAACTTAACCCTTCAATGGTAACGTCATTTTCGCCCCTTTAAACGGTATCGTCGGGTCACTCGTGTCTGACACTTTGAAAAGTGCTGTAAAGTGCTCTAAAAAATTCCGAAAAATTCATAAAATCTCATTAACTATCCTAGTATAAGGATCAATCACTGTGTGCTGATTTGATCATTTGTTTAAACAATTTAAATTGTTTTTTATTCTATTAGTCAAATAAACAAATAAAAACGTGAAGAATGCACCATTTTGTTTAAAAAATCATAACTTTGGATGTAATTATTATTTTTTTTAATCAAACGGAGAATTAAAGCTTAAGAATGGTACTTTAAGAAAAAAATCAAGATTCTATATAAATAAAAGGAATGCTCGTTTTGAGCATGAAACTCGAGTTTTTTTCAAAATACGTAGAGGTCACTCGTGCCTTTTCGGAATTTCGACTGGCTCCTACGAACGCTGTTTACGAACTAAAGTGACGGCACTTGAGGAGCTTATAGCCTACTAGTGTACAATTATTTAGGCCTTAGGGTATAGTCTGGGTCTGCCCCCACCCTTCTCTCCAAGCTAGCAAGGGGAGAAGGTTTGGGACGGTTTGGGCAAGGCACGAGTGACCCGACGCACAGTGGGAAAAAAAGCAATTTTTTGGGACAAAAATCAGCTGGCTCCACAAATCTCAACGGATCAGAGCTTTTTTTTTTAATACTCATGAAGGACCGTACTTTAACGTAGAGGTGTACGTTTTTTGAATTTGTTATTTAACTTAAAAATTGCAATTGGTTATATTTGCGATATTTACTTAGCCCCATTCATGGAAATTTCTACAAAAAGGTATAGAATTAGTAAATTTACTTTTGTTGCATAAAAATGCAACTCGCAGATATATATCCTGCATTTTGGTAATTGTTATAAACAAATTAATGCATATAACTGTTATCTGCTGCTTCTTCGGAATTCGAATGTATTTCTTACATAGATTTGATTATAAAAATGTAAAGAATCAATTTTTAATTGCGAAAAAGCACCAAACAACAATAATAGTTAATTGTTTAAACAAATTTTATAAACAAATTCACTTATTTGGCATATCCATGCATCGAAAATTGTGCTTTTCTGTGGAATCATTTATTTTCATGTGAAGAACAAGAATTTTACATATTAGAGTTCCATGAAACAACATTTGACATTGTTATAAACAATTTTTATACAAAAATTCACTCATTTGGCATATATATGCACTGCAATTTTTTCTTTTCTATGGAATCATTTATCTTTATGTGAAGAACAAGAATGGTACACATAAGAGTTCCATGAAACAACATTTGTCATTTTTATTAACAATTTTTATAAACAAATGCACTTATTTGACATATCCATGCATCAAAAAATGTTCTTTTCTGTGGAATCATTTATTTTCATGTGAAGAACAAGAATTTTACACATTAGCGTTTCATGAAACAACATTTGTTATTGTTATAAACAATTTTTATAAACTAATTCACTTATTTGGCATATATATGTATTGAAAATTTTTCTTTTCTATGGAATAATTTGTTTTCATGTTAAGAACAGGAATGGTATACATTAGAGTTCCATGAAACAATATTTGTGTGAATTTATTTATAAAAATTTGTTATAACAATGAAAAATTTTGTTACATGGAACTCTAATGTGTATCTTTCTTGTGCTTCACATGAAAATATATGATTCCACAGAAAAGAAAAATTTTCGATGCATAAATATGCCAAATAATCTAATCGGATTTCCGAGTTCTTTTTGAATAAGTCTCAGTTCGGATTTCCGAATTAAACTTTTTAAATTTCAAGCGAAGTTCCTACGTCAATCTGGTTCAGTGTGGAAATTATCAAGTGTAATCTAATCGGATTCCCGAATCCATTTTTAACTATAGTTTCAGTCCGGATTTATAAAATGAACTTTTTAAATTTCGAGCTAAGTTCCTACGTCAATCTGGTTCATTGTGGAATTTATAAACTGTAATCTAATCTGATTTCCGAATTCATTTTTAACTAGTTCCAGTTCGGATTTCCAAACTGAACTTTTTAAATTTCGAACTAAGTTCGTATCTTAATTAATAATAATTCAAGGTCACTGAACACCGAGCTTATAAAAATAATTCGCCGTTTCTTACAGTCTGTCAAGTTAAAGCGTGGGTGGCTTTACTCGCAGTCGGTAAGGTGTATCGACATGATTTTGGTGTCAAAATATTAAGAAGAGCTCCCTC
>NC_046659.1:48391825-48393403 GCF_010883055.1 Belonocnema kinseyi | reverse complement strand
GGGAGCTCTTCTTAATATTTTGACACCAAAATCATGTCGATACACCTTACCGACTGCGAGTAAAGCCACCCACGCTTTAACTTGACAGACTGTACTCGTAATTAATATTAATGTTAATATCAATATCAGTTGAGATAATATTATTAGAATTATAATATCATACGAGGGTTGTTCAAATATGATCGAGACAAACGCTGTAGATGGCGCGCATGTATGTTTTGAAGGTCGTGGCTTGAGCATGTGATAGCTGGGTCCCTTACGAATCGTGTGGTATAGTTTTCGTCGGGAGCGCTTGTTTCACGCGCGTGCTACGACCATGAGTGAACGTCAAGTGCCGACCGCCGTTGCGCAACGTATTGTCATTCGTTTTTTAGTGCGGTAAGGCGTTAAAACACGGAAATTTTTCTGCTTTTGCGAAATCAGTTTGGCACTGAGTGCCTGAGTAGGGCTGTCGTGTTTAAATGGGCCAAAGCATTCAAGGATGGCCGCGAAACCATCGAGAATGAGCCGCATGATCGTCGACCGCAGACCAGCATGACATCAGACAACGTTCGCCGCGTAGAACAAATGATTTTGGAGGACCGTAGAATGAATGTTCGAGACATTTCGGCAGAACTCGGCATCAGTATTGGTAGTGTAGAGTCTATCATCCACGAACACCTTTTATCGCTCGAAACGGAGGAGCATTCCAGCATGAAGTGCGATTCTCCTCCAGGATGACGCGCGCCATCATACCGCTCGTCTCACGCTCGATATAATATCGGAATTGAGGTGGGAGGTAATGGACCCCCCCCCCCCTACAGTCCAGATTTATCACCCTGCGACTAATACATGTTTGGACCACTTAAAAAAGAGGAATTCGTGCGCACATAGCTGTCCGAGTTGCCCAAGGAATTCTTCGATAGCGGCATCAAAAAACTTCCTGAAATGTGGGCAAAAGGCGTAACTTGTGAGGAGAAATACCTAGAAAAACTGTAACTTTTTTCGATTGTAAATAAACGTGTCAGAGTATTTGTCTCGGTCATATTTGAACCACCCTCATATAGTTAATTACATATTATATTAATTCTATTATAATGTACCCTGGTTATACTTTTTTTCAGATTTTCATGTCCTAACTGAAAATTTTAATTATTTTTTAGAATTCCTTGTGCCAGATCTGAATTATAGTTTTTTCAAAAAATCTCTAATCCATTTCAGAAATACATACAATTGATTTGAAAAATTTCCTGTTCCAATTCAAAATTCAGGATGAAATTAGAAAGTTCAAACTTTTAAGTCTGAGAATGATTTATTTGAGGTGGAAATCTTTTGAATTTTAAAATTAAAGCTCAATAATTTATATGTATAAAATACAAACTTTTAACACCTTTTAATTTTGCATTGTTATTTATAGATAAAAATTTGAGTCAACTAACTGAAAATGTACGAAATTAACTTACTATAAAAATAATTGAATTTTCAACTAAAAAAGAGAAAAACAAATTTGCAACAAAACAGTTACATTTTCAACCAGACAGATCTTGTAGTAAGTATTGTTTTAGACTTTCGTTTCTACATACGCACTAATAAAATCTT
>NC_046659.1:48386569-48391725 GCF_010883055.1 Belonocnema kinseyi | reverse complement strand
TTTTGCTCGACACCTTGACAAATGTAATTCCACGTAGAAACATGCGTTTAAATAAAATATTTTACCAAAAAAGTTACCCACGCTTTAACTTGACAGACTGTAGCAGTAAATGATCGTGCTAGAGTTGTAAGTGTGGAAGTTGAATTTATCTATTAAACCGACAAAATTTAAATACCCTTTCAAAATTAGAGAATTTATTTATGATAATCATTTAAAATAAAACAATTACAAATTAAGTACTAACAAGTAAAAAATTTTGTATTACCACTTTTTAAAATTGGTAGCAATTTTAAATCGTAAAAATCGATGTCCCAAGTAGTCATGTTAAAAGTATGATATAACCAATTTCTAGGAAGCTATAGTTTGTTATTGGTTAATTCCAAATGATTCTTATAAACAAATCTTATAATTTCGAAAGTCCGGATGCTACACACAGATATATGTAATGATTTAATTATTAACTGTTCAGGTAAAAATTCTAAGAGAGAAAATATGTAGCTTCATTTTAATTAAAACTTTAAGAGAGCAAAAGAATTTAGTAAAAACTTGTAAAAGTATACAATGAAGACAATAAATTCTATTCTATTCTATATATGATTATACTATGACATACTTAATTATATAATTTATTTTCATCATGTACAATAATATACACAATATAAAGTATACATTATAATCAACACATTATAATATACGACAAATATTAATTACGGTATTAATATTCTGATATTGCATATATATTATTATTTTTAAATTATGCGAAGTATTCAAATATCATTAAAATCGCCAATTTCTTTAATTTCTTCAAAATGCGGATCAAGATATAAATAAGACTATTATAATATAACATACCTATAATATTGTCATTAATAATATATGTATATGTTTATATATATATATATGTATATATAATAGTATTAATATTTATATCGTTTATATTTTATGCTTGAAATAACGTAATCTCAAAATATGCGCATATATAGAGGCGCACGAAGTATTCAAATCATGAGAATCGCCAGTTTGCGATCGCCTATCCTCAAAGTTTTATGCTTTCCCAGAATAGAGCTTCCCTTCAGTGAAAATATATAATTAGAAATTGTCGTCTGCTTTGGAGTATCGAGTGTGTTTATAGGTTAAGTTTGGTTATGTCAAGTGTCAGTTGGTGTTACGAACGCAGTAATAATGCTTGTATAATTTATACAATTATATGAATAATGCTATTAAAACAAGAGGAGGAATATAAAAACAATAGAAAGCAAGTATAGATACTGAGGATTTTGCGTCTAATACCTCTCTCTTTCTGTGCCCTATCAATGATATTAGGTCCTAGATACGGCATAAGATTAGTTGCACCATATACCGGTAGTTAGCGTAGCAGGCAAGTTTATGGTCTTGCATATATATATATATATATATATATATATATATTGCTTTTAGTTCGGCCACATACTTGTAGAGGCGCGTCAGGCAACCATATATTCGCTCGCGCCAAATTTTAGTGCATTTGATATCCAAAATGATAATATTCTAATTTTACTTTATAAGTGAATAGAGAAATAACTTTAATTGAGTAGAAAAGGTCTTGAAGGAATTCGAAAACTCTAAAGCCTTTTGTGATCAAAATTATGCCCAAAATGTAGCAAAGATGTTAGTATAAAATAGCAATAACAATTTTGAATTAAAAAGTTTATTTTTTATTAAAGTTATAATTTTTTTGGAAATTAGTAGGAAAGTGAATTTGAAGATACAGTTAAGTTTTACTTATTATTTTTCCTTACTATTTTTTTCTGGTTAAAGGAATAAAAATTCTGAAAAGAAATTTCCTTATAAAAACATATAAAAAATTTGTTTTCACAAATTCCCTTATAGACTTAGCCAAATGTCTTCTGAAATGTGGAATTTTTTTTAATATTTGCGAATTTAGTGGTATATGAGTTCTTTAACAGCTGTAAAGTCTAAGAAGCATTTTCGAAAGTCAAAGGAAATTACGGCTTGCTTCTACAGTTTAGCTAAGGACATGTTATAAATATGAAGCATTTTTTCAAATTGAAATAAGAAGTAACTCAATCTTACAAAATGTAATTTTCCCTCCTCCAGAAATCTAACTTTAAGAAAAAATGTAATTCTTTTTGATTAGCATTTAATAAATATATAAGTTTCCTCAGTTTTTTTATATAGTTTCCTTTAATTATTTCCATTATTTTGTATTTATTGAGAAAAATAAGTTGAAACTTTAAAATTTTCTACATCGGTCATGTATAGAAGACTATACTTTCCAGCTGATCGGTTAAGCTTTTGTTTGCATTTACTTGTTTAACTGTTTGCACATTTAATTCCATTCAAAATTTTTGACTTTGCTAAAATTATTATTTTAAATTCTTTCCTTTGATAAAAAACTTACTTTTTAAAATTTGTTCGTAAATAAATTTATTTTCTAATAATATAAATATTTGATTAAATTTCAGTTTCTTTTATAAAATTTTAAAGGCTTATGCATTATAAATTAATTACCTCATTAACATAAAAGGTTTTTTTAAGAAAAAATAATGACAATCATGCAAAAAAGCCCACTTTTTTATTTGAACAAGATATGAACAATGTTTATTTCTTGCATAATTAAAAAGAAATTTTGGAAGGAATTGCATATTTGAATAAAATTATGAATCGAACCAAAAAATACATGATCTGACACTTTTTTGTTGGACTTATTTTTAAAAAAAATTGTATACTCCTTTTCAAAGATCTTGATTGAAAACCGAAGTTTAATTCCGCTCTATTATATTATTCACAACTTTCTTCTGACTGCAATTCATAACAAAGTAGACAATTAGACATGATGTAAAAATTACAATGAACATGACAAGTCAGAACTGTCATCTAGGTACTTGAAGTTAAAGTGAATATTTATTTCTGACAATATTAAAACTTCCATTTTAATATGGAGTCTATTAAATTAAAAAGGAAGATATTTTTAAATTATTTACGCTTAGCGTTATAATGCTTAAAGCTTCTTGTTCTTCAAAAATCAATATATTCCAATCAAGACTTTTTTCTTACTTCTTAAATTTTGTAAACAGGAACAAATGTTTTCATGTAATAAATACGTGACGAAATTTTGTTATCAAATAATTTTTTTTAATGTGACAAGCCGTGATTATTTCTGCTGTTTTGGAGAAAAAAGTTACTTTCTAAAGTTTGACGTAAGGGTTATTTTCGCGTTGCAGCGTATACGTAAAGAAGACTCACGTCAAAACGAAGATAGTGAGTTTCTTCACGCAAACAGCAGATGTGGCTTAACCCATTTTTCCCTCTGGGCGGATTGTTCACCTTGTCGCACGGGGTATTTCCTAAATTAATTTTTTTACGTAAAAAAAAGTCGTGTCTACTAAAATGTAATATTTCTTTCTCGATGATTCAAATTAAAGAAAAAGGTTTAAAAGTGTAAAATTAAAAATGTAAAGCATTGAAAAAATTCTGAATTTAAGAATCAAATCTTAGACAATTAAAAATTTTAATATTGAAATTTAATTTGGTTTTGAATATAAGGGTTTAATAACGTAAAATTGACAACTGTAAGCCTTTGAACTTGATTAGGCTTAAATTAATGGCCTCCAAAATCTGATAATACCCAAATACAAACATTTAGAATTCTGCATTTCAATTTTGAATCCAAAACTTTTAAAATTAAATAACTTGAATTCATCAGATTATGTGCTTGAGGCGTATTCAAAATTCAAAAAATATTAATGCTTGCATTTTTAATTTATCAACTCTATGAAAAAACTTCAAATAATAGAATTCTTGAAATTTCTGTTTATAAAATTACTCAATAAGTATGTTTTAAATTGAAAATAGATTAAAACCTTTCAATTTAAAATTCCTCTCCCTATAAAAAGTTTTCGATTTCAAAGGCTTTACATGTATTTCAATTTTTCACTAGGTTTGACATCGAATAATCTGCTTATTGCAGCTCTAAATTATTTTTATATAATAAAACTGAAAAAAACGTATTGCCAAATCATAAGTGATTTCATTTAAAACGTTTAAAATTAAATAATTTGAATTGACAGGTTATACTCGAAGAATATTCGAAATTTTACAAATACTGAGATTTTGAATTTTAAATTTATAAACTAGTTTCTTTTAATAATTATTATTTTATTTTTACGGTTCTAAAAGAAAATAATTACACTCTAATTTTAATTATTTTCATTTCAAATTTCTCTCATTTAAAACCTTTTCAATTCAAAGGCTTTGAAGTTATAATCCAATTTACGAAACTGAATAATTTTGAATGGAATAATTGTTTAATTGCTAACATACTTCTAATTTGAAATAAAATTATGGAATAATAAAGTATTTCTATGCAAAATAGTTATCCTGAAGTTTAAATTCTTCCTTTTATATTTTGACATCGTCGACTTCTGAAAAGTTTCAAAACAAAAAATTTAGATCTATGAGTCCTAACTACTTTCCTGAGTTTTTTTGTTGCATTTAACTAATTATTATAAAAATACGGGAATTTTTTTAAATTTCTCCAGCTTATTTGCATGCTCTCCATCATTAAAGCCAAGAAAGAACCCACAACATAATTTTAAAAATTGCACTACAATAAATCTTAAAGAACGAATAGAATTATTTTAAAACTTATTTACTTAGTATCTAGAAAATTTCTCGTTTAAAAGAAACCAGACGAGAAATTAATTTAATATAACTAAACTTTATTTAATTCTTAAATTCACCTAAATTTCATTTAAATGTTGAATTTACCTAAATTTTATTTAAATTTTAAATTGAACTAAATTTTATTTAATTTCTTAATTTAATTTCATTTAAATTTTAAGTTTAGTTTTAAAAATAATTTTAGACATTTCACTAAAATTCTAAAGTACGAAAAGAATTTTTTTACATTTATTTATTTTCTCGAAATTTTAAAATAATAATAAATAAAATATTTTTAGAATCTCTTTAATTTGAATATAAAAAGGTAATCCAGTGTTCATAACATTTTTGGCGTACAGGCCGTACAGAGCCAGCCGACCGACTCACAAGTCGGTCTCACAACCGTGAGATAGGTGGTTACAGTCTGTAAAGGAATCAATACGACGATCCAGCAAAAGCCTCGTGGACCCTAAGAACACGGAGCGACCCAAGGA
>NC_046659.1:48374374-48386469 GCF_010883055.1 Belonocnema kinseyi | reverse complement strand
ATGATAATATTATAAATATGTTATATTATGATAGTCTTATTTATAACTTGATCCGCATTAATTAATTATTTTGTTGAAAATGTAACTATTTTGTGAAACAGTCTTCTTTTCTATCAAAAGTTCAACTACTTTGTTAAAATTTTTTTTATTTGAAGGTTCATCTATTTCGTTGAAAATACATTTTTTAAACTGACAATTAAACTATACCATTTTTGGTTAAAAAATCATGTATTTTGTTAAAAATTCGTCTTTCCTTGTAGAAAATTAATTTTTTTATGGAAAATTTATACTTTTTGATTAAAAATTACATTTTTCGGTTGAATTATCAACTGTAAATATTTTTTGGTTGCAAAGTCGTTTTGTTCTAAATGCAACTGTATTGTTAAAAATCAAAATCATAATTTTTGGGTGAAAAAATAGATGATTCACTTAAAGCTGAACTACTTAGTAAAAAAATTAATTTTTTCTTATTAGGGGTACATAATTATAGTTGAAAATTTAACTATTTGCCTTTAAATTAGGTTAAAAATTCAGCTGTTTCGTATATAATACATTATTTCAGTAAGAGTTGCACTACTTTGTAAAAAAAATACGTTTTTTTGTAACAAGGTTTTTTAATTATGGTTAAAAATTTAACTATTTGGTTGAAAGTTTAACTCTTTCATTGAAATCTCATATTTTTCGGTTAAAAAATTCAACTTTTTGCAGATAATTCGTCCTTTTGACTTTAAAATTAAATAATTTCGTTGAAAATTCATGTATTTTGTTTAAAATTTGTCTTTTTTTGTAGATCCTTAATTTTCTTGGTCCAAAATTCATCTGATTGGTTGACAATTTTACAGCTATGTTGAAAATTAATTTTTTTTTGTTAAAAACTATTTATCTTCATCTGAAAATGTAACTAGTAAAGGATTAATTAAAAATTAATCGCATACATTGGTTGAGTCGGAAAATCATTTCTTTATAAAACATTGGTCTTCTTGGTCAAAAATTTACCTTTCCCCTTGAAAATTTAACAATTTTGTTGAAAATTAGTTGTTTTTTTTTTGTTCAATTCAATTTTTTAGCACATTTTTCATCTGGAAATTGAACTATTCCATTTTTTGTTGAAACTTTATCCTGTACATTGTATTAGTTAAAGCATCAATTATTTGATAGAAAATTAATCTATTTGTTTCCGATTATGATTTTTTTTTTAATTGAAAGAATTTTAAAATAAAATGTTTTTTAAATTTAATTTAAGGTACTAAAAATTGAAAAAGAATTGATTTTACAAGATGATTCTGAATCCTTCAAAAGTAAAGAATTAATAGCTATTAGTTTATAAAATTATTTTCAATTATAACTTTAAATATTATTTCAGTCTAAAGAAATTTTATTTTTAACACATGCAAATTGAAACTGTTTAATTAAAAAAAGAAAATTTCCTTAATTATCAACAATATTTGACCATTCATTTAAAACAATCCATTACAAACAACTGTTAAAAACTATACAAATTTGAACAGAATGGTTCAAAATAGAAAGCCTTGAATTGTTAAATTTGTAATGAGCTAAATTTTAACTTTGAACGCTACAATTTTAATTTTTAAAAAAGATTCAAAATTAATTTAAAACTTGAAATTATTCCAAATAATTTAAAACAAAATGTAGATTTTTGCAGATTTAAAAATAATTAAGCTTTTTGAGAATTGTAAAATATTTAAAAAGAATATATCAAAAATTGTGATTGCTAAGAAAATTGAAAATGATTTTTTATTTTTGAAAGATTAATTTTAAGTGAGTATTTGAAAAGATTTTATAAAATTAAAAAAAAAGAATCAGGACGATTTTAAGGCAATTTTTTTATTTTGCGGTTTTTTTAATTTTAGGAAAAAATCTAATAAAAAAATATATCAATTTTCTACCCAAAAGTTTACTTTTTAACAAAATAAATTAATTTTCTATCAAATAATTGGTGTTTTAACTAATACAATGTACAGGATAATGTTTCAACTAAAAATGGAATAGTTCAATTTCCAGATAAAAACGTTTAATTTTTTTTTAAATCCTTGAATAGTTACATTTTCAGATTAAAATAAATCATTTTTAATCGAAAAAATGAATTTTCAACAAAGTTACTAAATGATACATTTTCAACCAAAAAGATTGAATTTCTATAAAACAAGGTCCATTTCCAACAAAATACATGATCTATAATTATGAATCCTTAATGAGAAAAAATTTAATTTATTTAAATATTCTGATGAAAATATGTTTTATGTGTCACGTATTTTGTTAAAAATTAATCCTATCATAGTCACATTTTCAGATAAAGATAAATAATTTTTAACAGAAAAAATTAATTTTCAACATAGTTGTTAAATTGTCAACCAATCAGATGAATTTTCGACCAAGAAAATTAATGATCTACAAAAAAAGACCAATTTTAAACAAAATAAATGAATTTTCAAAGAAATTATTTAATTTTAAAGTCAAAAGGACGAATAATCTACAAAAAGTTGAATTTTTTGAGCGAAAAATATGAGATTTCAATCAAAGAGTTAAACTTTCAACAAAAAGTTAAATTTTCAACCATAATTAAAAAACCTTGTTACAAAAAAACGTATTTGTTTACAAAGTATTTTAACTCTTACTGAAATAATCGACTTTTAAACCCAAGAAGATGTACAGTTGATATTTAAACCAAACAAATGCATATTTGACCAAAAATGATACATTTTCAGCCAAAAAGATTAAATTTCTACCAAACAAGGTCAATTTTCAACAAAATACAAGAGCTTTCAACAAAATTATTTAATTTTAATGTCAAAAAGAGTATCATCTACAAAACAGCTGAATTTTTAACCCAATTTAAAGGCAAATAGTTGAATTTTCAACTATAATTATGAATCCTTCATAAGAAAAAAATTAATTTTTTTACAGAGTAGTTCAACTTTAAGTGAATAATCGAATTTTCCACCCAAAAATTATAATTTTAATTTTTAACAATATAGTTGCATTTACAATAAAACGATTTTGCACCCAAAAAATATTTACAGTCGATAATTCAACCGAAAAATGTAATTTTTAATCAAAAAGTATAAATTTTCCATAAAACAATTTAATTTCTACAAGAAAAGACGAATTTTTAAGGTATGAATAAGACTATTATCATATAACATAATAATAATATTATCATTAATATATATTTAAAAATTTGTCATAAGGACAACCGCAGGATTTCGCCGGGAGCGGGTGCTAATCTGGAAAATTGCACCCGCTCCCAGCGAAATCGCGGAAAAATTTCAGCCACAACCACGTATCACGACCGTGAGATAGGTGGTTACAGTCTGTAAAGTAATCAATACGAAGATCCAGCAAAAGCCTCGTGCACCCTAAGAACACGAAGCGTCGATGATAAGGACAATTAGTTTAACAGAATATTCCGGGTACAATCGTTGCAACTCCCTTATAAGGTCTCGATACCTCTCTTTCTTTTCATTCTCCTTGGTTATGATGTTTTTGTCAGCTGGTGCCGAAAATTCGATAACGAACATGGTTCGCTTCTCGAAGTCAAGAATAACAATGTCAGGCCTCGAGTGAGCAACAGAAACAATTGTCGAGAATATAAAGTTCCAGTATATGCGGCAATTCCCATTCTCGACAATTGACTCAATTTCCCTAGGAGCATTTAGAGGAGCGATATTAAGGTTAAGGCCGTAAGAGTGACAGAGATGGTAATAAAGCACTCTTAGTGCCGCATTGTGCCTTTGAATGTAGGTCGTTCCCGCGTGAGTTGGACAATTAGATAGTATGTGAGCTAAACGCTCGGGGTGTGCATAGCACGCCCTGCAGCTATCATCGGGAGATTTAAGGAAAGCAAACGTTAGCTCACAAGACATTGACTGATCCTTCACATTTCTGTGGAAGATACCGTGCATCCTCTTATCGCGAAGCAGTTCACGTAATATTTTCTCTTATGCTTTCTTAATTCGGGCTTTCAGGAGTGAGTACTCGAGACTGATAAGATTTGATACATTTTGCTCACCCCTAATACTGAAGTCAAGTCCGAGTGATTCAGCAGCCTCCTGCGCTGCTTTGTACAGAAATGCTCCTTTGCCTACTTACTCGTGATTCCTGACCATTTTAAGAAGAGGGTCTCTTTCATTTGCAACTCTATGCGCTGTACCCAGAATAATCCTCTTGTAAAGACATTAAAGACTCAATATTCCGCGACCCCCTTGACGGCGTGAGATGTACAGTCGCGGAACGGAAGACTTAAGATGCATGCGATTCATGTGCATAACCTTTCTTGTCCTGATATCAAGGGATCTGAGCTCGTTCTTCGTCCATGGAACTACTCCAAATGAATAGAGTAGTATCGGGACGGCAAGCATGTTCGTTGAAGATACTTTGTTCGTCGCTGACAGATCGGAAGACCAAATCTGTCCGATGAGACGTTTTTATCTGCTTCGGAGAGTATCCTTTATAGATGTCACATCCTGAATGCAGCTCTGTGGCATGCCCATGCAGTTGCTCTCTGTTTTTAGCATAGATCTTAAGATCATCCATGTAAAATACATGAGTGACCTTGTACTTTCGATCTGCAGGTTTGCCGCATGAGTACCCGTCGGATTGGCGAAGTTCTAGAGATAGTGGCAATAATGTAAGGCAAAAGAGAAGTGGGCTCATGGTGTCGCCCTGAAAGACACCTCTCTGAAAGATGACCTTGTTAGTTGTCACACGATTTTTTCCAGATGAGATAGTAAATCTGGTTTTCCAAAGCGACATCAATCTCTCTATGCACCCAACTATTTGCGGATGAACATTTAAGATTTCCAAAAGACAGATGATAAGTCTATGGGAGGTCGTATCGAAAGCTTTCCGATAATCAATCCAGGCCATCGATAGGTCCCGCTGGTAGAATGCTGCATCTTTGCAAACACATCTATCGATGAGCAGGTTCTCCCGACAACCGGCTACGCCTTTCTTTGAGCCTCGTTATTCATACATTTCTTGCCACACAGGTTCAATGGCCCGAACAATCCTATCATTTAGGATAGCTGTGAATATCTTATAAAGTGTGTTCAGACAAGTTATTGGCCTGTAGTTCTTCGGGTCAGCTAAGTTGACTATTTTCGGCAGGAGTATTGTGCGCCCTTCCACCAACCACTCTGGAATCGGCTCTTCCGACTTTAAATATGAGGTGAAAATACGGGCCAAATGCTGATGGGTTGAAGAAAACTTCTTCCACCAGAAGGTTTTGATACAATCTGGTCCCGGTGCGGAATAGTTCTTCATCCCTTTCAATACTTTTTTCACCTCCTTTCTAGTGATAGGTGGGCATTCTTTATCAGGTGTTATGAGGGCAACACATAACTCCTTGAAGCTATTTATATTTTCTGAGTCTTCGTCCAGTCTATACTGAACGCCGTAGACTTCTCTCCAAAATACTTCGACTTCCTCTGGTTTGGGTGGGTGTTCGACAGTAACTGGAGGGTCTTGGAAGAGTCGAGTTGGGTCAGAGAGAAACTGTTGATTTTCTCTGACCCACCTGTCCCTTCGCTCTAGACTTCTCTTAGCGTCAGATAGTATCCGTATTCTCTCAACAATATGCTGCCTGATGGTCAGCAGCTTTGACTTGTTAAGTGTGTGATAACGGCTCCGGAGTTCGCGCGCGAACTTTCGAACCTTGGCGGTAAAATTCCTGCCAGATGTGATGCAGTTAATCACACACTGAATGCGGGACGCGTACTGTCTTGCCCAGCCTATCTTTATGGCAATTTGATGTATTCGCCTTTTGGTCTTATGATCAACCGTTGGTTTTTTTTACGGTTCGCATTGGCCAAAGCTCTCGCTGCATTATACACACAATAATTTATAGCCCAGAGGTCGGATTCTCCGGAAAAATGTCCACGAAGTGGATAAGAGCATCGCTCTTCATCTATTGGATGCCTGTCCGCGGTTGGTCTTAGTGTCGTCTCTCTTTCTCTGTTGCCGGCTTGTTCTAGCTGTGGTAGAGTAGGCGTTCCGCTTACATGGCCCCTTTTACAAAGTAGTTCAGCATGGTTTCGCAGACGTTGCTGCGAAAAGTGCAATAGCTTCGGGTGTTTCTCGCACCACAGGGCATGTAGCCATGCCATGTAACCCCGTTCAGGGGTCACACTCGCATCCTAGCACTCTAGCAAGTCGTGAGTCAGACGCTCCGTCCATCCAAGGGTCGCGAGATCTCGCCGATCCATCGCATTGAATCCATTTTCATTGGCTCTCCCAGCTCTAGATTGGTCGGCATTGTTGGCCGACCGATTTTCGGGAGCCCTGCGCGTTCTGTTGTTTTAAACCGCACTTACTACAACTATGTTTGGTGTTGTCATTGTTGTTCCCACGAGAAGCTAGGGAAAGGGGTTACTCCATCCTTGTAGAGCTCCGCATGCAAGGATAAGGCTGCGTACTATGAGAGGTCGCCCGGTATCCCAGAGTCACCGTTCTAGACATCTCACCCAGGTGTCATTCAACTTTCGGCACGGTTTTCAAACCTCCGCTTGGGGGTTAATTCCTTCGGGACAATATATATATAATAGTATTAAAATTTATACAATTTATATTTTATACTTGAAATAACGTAACCTCAAAATATACGCATATAAAGAGGCGCGCGAAGAATTCAAATCATGAGAATCGCCAGCATCGAAATCTGGAAATATTAAAATCTCAATCTCTGCATTTGATTTCAAAGCAGATAGAGATATAAATAGAACCGCCGAAGTGTTCCGACCGGCAATCGTGCACCTTCGAGTGCGTGAGCCGTTCCAGCATACTGCACTTGTGTTTTCTTGTGCGAACACCTTAAGGCGGCCAAGGACAGAACAAGGCAAGCGACCAAACGAGGAATGGAAAATCTCTAATGTAGTTTATGTTTTTGAAAATAAAAGAGTTTAGTTTTATTTAAAAATGGAAATAATTTTATTAAACCCTAGGTATGTATCTCGTAAGTAACTAAATAGATTTCTTCTAGATTTTTTAGTCAGTTCCTCACTCGAAGCAGTGTTACATTCCTCAGTAGCACCTGATAAGATTTCTAGTTGGGTCCCGAGTAATGATGCTTCGACTGACTTCGACTTGTTCATGTCTTGAGTTCGTCACCAAGACATCGATGTCTGGCTGCATCTCAAAACTGAGTCGAGACATAAGCCTTCGTTTTACTTTTATGGCCACGACAGGTAAAACGGCGTTTACTTGTCTCAAGTAAAGCCTTGTCTTGGCGAAGACGACGTTTACTTAATGCGAACCTTTTTCGGCTCATAACTGAGCTAATATTGATGAATGAAAAGTTTGTAAATATAAAATTAGTTTTTTTAATTACAAAATTTTGAATCTGTGGGTCTGAACAAGTATAACCCTTGCAAATTTTATTCAAAAAAATAAAAATTGTAACTTTCTAGAAGGATCTCCTAAGCTGTTAGAAATACGTAAAAACAACCAACATTTTGGGTAATAGATTTTATGCTTTCACGATGATTCATTTTGAGAAAAAGAGATATTTCGGGTTTCACTCGTGTAAAAAACTACGAATTGTTTTTTACACGAGGAAAGCCCGAAATATCTCTTTTTATCAACATTTCGGTATTATAATCAAACACGTATAATACAAATGAAAATCAACAGATAATATTCTATTTAAGATTTCCATCCTAACATACACCGTGTCACATAATTACATCATCTAAATTGCAAATTGCTTATTTTTTCCAATAGAAATATTTGTTTGTTGAAGTAACATCAACTATTATATTTTTTCTTGAGAATTTATCTATTTTGGTTAAAAATTCTTTTATTTTTCTTAAATTCAAATATTTTGGTAAAAAATTTCACTAGTTTGTTGACAAATAACGAACACTATTGTTGAAAAGTGTTGTTTTTGGTTTTAAAATTTATCTGTTCTGGTTAACAAATTTTACTAGGGGATTCATCTTTTTTGTGATAAGAAATTATCTTTCTTGGTTGAAAATGAATTTTTTGTTTAAAATTTCTCTGTTTAGTATTAAATACCAAACTTCTTTTAAACATTAGTTTAAAATTACTTCTTGAAAAACTTTTTCTGTGATGTTTCTTGAGATTGTAATTTTATTTCTAACTATCTTGAATAAAAAAGCACTGAAAAAAGACACAATATTCTTTTGTCTTTTTCCTTACTTATTTTAATCATCGAATAATTTTTTTTAAGATTTCCATACTAAGACACTTTGTGTCACATAGCTACATAATTTAAATTGAAAATGGCTTAACATTTATAATAGGAACTCTTTTTATTATTTTTCATTCAGAATATTTCCATGAAAACAGATGAAAATTCAAAATCCTTCAATTATATGATGTAACGTATACATAGTCTTCTACTGGGCTGAAACGCTCTAGTCGGATAGCCGACTGCCCGCTTGTTGTCTTTCTTCATCCGTTCAATAGACGAACGGCAGCAGGTGCAGATATACAATCGTCTACTCAGCGTCGATTAGCCAACTGGCCAGTTCGTCGACTAATCTACTGGGTCGGCTATTGGGCTACAACATACATATTGTATAAAATTATATAAGATTGTTTAATCATGAACAAAGATTAGCTTCTATAACAGTCACAATGAACCTTTTTTTGGCTGATGTTGAGTTGCGGCGTGGTCAGAAAACACAGCGGGTGCTGCCTTACCCCTCCATGCTACTACCTTCCCCGCTTCTCGTCGTTCGCCATAGAACTATCAACTTACATTTCCCATGAATTTTCCTTTACACTTTACCCGGGCTTAGGACTGGCAGTAAAATGTAAAAAAAATGTATGCAGGCATGTTTAACAACCGTTTCTTGTGCGCGTAGTTATAGGACAAAATTGAGCCCAAAGTTCAGGAGGGAAATTCGAATTAATTGCTACGTAAGTTTTTCAAATATAATAATAAAATTTATTAACTCGTTCATCTTCTGATTTGATAGGCGTGAGATCTTTAAAAAAACATTTAACTACGTCTATGGGATAAAAAAGCAAGACCAAAGAAGTTTTTTAAGAAAGAACCTATTTCCGAATTCATATTTTTGTATTCAGCACTCAAGCCGAACCTACCTATAAAAATGATGTAGCATATGAATTTATTCGTTTTGTTTGGTAGTAGAAAAGAGACGAAAGGAATATATCAAGTCTCTGACAGTCCGACAATTGTGAAAATTTGGTAAAATTGTTTTGGACAGCTGTAAAACGTCCCATCGAGAAAAATCGTGGCAAGTTGACATAAAAACGTTAAATTGAGGATTGTAGAGAACATGACAACTTTATTTATTTTATCTGACTAGCGAAAATTTTCCTCCCGCCTTTCGCTCTTGAACCACGAGAAGCGGAGAATGTAGTAGCATGGAGGGGGAAGGCACCACCGGCTGTGTTTTTATGACCGCGCCGCGACTCGACATCAGCCCCTTTTTTTAGAAAAGGTATACACTCAAAGTTTTAGACCGCTCGTGTTGGAGTCATAAAAATTTGACTCAAGAGATCCTGTCAAGAGAGACTGTCTTGATTGGGGACAATTCAAGTCGAACTCAAGTCGAAGCATTTTTAGTCGGGGTGCTAATGCGACGTAGGAAAAAACTGACTACTAAATTGGTATAAAACTAGGAGCAATTTCTACTAGGAATGTTTTGAACATTTTATTTCTAAACTCATGACTTCAATCGCAGAGTTGCAAACAGAATGTTTAAGGGCCGTGTCTATTTTAAATGAGACAGGGATCTATGCGTGAAATCGCATAATCTTTTGAAGACGAAATATTTCGTTTTTTAGAAGAAATTGGGCGATAACTTTTCAAAGATTAATCAGATTAGGATACAATTTGACACATAGTTTAAAAAACCAGAAAGAAAGATTTGAGTTCGATAACTAGCAGTTTTTGACTAAGGGTTCTGCTTTTGAGCATAAAAAGTGTTTATAAATAAAAAAATTTCATTTTGCGGTGGAACTATGCAAGATACGAAAAAAGATCAATTTATAAAAATTATATACTAAGAATAGATACATAAATTTCTTACAAATCAATTTTTGATGAGATGCGCAGTTTTGGTTTATATTCGTTAAAATTAACATAAAACATTTAAAAATTAATTTTTTTTTTAAAAACACAAGCTACGAAAAAAATGAACAGAAAAAAGCTGTTTGTTCCAAAAAAAGAGCTAGAAAATTTTCATGAACCATTTTTTGATAGGATGCGTAGTTTCTGTTTTAATCGTAAAAAAGCATTCAAAATTAAAAAATTAAACAGTTATTCGTCCAAAAAAGATCTACAAATTTGTTATTATTAATATCATTAGTGGGCGTATATTGTGAATTGTAACAATATACATTTATTGATATAATACAGGTTTTAGGATAGCTCATTTTTCCTTACGTTCAAATTCTTCGAAACTGGGTATATAAAGGTTTTCGAGGTCGCTTAATATTATTCTGTTGCCAGTATCACGAAATTTAAAATGGTGAATCCAATATGGCGGACTGAAAATATGAAAATGTTCAGAAGGACTCAAAAATATTCACTCAGGGGTTTTGAAGTTCGCTGAATATGATTCTGTTACCGGGATCACGAAATTTAAAATAGCGGATCCAATATGGTTGACTGAATTATGGAAAAAATAGAATTGACTCCAAAATGCTCATTCAGGGGTTTTCAGGTTCGCTTGAATCCGTCATCTTGAAGTACGAATTTTTGAATTTTGGCGTAAAATTAGTGATCAGCGACTTCAAAACCTAACCGAATTATGGTTTTAGCTGATTACATAGAAATATAATTATCCGCCATCTGGTACGATGAATTTTAAAACCGGACTTAATATCCATGATCAGCGCCATCAAAAACTAACAGAAGTAGGATTCCAGACGATTTTGTAGGAATAAAATGATCCGCCATCTTGAATTCGCCATTTTTGAATATGAAATTTGGAATTTTGACCTCAGATTCGTGATCAGCGACCGTGAAAACCTCCAGACAGAGATCTTGTGAAAGAAATTCCACCCTCCATGAGAGAACTTATAGAACCATATAGAAGAAAGCTCAATACGCAAAGTATTGCATTTTGTCAAGGTATATCACATATAGACGCCTATAGAAATCGTACTTCTATACGAATCTATATGGAATTACGAGCAGTCGCTAAGGTGTTATCTAAAAGTTTCTGTTGGTATCTTTACTTCATTTTTGGAAACTCCACATTGATCCTTATAGACTTCAGGGTCTATATAGCTATATATGGAAATATCAACAACCACTGAGATGGTTTCTATCCTTTTGTGAATATTTAATGATGAAAGGATGTTGGCCCGTCGGCGAAGTGCGCATGTGCAAAGACCACTGGGCTGAAAGTGGCCTCATTACGCCCGCTTCGCGTGCATGCAATGACGCGTTTTCAATGGGGGGTCGGTCAAAAATGATTTTTTACCATAACTGTATTTAGATATTATTTTTGGTTTTTCAAAAGATATTCAATATCATAAAAAATTGATTTTTTTACGAGTTTAGTATTTAATTGAATAGATTTTGAAAAATTATCAATAATAGAAAAATACACTTATTGTAAAAAATCATTTTTTCCAAGTGTAGTGAAACTTTTCTATAGCGCCGATTTTGAGGCTAACGGTGAGTGGCAACTAACTCATGATAGCCCGCTCCGCTTTTGTTTGTTCACGTTTGCGTACTCACCTGGGTGACAACCGCAGACCCCGCGCAACCCGCGCCACTCGTGTTACACCCACATGCGGCGCGACGTCAATTCTTGGAAGATCTATAGATAGGAGGGCTATTGCAGGGTTTCTTTGTAATTAAAAAACTTAAGTTTCACTCGATGGCATTGGTATTATTGCTTTTCCCTCAGTTTGCAAGCATATTAACAGCAATGTCATAACTTGAAATACCTAATCATGATGCTGCTACGCTTCGCGACACTTTTGAAATGTTCTGACGCATAGAGTACGAATTGGAAGGATCCATATAGATCCATATAGAAGTAGGTATTTATAGCGCGCCGTCAGAAAAGTCCCACATATACATAGAATCCATATATAAATCACTTCAAACCCTGTTTGCAATTTCATAT
>NC_046659.1:48373028-48374274 GCF_010883055.1 Belonocnema kinseyi | reverse complement strand
ATGTAGAAGTAGGGAATTTTCATGATTTAAAACAATCCTATTTGTATATCCATATAGATATAGGTATGGATATCCATATAAATACTTATAACAAAAGGAGCGTTCTTGGAATTCCGTTCAGAAACCATCTCAAATTTTAATAGGAAATCTATTTACAATTTCTATGTGGCAAATTTTCTCTAAGTGGCATTACCAATAGAAATCATTAGGAACAATTAGATACTTAAAGAAGCTCTATATGTTTCTATGAGACATTTATTGGAGATCATCTACGTTTGACAATACCTGAATAAGCAATCCCAGAATGCGGTACAGAAATAAATATAAAAAACTTTTCACATGTATAAAAGTTAGAATTTTTGATAAAATGAAGTGCGAAACTTGAGATACATTTTGAAAATTTGTTCGTTAAATCCGAAGAAGCTTTAAGAAAAGAGAATCCACGACCACCAAATCACAGTTGTCGATGCAAAGCGTGCGATAAATATACCATCGAGCGCGAAATCAAAAAGACGCGCGCAAGCATTATTTATAATACGTCTTCTTGGAGCGAATCCATGTCAAATCAGTCAGGGTTCTACACTTGAAATCGCAAATTTTCTCGAGAACGAAATATGTTGTTTTTTAGAGGAAATTAGACAATATTTTTTTCCGATTTTCAAAAGAAAATCACCGGACAATCTAAAAAAGGTTTAAAATTAACAAAATAACAACAGTTTTTCAAAAAAAATTAAAATTCGATGTTGTTAAAAAGTCACCCTCACCTTTTTAACCTTATTTGTTTTTAATTTCTACTTTGATGAGGAAAAGATATCTTATGAGTTTGATGTTGGCTAAATAACTTTTGTGACCAGGAGAATTTTTTTCGTATAAAATCAAATTTTCTACTTTTCCCGGAAAAAATGACAGATACGAAAATATTTTAATATGAAAGTTTGCATGTCTAACAATGTTCTAAAAATTTCTATTGATATTTTGCGATATCTTTCATTGTTTGCGAAAACAATAAAAAATTGTATTTTTACGGAAAAATATTGTCCTGTCCTCAAAAATCGTTAAGCTGGCAAATATTTGGAAAATCGCAAAAGAACAAGAGATATTTTTCATATAACTTTTTTAGATAAGCAAGCTTTTTTCTTACTCTTTTTCGTACCTGTCATTGTATCCGAGAAAAGTCAGAATACTCGACTGTAAGAAAAAAAATCTCGTGACCACAAAAGTTATTCAGTCAGCACCAAACTCACAA
>NC_046659.1:48368698-48372928 GCF_010883055.1 Belonocnema kinseyi | reverse complement strand
AAAATAAAGAAGAGAACATTTTTTCATTTGTTTAAAAGCTATAAAGGTTTATACAAAAAATCGGCTTTTTTGAAAAACAAAGCACAAAATTACAATACGCAGAACTTCTTACAATTTTTTTTTGTTGTAAATCGGAAGAATACGTATCGCCTTGTTTCTTCTAAAAAACGAAATATATCGTTCCTGAGAGATTCTGCGATTTCAGGTGTAGAACCCTGTCTGATTTGAAATGAATTCGGTCGTTGAATTTTCTGTTTCCATATATCCAGATGATATGTGTTGCCCTGTTTAGATGCAATAGAAGTAATACAGTCATTAAATTATTTTTTATTGCTATAAGTCAATTAAACATTTTCTGGGCATTCCGTAAATATGTTGGAAGAATTTGTGATAATTTTCAGTTTTTCAATTTTAATTAGATTTGGAAACTGTAAATTATCTCATCTTTATATTGTATGGGATGCTAATTTTAGCGATAGTGCTACCCTTTCTCGGAACTGAGATTAATCGCGAAAGATATAATAAGTCTTCAACTTTAGACCTCTAATTAACTGGCTAGGCGTTTGCGACCTGCCATTTGCCATAGCTTTTCGATATTAATTAATTAACGGTTATTTAATTAATTAATTAACGGTTAATTAACGGTTTCGGAGTTAACAAAATAAGTAATTTTTTTCTCCTTAGGTATTATGGAGAAAACATGATTATCCTTCCCTTTTAGACGTATACCTATGAGAGTTCTGCGACACTACTACGTTCTTCACAGGTTAGTTCTCAAGTTGTCGGTGACTGCTCGGTCGGTAAGGTAGAGCAATGCCGCGGGACCATGACCACGCCTGCAATGTGGGTCCCTGTTTAATGACAAAGGGAGCTGAAAGTTATATTTGTTAGATGAGGCTCGTCTCAATGGCGCTCTGGGGATTCCCCAGAGTTCTCGAAACTTCTAGAAGGATAGTCGGCCAAAGTAAGCTAGAGGGTGGAGAGTTTCTCGAAGGTTCTAGAAACTTCGCCCTAATAGTATCATATATGCAATACTGTCATATATTGCTAACTGCCTAAATAGTACGAGTCCGATAACTTTCCAAATTTGGGGCTGTAGGGACGGAAAATTCCAGGAATTGCGGACTTATCGGATGCCCCCTCTAATAGTACGATAATAGGTGCTCGCGTGCGTAAATCATGGGCGCAAATCTTGAGCAAAATAGCACATGTAGTGGGAGAACCACAATTAGTGTGCCTGTCATACGTGTGATAACGTTTTAAGGGCAGTATACACTTATCGGACTTGTACTGTACCTCGCAATAAGTTGTCAAAAAATAGAGTGCAGACGTTATCTCTGTCTCACACAGCGCACAATATGGTGTCAGCATTGCGCCGGAAAGGACTACTAAACTATATATACTTTATATATGATACAGGCAAAGTCCGATGTGCCGACATACCGCAGTCTGCCTAGTCCCTCCGCGATTTGAGTGAGCGGTGTCAGGAAAAGTCTGAAATATCACATTCACTTCGAACTGTGCCTAATCAAATCGCGAAGTGCCGGACAGGCTTAGGCAAAGTGCAGAGTCAAAATAAAACCTTTGGGGTTTACTTTTCCCGCTGCACAGTGGGGTGGCTTGAGAATTTACAATTGAAAATAGTCTACATATCGCAATTGTGAACGGATTTCAAATTTTTGTTCTTCAAAATGATCAAGTTTATTGTTTATTTAGTTGATAAAAATGATTCAATATACGTGTGAAATACTTTCTATTATAAAAGATAAACTGTATAATTTTATAGTTAAAAGAAAAGAAACTACAATATTTATTGTAAAATCTGGCTTTCCAGTAAGAAAGAACCAGTAAAAGGTGTTTTGTTTTTAAAATTTATTATTAACATTTGAAATCTTAATTTATCGAGATCGAAAATCATTGTTCAAACGATGCTACTAAGATTTAGTATGGCAAACAAAAAATCTGTGTTTGATTAAAATAGGTAAATTGAATATCTGGTTCAAAATAGCTTAGCTACACTACTTCAAAACAAAAATTCCTTTTAATTTCGTATTAGTCCCGTAACTAATGGAAAATTTATATCCCTACTTCCTCCGCCCTTTTATTTAAGGACTGTTGCACCTACTTGGTTATCCTCAAAACGGCAAGAGTTTAATCTAGTTCTTGGCGTGGACGTGTTAGTTGGGAACATTTTTGAATAGAAGTTCTTGATCTAATACTGGAAGTGTTTTAAAAGAAAATTTTTCATCTTGTGGTTTGATTTTCACTGTACATTTCCGAATAAGTTGAATTTATCACTTTGGAATATTATTTATAAATCGACAGTGTTTTTAAAAATTCTTAACGATGACTGACGTAGCGGAAGATCAAGCGATGAAAATTAAATTCGAATGCAAATTTAGTGGCCTCAAAATTTCAGAAAACTCGTCGT
This sequence comes from Belonocnema kinseyi, assembly GCF_010883055.1. Taxonomy (NCBI): domain Eukaryota; kingdom Metazoa; phylum Arthropoda; class Insecta; order Hymenoptera; family Cynipidae; genus Belonocnema; species Belonocnema kinseyi. The sequence goes on along the minus strand of NC_046659.1, from coordinate 48,370,497 downwards.
CTATTTCGAATTTTGAAAGATACAATGAGATCGTAAAGGAAGTTAAAGGTGCTAAAGAAAAAAAGGAAAAATAATCGTTGGATTACAGACGATAACGAAATATTTGACGCGATTCATCAAGCGCATCTTGAATGTGAACACAGTGCATGAGACCGCACGGAGAAGGCTGTGAATGAAAAATATTCAAACTTAACCAGAGGAACTCACGAAAAAGTTGGAAGTTTTTTTTTCATCGTTTATGATATAAGACATTATATAGAATTATATAAATTTAATTCAGCAATTATTTACACCAAACTTACAAATGCTACACAAAAGTGCATTATTCATTTATAATATTGTTAATAATAGACGTAATTACTTTCGCATACATTTGATAATTTCGAAAATTAATAATACATTGATTCATGGTCATCTTCATTGTAACAAAATCAGTAAGAAAAAGCACGAAATAGGTGTTTTGTTAAAAAATTGTTATTACGTATTACACGTATATTGAATTATTTTCCATCAAATAAATCAACAATAAGCCATTATTGTTATTAATAATCTAATTATTACAAATAATAGTCTGGTGTCTTGTATGGAATATATATTTATGAATTAAATAATAATAATTATTATTATATAATTGGCTTTTCCTGAAAAACCTTGAATTCGGAAATTATTTACACTATAGAACAATAAAATTATTAAAAATAAATTATTTATGTTTTCTAAGTATATCTACATCAAATATGACACATATCGAGTTTATTTTTTTGTTAGAAAAAGAACCTGTAACAGCATCGTCTATTCTATTGTAACAGAATCGGCTATTCTCCCCACTTCTTCGTCTAGGCATAGGCCTTAGCGTGACAAAGGTTTTTTAACGCATCCCTTCTGTAGGGAATCAGTCTGCTTCCTACCTCTTAGCAGTAAAGAAGTTAAATAAAGAAGTCCTGTCGCACAGTTCAGGCACTTATACAAAGAAAAGGTCTATTATTTCTCCAGACCATTACAAAATTGGCGATCCTGCTAGGATCCCGTTTACGATATCCTGGGGAAGAAGTATCTACGGAATACCCCCAGTAATTTCAAACAACGAGGATCTTCGACTCGAACCAGGACTCAACGGATTCTGTTCGCAGCCCAGGCAACGACCACCAGAAGCCGAGACTCCCAAGGCATCTACGGAACCTTGGTAAAAGATCTGACGATCTTCCCATCCCAGAGAGAGCCCGCTGAGCCAAGCGATAAGACTCTGAAAGAAGCGCATCATCGAGACACACCCGATTCAGCCGCATAGCAGCAGGACGTCTACGGCCGTCGAAGTACAATTGTTATCTACCTGGCTGATACGGAACGAGGCGAAAGCAGAAAAAAAGTAAGCATTATTTCAGTTTTAAGATAGTTACGAATCTTGTTCAGATATTTCCTTAGTAGATAAGTCCTTTTCGCATACGTCGAACGGTGATTTAATTGCATCGGCGTTTTCGATAAGGCTAAGTGAGGAAATATTTCAGTGAATAGGCTGGCGTCAGTAGGTACGACGTTGGTGCTCCACTTCCTCTATCTCCTCTAATAAACCGACGATTTACTCTGAATTAACCTTGAGGCATTGTTGTAGCACGATCCCGCAAGTGAAGGGTTTAAAAATATCAAATATTGTAAAATTAATAACGCGATTCGCGACACTCGCACCCGACACTCGGAAGTAGGACAAACTGGCGTTCCACGCCTATAGGGAAAATCTTAGCACACAATACCACACACAAACAGACACTTCTTCGGATTCTGATAGCAGTTCACGCGGATTA
>NC_046659.1:48367529-48368598 GCF_010883055.1 Belonocnema kinseyi | reverse complement strand
TGCTGTGGGTGATCCCGTGCTTCTCATCGGCAGTCTGTTGTTGTGGGATTGTGGCGGTCGAGGCGCCGACAAAACTTTTGTACGGAGGCGTTCTCTACACCAAACTTCTGCTTCAAGTGCCTCCTGCAGAGCTTCATTCAAACATCTTGGCTTTAAAGGTCGCACTTAATTACTAACGTCTTCTCGGAGGTTCATCACGTATCTTTTAGTAGCCATTTTAAGGGCTAATTTGCGCTCTATTCCGGACTGAATTATATAAATTAACTCGTTATAGGCACTTCTAAATCTTTGATTATAATTTTGTACAGTATCATGATTTTGCCCGTGTAACTTCTAATTTGCTTCTACAAGTTTCCAGAGTAGTTGTAGTTGCTAAATTCGTCCTAAGGGCACTGTATAGATCATCATAACTGTTTATAGAACAATGCCTAATTGCTCTTTTAGCATTCCCAATAATTTTTTCGGTTATGATGTAATCTAGTAATAGATTTGGTTGAGAGCATCTGTGCTTCGTACGCTTAACCGTATTAACGAAGTCGTGCACACCAATGTCGTCGTGACCATTGAGGACTTCTACGGTGCGGATAATATCTTTTGCCTGAGGGAGAGGTTCAAAGTCTTCTATCGCTGTTCGTTGCCTCGCTGATATGTTGCCCTTCTGTGTTGAGCCATGAGCGAGCAATGTCGTATGGCACGCACTTGTGTGAGTGAAGGAAATTGAGGGTTGCCTTCCATCTATGTTGCGTCTCTGTGTGGCGTCGTGCAAGGAAGTAGTCGACTGGCTCAAAGTCGTCGGTTGCCTCGCTGCTCCGTTACAACTCTGTCTATTGTCGTGTGGGGATACAAACAACCGTCTCACATTGGCTGTTAAGGAATGCGGTGGTTGATCACCGGGCCCAAAGGTTCCTGTTGCATGCATTGACGTTACAATGCTGTTCGGCTCGCTTCTCGGTGTATTGTTATGTGTGAGTGGCGTTTGCTGGCACATACCATTTTCTAAGGAATTCGGGACTAGGGGAGCGGGCTGAATGGTTCTTTTAGATGGTCCAGGTGTTACTTCCTCGTCCGA
>NC_046659.1:48361287-48367429 GCF_010883055.1 Belonocnema kinseyi | reverse complement strand
GAGGAAGAGCAAAACCAGCTCGACAACTACGAGGAATCTGCAGAGTTTCAGCAATTAGCGGACGATTACAGTCCATACATGGTAGACACTCAGACGGAACTTTCTACAGATTATTAGTAGATTCGGGAGCCGCGATAAATCTAATAAAGAAATCGGAAGTACCAGCAGAAAGAACACCATTTGATATGAAAAACCGTTTTTCTATGGGGAGAGATATACACCATTCAAATCAAGCGGTAAGAATACCATATTTAGGAAAAATACATCTCTTCCATATCATTGCTGACGATTTTCCTTACCAGAGGAAAGTATCATTGGCCTGCCTTTTTTTAACGCGTTTGATAAATACCATTTGACTAAGAACTTCCTTTACGTAGACAATATAAAGTTACCCCTTTATGAGGACGGAACAGTTTTACCTGGCAATACAGCACAAATAACCCGGGTAAAAGTAATTGACAAAGATCAAGACATTTACATAGAAAATGACAAATTAATCCCTGATGGTGTTTACAAAGTAGAAAATGAAGAGTTAGTTGTACCCCTGTACAATTATGATAAAGACCCGTTGATAATACCACAACAAATCGAGTACGAAGCAATAGAGCAAATTAAAGAAACAAATAGAATGAGTGCTACTTTAGTGGAAAAAAAACCAAGTAAACAGGATTCAAGATTTATTAAGCAAGACTAGATTGAAGCACGTAGAAAAAGCGGAAGCTCCTAAATTATGGAAAATAATAGCGGGTTACAGTGATATTTACAACCTTGAAGGAGACCCGTTTCCATGTACTGATCTAGTGGAACATGAAATCGTTTTAAAAACAGGAAAAATAGTAAATTTAAAATCCTACCGTCCTCCTGAATGCCATAAAGAGGAAATAAAAACTCAAATGCATGAATTGAAGGAAAAAGGTGACATAAGAGATTCAAAATGACCCTTCAATTCACCGATTTGGGTTGTCCCAAAAAAGGAAGACGCGTCTGGTAGGAAGAAGTGGCGAATAGTAATCGATTTTCGGAAGGTGAATGAAGACACAGAACAAGATGCTTATCCACTACCCCTCACTGAAGACATTTTGGATCAATTAGGGAATGCAAAATTCTTTTCAGCCTTCGACCTCAGCTCTGGGTTTCACCAAATTCCAATGAGTGAGACCTCAAAAAAGTATACGGCTTTTTCAACACCAGAAGGATATTTTGAATTTAATAGAATGCCCTTTGGACTCAAAAATTCTCCCGCTACTTTCCAAAGGATGATGGACAATGCCTTAAGAGGATTGGTAGGAAAAAAATGTTTTGTTTACCTCGACGACATTGTCGTATTCGGCTCAACTTTAGAAGAACACAACGAGAACCTAGTAAGCCTATTTGACAGACTGAGAGAAACGGGATTAAAACTTCAGCCTGACAAGTGCGAGTATTTACGTCCGGAATTCAAATATTTAGGACACTTGTTAACTGAGGACGGTGTAAAACCTAACCCCGCAAAAATACAAGCAGTACGGGATTTTAAACCACCACAGAATGTAACCCAAGTTCAGAGCTTTTTGGGACTCGCAGGGTATTATAGAAAACTTATAAAAAATTTCTCTCAAATTTGTAAGCCTCTTACAAATCTAATACAGAAGGAGACACCTTTTGACTGGTCAACAAATTGTCAAGAGTCTTTTGAACAAATAAAAGAACTATTATGCTCAGCACCGGTTTCAAGATTTCCAAACTACAAGGAGAAATTCACTTTAACGACAGACGCATCTAATCACGGATTAGGCGCAGTATTATCCCAAAACGGTCACCCCTGTTGTTACAACATATCAAGGACGTTAAACAAAGCCGAGATTAATTATAATACAACAGAGAAGGAACTTTTAGCAATAGTTTGGGCATGCAAAAGGTTAAGACAGTACCTTCTTGGAAGAAAGTTTACAATTCAAACGGACCATCAGGCATTAATATGGCTACACAACGTGAAAAATCCCTCTTCACGATTGTTAAGATGGAGATTACGTTTGGCGGAACTTGTTACACTGTCGAACACGTAAAAGGAAAGGAAAATAAAGCCGCAGATTGCCTATCTAGATTATTTCCAATTCAACAAGAAGAAGGTTCTCTACAAAATACACCAGAAGAAGTTGGGCAGGACGTGGAAAGAGGGGAGGAATTAATAGGAGAAGAAACAGCGAGTACGTCTAGAGAGGAAAATGTTTTACCACAACCGTCAACAAGTTCTTACCGCCATCGCATGGATGCAGATCTACTCATCTCGGATGACTAAGAGTTAACGGAAGGAAGAGATAATTTACACAAAGAATATAAAAAATGGATTACTAATAGAACACCGAGTAGAGAACATGTAAAACCTAACGCAGGTGGAAAGCTCTGGAGAACCATATCCAAGGAACGTAGAGGAAGTCATGCAACATCTCTATATAAGTTACCTCAATTTAATGAGACCGAGTGGCTGAAAGTATTAGATAAGATAAATAAAGATGTCATGGCCTGCAAGCTATCTATTTCACGATACCACTTTATAGACCCAATGATCACCTCTTTAGAAAAAGTGAAAATAAGGGACTACCTCAACTTCTTGAGTCACAAATATGAAGATCAGCAGTTTCACACGTGTTACATACCACGCGCAGAACTTACTCAAGAGGAAAAGGGAGAAATCATAAGAGAATCGCACGGATCAATTACTGCTCAACACTTTGGGGAAAACAAGACTATCGAACGAGCAAGAACCCTTGGAGAATGGAAAAATATGGAACAGGAAATTATTCATTTCATTAAACGATGTCCAGTATGTCAATTACAAAAGACAGTAAGAATTGAAAGACTGTATGAAGCAATCATCCCAGACACGCCTGGCAACCCTAACGACAAAATAGCCATGGATATCTTCGGTACATTGCCTTCGACACTATTAGAGCATGCATACATCCTCAGCATACAAGATATGCTCACAAAATACTTGATCTTAATACCTCTGAAGCACACGGAATCGGAAAGTATTATAGAAGGGACCATAATACAGAATGGGATCAAAACCTGAAAATAATTTGCATGGCATACAACACTATGAAGCATGACGGTACAGGATACTCACCCTTTCAACTGACCTTTGGAAGAGAGGCCAATTTGCCCTCAATGCTAAGCACAACACCTAATGTCAAGTATGAAGAACTACTTAACCTATGGAAGCCTAGACATGAACACTACCTCAAGAAGGCTAAGGAGAAAATAGAAACACAAAAGCTCAAATACAAAAAACTGCAAGACTCGAGAATTGCCATAACGCAGGGAATCTATAAACCCGGAGATCTTGTTAAACTTATTGACAGCCATCAAGATAACAAACTCTCTCCTTCATGGAAAGGACCAGCAGTAATTGTAGAGAAATAAGAAAACAACAACTACACTGTACTTTTTAACGACAAACGAACTAGGATACACGCCAATCAACTTATGCCTTATTATCAATAATTTTCCAGATGAATTTAGCACTGTTCATCTTATTACTACTGAGTGTAGTCGAAGCGGAAATCAGTATAAGTAACCTGGACGGAGTAACTATCTATTCAGAAGATCTGGGACAAGCTAATCTATATCACGAAACTTGGAACGTCATACTTGAAGTAAGTACTGATAATATAGAAGAACGATTCGTCTCATTGCAAAAAATTTATGCGATTGCGTCGAACCTCCTCTGCAATGTATGCCCTAAAGAATTTTAGCTCAAACTCATCAATTCACGTATAGAGCGTTTAGAGAATCAGAAAAATTTGCTAGATCAGCTATTAAGTAGAACCCGTGTTTTGAGAGGACTTTTCAATTTTGTAAGAGACATTTCGAAAACACTGTTTGGAACTCCCAGTTCACAGGATATGACCTACATTAATGAGGAACTTGATGAATTGTTTAACAATAATAAAATATTATCACAAAGCATATCCAATCAAACTAGAATCATTAAAATCTTATTAAACTCAGCATCTAATGATTTTAAGACTCTCGAATTGCATAGCCAGGACACAATTAACCGCATAAACCAGCTGGCAAACGGAACAAACCGAAACACTCAAAGTATCGCGATTTCAAATCAAATGACGGTCTGCATGATGATAGTCGATGAGCTGAGTGAAGATATTAACTTATTAATAGACGCAACAAATGACGGGAAAAGTGGAATAATTCACCCTCAACTTCTAACACCAGGAATCCTGATAAGCGAAATGAAAGAGTTCGAAGATAAATTCAAAACTAAATACACCATCCCTTTGGAGAAATCTAATTTTCAACATATTATCGGCATCTCAACGATTAACGTGGCTATTTCAAAGAATAGATTTGTCTACACCATTCATATTCCTATGCCAGAAACAGAGACTTACGAAATTAAACATTTAATACGTATTCCTAAACAAATCCGTTCAGTCTTCCTAGCAATAAACCCAGACTACGAATACCTACTAATGGGACAAGGACACACAACATACGTACCGACCGAATATCTTTAGATAATTGTAAACACTACGGCGAAATTAAAATGTGTAAACGAATGCAACCCACTTACATGATGTCAGAAACGCATAGTTGTGAGAATAGCATATTAAGAACGAATGTGAAAAGTATTAGTGACGAATGTAAATATTCCCCCTTTAAAATTATTAACATTGCTTTTATACAACTTACTTACGGATATATTTTGATCCCCCATGAGCGAATTGATGTCGATGTGATGTGTGAATCGGGACACGATAAAATTAAAATTCAGGATCCAACGAAAATTGTAAGCAAAGATAAATGTATACTAAATGGAATGAATATTGTATTGAAATTAAGTCCAACGAATACTCTTGTCAAAGAAATTCATTATAGAAAGAACTTATCGCTACCATATACTGATGACCAACTAGACTCTATAAAAGATAAGTTAATACCACTAACTCAGGAAGTTAGGTCCTTTAATTTAAACAATCTAAAGCAATCGGTCGATGACATCGAAAACGCAGTAGAAAAGGTCAGTAGGGACAGACGCGATAGATTTAAATTCTGATGCAATTTGGATGATTATAGTATCGTTAGACGTGTGTGACAAGTTGGAAGAAGATTCGATAGAAAGCACATTATTTTCTCTGGCGGGATGACCGTTTTGATTGTCATAGGATGATTGTGGCGAGACTGGAGAAGTGACGACAGAAGGCGCGGAAAGATTTCTTTTTATTAGAGTTTTAATTTTATCACAAGCCGCATAGAATCTAGTTTCAAAACTCGCTCTTTCGTCAATACTCTCCGCCTCCTCTGACGACCCTGCCTCGGTGGGCATTTCTATCTCATTTTGAGTATTTTCAAACTTTTCAGAAAAAGGCAAAACTTTATCTTTTAAACGTGATTCTACATCAAGTGTTTCAATATTTGTTTCGTAGTCAATTGTATCCTAAAATTTTTCTAAACATGTCAATTGACCCTTTACAATTCCGAGTTTTTTCCTCAACGTTTTAAGCTCATCTGCCGACATTTTTACAAGATTAAAACTTTATATGTGAATGTGATTGAAGCTATTGGAGAAATGGAGAGAGAATGAAGAATGGAATTGATAGATCGAAACCACTCACTTGGATTTTTTCAGATACGTTGACATGAGAATTACAGATACTGTACGTGTACTTGTTGCTCCATGAATGTTGCTTAAAAAAAGGTTGATCTGGACATATGCTTTTCCTGAGTGCTTTTTACTGCACCGTCAACGTTAATAAAACGACAAAGCCTTCCTGAATGGCTTTTTGAATTTAATTTTTCGCTAATGTCACTAATTGTTCATAATTCACCTCGATACTGAACAATGTCAGATAATTTTGTTTCTCTGACGTCTATTAGACTTTGCACTGTGACTACTCAATTTCTGTATGTAATGTTTGTAACTTTGTCACTCAGTAATCGTTACTTTGTAGCTTTGATAATTTGTTGGTCTGTAAATTTGTCTATTTGTAAATTTGTGACTTTGTAGCTTTATAAATTTTTACTAAGCGTAAAGTTGAAAATTAAAAAAGAATTATATTAAATACGCCGAATTTAATTGTTTATTGTCCAATTTCTGACTTAAGAGTAGATGAAGAATAATTTGTTGATTAATGAAACA
>NC_046659.1:48357539-48361187 GCF_010883055.1 Belonocnema kinseyi | reverse complement strand
TCGATCGAGTACTTTTCGGACGGTATCAAAAAGTTAGAAAATCGTTGGACTCGCTGTATCAACCTAAAAGGAGAGTATGTTGAAAAATAAAACCGACTTTGGTTAAAAAAACGTCTCCGTGTTTCATTTTTCATGGACTTATCAGACTGCCTAGTATCAAAACAAAAATATACATTTTTAACTGAGAAAAAAATTCCAAGTAATCAGTTGAATTTTTATCTAAATGCATTCAATTTCTAAAATAAAAATTGAAATTTTTAACATAAAAACTGAAATCTCAATGAAAAATGTAATAATTAATATTTTCACTAAAAAATACTTTTACTTTGAATAAAAAACAGTTAAATTTTCCAACGAGAAGATTATTTTTCTAAAAAAAAGACGAATTGTTAACAAAATACATCAATTTGCAACCAAATAGTTAAAGTTTCAACTAAAGCAGATACATTTTCTACCAAAGCCGGATTAGTTAAATTTCTGGTTAAAAAAAAATTGGAAATTGAACGCATTTAGATAAAAATTTAACTGCTTACTTGAAATTTTTTTTCTCATTAAAAAATGTATATTATTGCATTGAAAATTCGTCTTTTTGGCTTGAAAATTGTACAACTTTGTAGAAAATTCAACTGATAAGTCATTTTTAGTTTTTTAATTAAACTAATTGGTTGAAAAATTATGTAATTTTTGCAAAACTTGTCTATTTTGATCTTTTTTATTAATTACACCTGTAATTTATGCACAGCCCCTTTCTTCCCAGGAAAAAATAATCCATTGAAAATACGACTCTGTGAATTGCGTATCCCTCCTTTGCAGATTCATAAAGTTAAAACAGAATCGGTTTGCGACTATGTGCATTTGCCATTTTCTCAAACAGCTTCGAATCTGACATGTACTGCGATTAATATTTCAAGCAAGGTTATATTGAATTGGTTTCATTCTTTTTGAATGAGGCTGCCTTTTTTGGGGTAAGAAATACAAAATTCAAAAGCCTTCGAAACCCATTCAGCAGAAGTGAATGGATTTTTGCTTTCTGGGTTGCCATCTATAAAAGTATAAAGCAAAACAAACTTTTTTTAAATAAAATTTACCTGAATTTAAAAAAAGTTCATCTTTGCTCACTTAAAAAAATATAACTTAAACGCAAGTTCTATTTTAATAAAATGTTTGACTTCATTGCGACCCCGCCAGATAATTTTTTATTAAAAAATCTGACCTTTTCGCGGGCACATTCTCATAGCGCGCTATGCGCGGGGCTCGCTTCGCTCGCAAGTTTGAGCGCGCCCAGGGCGTGCGACTGTTGATTCTCGCACTTCGTGCTCGATAATGGATTTATTTCGCGCTACGCGCTCGATCTTTGTGCATAGAATTTTTAAAACTTAAAGGTGAAAACATCGAGAACAGTCCCGCTTGAAAAAATTCGAATTCTTTTTAAAAAATTGGTCTTAAACGTTGGTTATAGGATGTTTCAAAAAATTTATCTAGACAAGATAGTTTAGCCCAGAATTCTTATTCCTTTTTTTAAAAAAAATATTCTATTTTCGAAATTGCTATCTCTGGATCTGATTTCCAAACTGGCATTTGATCAGCTTTTCAAATTCATTCTAATTGATTTTTATGATATAGGTGTATAAAAAAGATATCTCGAGGTAATTTAACTTGCCTGAATTTTAATTAATAAAATATTTTTGTATTTTTTTGTAGTTTAGAAAATGTTTTCCCTGGACTTCATCTCAAAATTTGGTTTGATCAGCCACTAAATCAAATTAAAGGCTTGTTGGTGATAGTATTGTATCTGAAATAAATCTAGACAAGATATTTTAGGCCTGAATTGTTATTCCATTTTTTCAGAAATTATTCTATTTTTGAAGTTGCTATCTCTGGATCTGGTTTCTAAACTGGCATTTGATCAGCCTTTAAAATTCATTCTAATCCATTTTTATGATATAGGTGTATCTAAAAGATATCTCAAGGTAATTTAACTTGCCAGAATTTTAATTAATAACATATTTAGAGATTTTGTAAAATATTTTTTCGGACCTCATCCTAAAATTTTGTTTGATCAACTATTAAAATAATTTAGAGACTCGTTGGTGATAGGATTGTTTAAAAAATTTATCTAGACAAGATAATTTTGGGCCAGAATTGTTATTCTATTTTTTCAGAAATGTTGGTATAATTATCTTGTTTATCAGGTCTAAATATTAAATTCATACATTACTGGTACTTTATCAGAAAATAAAAATCTGTTAGTGTAATTCAAATCTACTCGGAATGTTGTTTTAGTGTATTTAATTGAGTTCTCGTTTAAGCTTAAATAATGCTGTTAGTAATGAAGACACTAATTCCGTACATTTTATTCCAGATGTCATATGTTCAGTTGGATGTTGTCCTATATTTATATTTAAAAAAAATTAAAATAACAATTCTGGCCTAGAATAGTATGCCTAGATTTATTCCTGATAGAATCTTATCACCAACGAGTCTCTAATTTATTTTAATGGCTGATCAAACCAAATTTTGAGTTTAAGTCCAGGGAAAGCATTTTCTAAAATACAAAGAAAATCCCAAAATATTTTATTAATTAAAATTCATGCAAGTTAAATTCCCTCGAGACATTTTTTTAATATACCTATATCATAAAAATGGATTAGAATGAATTTTAAAGGCTTATCAAATGACAGTTTGGAAATCAGATCCACAGATAGAAATTTCGAAAATAGAATAATTTCTAAAAAAAAGTGGAGTAACAATTCTGGGCTAAAATATCTTGTCCAGATAAATGTTTTAAACAATCCTATCACCAACGAGTGTCTAATTTATTTTAATACTTGGTCAAACAAAATTTTTCGATGAGTTCCAGAGAAAACATTTTCTGAAATACAAAAAAATCCCTAAACATTTTATTAATTAAAATGCAGGCAATTTAAATTACCTCGAGATATCTTTTTGATACACCTATATCATAAAATTGAATTAGAATGAATTTTAAAGGTTGATCGAATGCCAGTTTGGAAATCGGATCCAGTGATAGCAATTCCGAAAATAGAATAATTACTAAAAAAAAATGGAATAACAATTCTGGGCTAAAATATCTTGTCTAGATTTATTTCAGATACAATCCTATCACCAATGAGTCTCTAATTTATTTTAATGGCTGATTAAACCAAATTTTGAGATGAAGTCCAGGGAAAGCATTTTCTAAAATACAAAAAAATCCCAAAATATTTTATTAATTAAAATTCATCCAAGTTAAATTCCCTCGAGACATCTTTTTGATACACCTATATCATAAAAATGAATTAGAATGAATTTTGGGCTGATCACTCCCCAGTCTTAGGATAAGGTCTAGAGATAACGGTTTTCCAATAATGTTTATTGAAATGAACCAGCTGAAATGCACCAAAGCCATCTGCATTTCCTGATGTGTATTTTATCTATGATCGATCTGTGAAAAAAAACAATGAAAATCGACTGTTAATTTCAAAAATAATGTGTTACTTATTAAAATTATTAATAAATAATGATTGTTACATTATTGTTAAGTAATTATTGTTTAAGTTATTACTGCCGGCACTACCAGTAATAAACATACAAAACCACCAAAACATTTCTTTGGTAAAGAATAAGCAATCGAAAGTATAATAAACA
>NC_046659.1:48356023-48357439 GCF_010883055.1 Belonocnema kinseyi | reverse complement strand
ATGAGAATCGCCAGCGCAGCATCGAAATCTAAAAATATTAAAATCCCAATCTCTTCATTTTATTTCAAAGCAGATAGAGATATAAATAAAACCGCCGAAGTGTTCCGACCGGCAATCGTGCACCTTCGATTTTTCAAATTCAGAAGCGGAGAAATTGGTTGCGCGCGCAACCCAGGCTTTAATATCGTCTCCTATCATATTCACACGGACATAGGCGTGTCATAGTATTGGACCACGTCTCATTTCGGATCTGGGATCACTGGTAGCTCTATCATCTGGGCAGAAATGAAAATTTGAGGACAGTCGATCGCGATTGTGGGCTTTTTTCCCACATCCCTTCTATAGGCAGTATATAGGCTATAGGCTATTTTGTTAATAAATTCCGATACATTTATTTAATTCAACGCCTCGCATCGGGTGCTTCGCATATGCGCCTTCGTGGATGGCGCATCTGAGTGCTGATCGGAACGCACGTCGTGCGGCTTAATAGAACCTTCTCTGTCCTATATACTGGGCCCATTACTTTACTCGCACATTCAATTCTTTTCTTCATCTGAAGCCTGTTACCCTAGGTAACAGAACTCCTCCACAATTTCCACTTTTTGTCCGTTCATCTTCCAAACGTAATTTATTTTTCTCTTTTTATTTCTGAAACACATCACCTTTGTCTTATCTACGTTCACCGTCAGTTCTTTTGTTCCCACATACTCTTCGAAGATTTTCATTATTAGGTTCATCCCCTTCTCATCATCTGCTAATAGAACTACATCGTCCGCGTATGCTAGAGAGTATAGTTTGCTATTACCCAAAACCGTTCCCCCTTTCCCTTTCTCCTTTAGCTTCTCCTCTAAGTCTGCCAATAGGATACTAAATAGTAACGGACTCAAAGGGCACCCTTGACTTAGACCTCGGCTTGCCCAGAAAACCTGCCCTTTTTTCTTTCCTATTTTCACCCTAATCCTGGTTTCAGTAAAAATTTCCTTTATCCCTTCCACTAACTTTTCCTCTACACCCCTCTCTTACATTGCCTGCTATAGTACTTTTCTATTCACTGAGTCAAACACTGCTTTGAAATCTACGAACACACTTTATTTAATTAATTAAGATCGAAGTATAAAACAATTTTGATACTTGTCAAACGTCAAATATCACTCACGTACCCTCACATCAGTGAAAACCAACTCTAACTTTTAAGAAAGTAATTAATGCACGTCCCGAATGTATTTATGAACAATTTTACTGTTGTGATACATTTTTTTAATTCGTCACTAATTATTTATGTGAAATGCGTGGTGAATCCTGGGGAACATAACCTTTTTCAGAATTTGGTTATACGTATATTTTGCGCACGTCTTCTGAGTCTCGAAGCCTTTGACCAATCGGCGCAAGATCTCGAGCGCGGGAGATTTGGAAACC
>NC_046659.1:48354530-48355923 GCF_010883055.1 Belonocnema kinseyi | reverse complement strand
CGGAGGTGTGAAAACCGTACCGAAAGCTGAATGGCACCTGGGTGAGGTGTCTAGAACGGTGACTCTGGGATACCAGGCGACCTCTCAGAGTAAGCAGCCTTAATCTTGCATGCGGGGCTCTACAAGGATGGACGAACCCCTTTCCCTAGCTTCTCATGGGAACAAAAATGACAACACCAAACATAGTTGTAGTAAGTGCGGTTCAAAACAACAGAACGCGCAGGACTCCCGACAATGGGTCGGCCAACAATGCCGACCAATCTAGAGCTGGGGGAGCCAATGAAAATGGATTCAATACGATGGATCGGCGGGATCTCGTGACCTTTGGGTGGACGGAGCAACTGAATCACGACTTGCTAGACTGCTACAATGCGAGTGTGGCCCGTGAACGGGGTTACATGCCACGGCTGCATGCTCTGTGGTACGAGAAACACCCTGAGCTATCGCACTTTTCGCAGCAACGTCTGCGAAACCATGCTGAACTACTCCGTAAAAATGGCTATTTAAGCGGAACGCCTACTCTACCACAGCTAGCACAAGCCGGCAACAAAGAAAGAGAGGCGACACTAAGACCAACCGCGAGCAGGCATCCAATAGATGAAGAGCGATGCTTTACGACCCGGAGAAACATTAACACCAAGGTTTCTATCAAGCCTAAAGATCTGGCTGAAATGGATGTCGAGCTTCGTGGACATTTTTCCGGTGAATCCGACCTCTGGGCTATCAGCATTTGGCCCGTATTTTCACCTTATATTTGAAGTCAGAAGAGCCGATTCCAGAGTGGTTAATGGAAGGGCGCACAATACTCCTGCCGAAAATAGGCAACTTAGCTGACCCAAAAAACTACAGGCCAATAACTTGTCTGAACACGCTTTATAAGATATTCACAGCTATCCTAAATGATAGGATTGTTCGGGCAATTGAACCTGTGTGGCAAGAAATGTATGAACAACGAAGGTCAAAGAAAGGCGTAGCCGGATGTCGGGAGAACCTGCTCATCGATAGATGTGTCTGCGAATATGCAGCATTCTACAAACGTGACCTATCGATGGCCCGGATTGATTATCGGAAAGCTTTCGATTCTACATCCCATAGACTTATCATCTGTCTTTTGTAAATCTTAAAGGTTCATCCGCAAATAGTTGGGTGCATAGAGAGATTGATGCCGCTTTGGAAAACCAGATTTACTATCTCATCTGGCAAAAATCGTGTGACAACTAACAAGGTCACGTTTCAAAGAGGTGTCTTTCAGGGCGACAACATGAGCCCACTCCTCTTTTGCCTTACATTTTTGCCACTATCTCTAGCACTGCGCCATTCTGACGGGTACTTGTGCGGCAAACCTGCAGATCGAAAGTACAAGGTCACTCATGTATTTTACATGGACGATCTT
>NC_046659.1:48353341-48354430 GCF_010883055.1 Belonocnema kinseyi | reverse complement strand
AAATCAGCAGGAAATATTTGTCGCAATCAAAACTAGGTGATTTCGAAACTCACAGATACGAATCACGAACAAGAGCATTATGTAATAATGAACAATGTCGCGTTTTTTTTTGTTGTTTAAGCTGCATTTTGGGATAATAAATACATTTTTTGAGGAATTTCATTGGCACCGTCGGAAAGCGGAGATCTTAAGCAATAAAAATATTTATGTCTCAATTTTTTCTAGTGTCGAATAGTCTTAGTTATTGGCCGTTGAAAAGCAGTGTACCGGTAGTGGCGTTTTGGCCGTTTAAGGGTTAATTTCATTTTATCTAAGCAGGACAGCATGAATCGTGTTTTAATTTATTTTCAATACTGTGCATTTCTAGTAGAAACATGTCTAAATTTTCCTTAACGCTCAAAAAGGAACTCGAAGGGCTTAAATATGGAAAAATTGGCTGAAGTATCTTGTTAGTGCCTCGTCACCGCCAAACCATAATTTCCAGAACAGATATGAATGAAAAATCCTTGACTAGTAGTAAATGAATTTTTTTCATTCAATAAGAGATTACTTTTCCTTTGCCAGTACAGCTTACGCACGAGCCATCCATATACGCACACGGAGTACTAACCAATCATGCGCGATCTGTCGCGCTGCTGCGGTTTGGGCTGGCTACATAACGTTCACATATCGGACCGCCGATCGAGACAGTGATCCCAGATCTGAGACGAGACGTGGTCCAATGTTATCACAGGACTATGTCCGTGTGGATTTAGTAGGAGACGATGTAAATGACTGGGTTGCGCGCGCAACCTATTTCTCCTCTTCTGAATTTCAAAACTCGAAGGTGCATGATTTTCAAAGGGAACACTTCGCCGGTTCTATTTATATCTCTATCTGCTTTCAAATAAAATGAAGAGATTGAGGTTTTAATATTTCCAGATTTCGATGCTGGCGATTCTCATGATTTGAATACTACGCGCGCGTGTTTTATGTGTATAATTTTGAGGTTACGTTATTTCAAGTATAAAATATAAATTATATAAATATTAATACTATATATATATATATATATTCGGTTTTGATTCCTCTAGAATCAAACCGAAGGGC
>NC_046659.1:48338635-48353241 GCF_010883055.1 Belonocnema kinseyi | reverse complement strand
AAATTAAAATTCGAAAATTTTTTCTAAAGCCTCCAGGGGACTTCGTTTTCGCACGAAAAAATTTTATGTGCCCTTATTGCATCCGGACCCACAATTACAGACACGAAAAGCTTTGGAAATGGTTCATAAAAAAAATAGGCACGAAAAATCACGTTTTTTTTGTTTAAACTGCATTTTTGGATAAAAAATAAATTTTTTGAGGAATTTCATTGGCACCGTCGGAAAGGGGAGATCTTAAGCAATAAAAATATACGTGTCTCAATTTTTTCTAGTGGAGAATAGTCTTAGTTATTGGCCGTTGAAAAGAAGTGTCCCGGTAGTGGCGTTTTGGCCGTTTAAGGGTTAATGCAATCATTGAATTATTTTCTTATTTCTGTAATTCTCCATAACTGTCTTATCTTACAATCATTGTTTGAGTCGATAAAATATTTTCTGATAATTGCGTAAATATTTTTGAAGAAAAGTATATTCTGATAATTTCCACTTTTTCAAGTTTAATTCGATGTGGAAGCTCTGAATGATATCATCTTTATATGGTATGGGATGCTAATTTTGATTTCCCGCTACTATACCCTTTCAGCCTCGTAGGTCCGTATACAGTATTAGTTCTGCATTTGGTCAGCGTGCAGCGCTAGTGCTACCTTTTCTCGCAACTGAGATTAATCTCTTAAATATTTAAAATGCCAGATAAACCTTATACCGCTTTTAATACAAATGAAAAATTTTTTCAAGTAAAATCGATTTCTTACTCGATTCTATTAATTAGAGCTATTTTCATTAAAAACACTGAATTCGCTGTAAAATGTTGTGGCGTTAATTTGCTTTTACTGAAGACAAAAAAATCGTCGCGGACATGAACCTAGGTCTTAACCTAGGTTCAAGTATAGGTCTTTGTTTTGAATCATGAAAAATTCTAATAAACATTAAAAATTCCATTTTGCGGTAAAACTTTGGAAGATACGAAAAAAATAAAGTAACCAAAATTTGTTCATAAAAAAAGCTTGACAAATTTGTTATATATTATTTTTTGATAGGCCGCGTAGTTTTGTTTTAATCGTAAAGAATAACATTAAAGTAAAAAAATATATATTTTGTTTGAAAAAGGAAACAAGATACAATAAAATGTTTTCATACTGTTTGTAATTATAAAAGAAGACAATGAAAATGCGTCTGTTTCAATATGAATTCACATTATGAATGGTGATAATATTATGCATTTACTAAAATAATACGTTTTTCAGAGTAGCTGCAAATAAAGGTCAATGCGAAATAGGGAAAAAATATTAAAGTAATCATGAACAATAAAATTTATGTTGCAATATCTGAGTAAGCAGCAGGCTCGCATTTACAATGGTGGCGAAACGACTATTATCCCCCCCCCCCCCAACTGGACACTTCTCTGGAGCTGGGTCTGGTAAGCAGTGCCGGGAAAAGGTACTTAAATTTATATAATATACATTTAATGTAATTGAGTTGAACATAATATAGAAAAGTTCGCTTCGCGGATTGTTAATCGAGTGCGAGGCACGATATACGTTATTAGAATGTTTTTGTTAAAGCCGAAGGAAATGGTGAATCTTTAATTTTAAAAAGTCTATGCACAAATGAAGGAGAAGTACAAAAACCAAGCCAAACTATATTTATCTATTTTTTGAAGATTTTGATAATCAAATAGCTTTTTTAATTTTTATAGAATTTCAAAATGTCACTGACATAATTTGTAATTATTTTGGTCATATACTAGAGTCATTGGCAAAAATTTGTTTTGTGTTTAGAAAATGCTCTACATTTTTTTACTTTGATTGTATTAAACTGATTAACGAACTTGACCTGCATGTAAGGGTCTTGAAAAAGTATATGAAGAGCTGATTCGATTGGTCAAATATTTTGCAAGCATGCGCGGGTACAACGTTAAGGAAACCAAACAGTGGCATATGTACAGACACTCACAATATTTTATGAATGATTGAATCTTCTTTCTTCATGAGAATGTCGAAAAAAAATATTTTGGCCGTATGCGAAATGTTTAATCTCACTTTGAACTCATTGAAGGTATCACATTTGCTTCCTGCTTGTATTAAATTTGCCTTTGTCATCAGAATTTATTAAACATTTCTTCACAACACAATCAATTTATGAAAATGACCTACTCTCCTTAGTCACGACATGAATATTTGTTTATTTATTTCGTTGCAGCTTACTGGGACATGAAAGTGACAACGTAAAACATGTTCCTTTATTAATTCTTAATTCAGAATTTAGTGGTGTAATTATTATAGCGTAGGCTCATATTGATTAATTTGTAGGGTCTCCTAACTCCGAGAGAACATCCTTAATACACCCTTATATCTTGTAAAACAACAACATAAAAAGTAAAAAAAGCATTCTTGGCGCAAAAGTCACAAACTACGAAAAAAATAAATGGACGAAATTTATTTACCCACAAAAGAGCTCTAAATTCGTTATTGATCATTTTTTATGGAACGCGTTGTTTTTATTTTAAGCTTCGTTTTATTCTTAAAAAATCATTAAAAATAAAAAATTTAATTTTTTTAATAAAAAAATAATTTATGTATAGAAGGCGAACTCTTTAAATTATAAAAACATGACGGTGAAAATATGTCTATTTCAGTACCATGCATATAATAAGCTGTAATCATATAAATTGAGGAAAACGATACATTTTTCAGGGTAGTTGAGAATAAAGTTTAGAGCAAAATAAGGCTTTAACAAAAGATAATTCGCACTCACCAAATTAAATTTTTGTCGATGCTTTGACCTTTCATTTTGAAAAGTTTGTGCAAAAATGTGGGGAGTTGCAATGACCGAGCATTCAGCGTCAAGTAAATACATTATCGAGCGCGAAGCGAGAAAACCAAAAGTCGCGCATTCTAGACAAGCTGCAACCTGAACATTAAAAAACACGAAAAACGCTTAAATTGTAATAAAGTGACAATTATTATAGTAAAGTATAGCAAAATATAGTAATACTTTACAATTTCCAAAATAATGAAATATATATCCTTTGATCCGAACTCCTGATATGTAAGCTAATAACTTGTTTTAGAGAAAATCTCAACTAATAAGTAGTCATTTTAATATAAAAATTGAGTTTAAACTTAACAATTACTAAAATAATTAAATACAGCCGATAATTGGTCGAGATTTTGTAAAAAATTAAATGAGTTGCCCCCTTTCATATTTGTAAGCGAAAATGGAGTCATACTTTTTACATAAATAAGTTGATCTGGAAACTCCCTCAAGGCACATATACCCTAGTAGCAACGTCTGACTTGTATGACAGAGGCCAGAGTCTGGCCCAGCATCTGCTCCTTCTAGTCGACCAGACTGGCGGGAGAAATGATCAGACTAGACTAAAAACAGAATCTGGTGAATAAGGGAACCAGATTCTGGTATTTAGTTTAAACACTAGTAATTAATGTAGAAATTAATAAATTTATATTATTCCACGTTTCGCAGCATATTTAAAAAAAATATACATACATTGTTGACAGAAAATTAAATTTTTAAGCCGTTTTTTCCAAAATATATTTGTTATTTACCAGTTGGTAACCCTGCTATGAGTTTTTGTGTTAGTGTTGTACAGTTTTGCAATATGGCGACGTGAATGTTGTTTTGTGATCAACAGGTGTTATGGTTCTCGACAATTTTCGATCTCGGTTTTTTTCCGAATTTTTAGAATTGAAGTACCTATATATAAATTATATTCAAGTATATTCAATTTTAATTATCATAGATTATACAAATTATTTAAAAATATAAGCTGAGCAGGAAATTTTAGAATTTTTCCCGCCCTTACGCATGCCAAAACATGCAATCTTATACGACAAGAGGTAATGTTTTTGATATTTCAGTGTCTCTTGAAATTTTGTGACGTCTGCGCAGTACATTCTCCCAGAAAGGACTGAAGTATAGTATAGAAATATTACAGAAACATATTCAGTAATATTTTACGTTATTTTACTTTTGTATGGTATATATCATGACCAGTCTGGGCCAGAATCTAATATGCCAGACTTTGGTGCCAGAACAGCACGCCAAAGCAAAACCAGGCGGGCGCCAGGCTGCAAACAAATTTTTCTTTTTCTGGCGCCCAGCCGGCGCCAGTCTGCAGTTATCTTGATAAGAGGGTAGGTGCCCTCGAAAGATAACATACAGGGTCATCAAAACGTATCAGACCCCCCCCCCCCTATCAGCGAAAATATGCGTTTTCGTGAGTAATGTTTCAGACAGAAGTTTAAAGGTTTTAGACGAGGATCTGAATGGTGATCTTGAAGCTGACCTTGGCGTTGACCTTCAAGGTTATTTCAAGGTCAACTTTTATTTTTCAAATGGAAACCCATATTTTTAACACCGCCAATCGAAAGAATGCAAATTTTTACGTTTAGATATGCGTAAAGGTCATGTATCCCTGAATGGGAGTTCCCTGACGCACGTGATTCTCAATGGAGTTTGCCTCTGCGGGCCGAATCCACATAGGTTCTTTTTGTGGACTGATGAGACCTACGATGGATCTCGCCATTTGTTTTTAACGTATATTTTTGCTAATCAGCCGTCTAGACTTTGTTTGAGTTTATACAACATTGAAATGACCTCGAAGGTCATCGAGTCACATGACCTTGATGCATATCTAAACATAAAATTTTGCGTTCTTTCGATTAGCGGTGTCAAAAATAGAAGTTTCCATTTGACAAATAAGAGTTGACCTTTAAATAACCTTGAAGGTCAACGCCAACAAGGTCAGGTTCAACGTCATTATTCAGATCCTCGTCCAAGACCCTAAAAATTTTGTCTGAAACATTCTCACGAAAACACATATTTTCGCTGTGAGGGGGGGGGGGTGCCGGATACTTTTTGATACCCTGTATGTAAAAAATCGATATATTAGCAGGCGCCCATAAAAAATGCATCTAGACCTCCTATACATTTTTAATCAATAAATATATTTTGGATTGCATCGGAAGCAAATAAATTTGAAATTTCGTAATCTAGTTGATGACAAGAATATTCCTTACACTTTTAGTGTTTTAATATGAACGGTTTATTATTGATTTTAAACATATTTTCATGCCTGGTAACCCCGGATGTGCTCCCATGCCTGTCCGTCACTGCCTCACGAGTTATATCATGGAAGTCATCATATAGTTATAATAATATTAACGAGTTATATAATAGTTTATTATTAAATAAAGAACATGAAAAATTAAAATTTTTACACATACAACATAAAAGACTTAAAATTAAAAGGCTGGCAGGGACGTCGGAACGATTTTTGTCATGGGTGCGCTCACCGAAAATATGTTTAAAAATAGTCATTTAAGGCAGGTATTAGGTTTATTTTATTATTATGTTAATTTATTTTATAGATGGGCTCCGCCAACCCATCAAAGTTCATGGGTTGGCTCAAGCCTGTACCCAGCTCACACGGCTCCGACGACCCTGGTAGTAGGTCAAATTTTGGGATGAGTCACATTTTTAAAATTTCATATTTGCGGCAACTCACATTGTGGCATCTTTCATTTGGGTGAAATTTTGAATACACACTAAACTGACAAAATTCGGCATATTCATAACCTCGACCTAGCGATGAATTCTGCTATGAAATCATAAAACTTCCAACTACTGTTCTGGGGCCTATATGTGAAACCGATTTAAAGTTATTGCACCATGTGAGAAATTATTTTTCGTAGGCATTATATTATTTATTTTCACAAGAGTTTGATGGCAAGCTAGAATATATTCACAAAATTAGTTTTTTTTTGTCACGTCGATACGAAGAGATATCGTTGAGTGATTTTTCAATTATTTTATTTGGCTCTAATGAGCCGCAAATTGAGGTAGTTTGAAAGGCTGGGTTTTAATTGTAAATCTTTATCATGTTCATTTTGCATAAAAGTAGCCATGAAAAAATAAATTCCTTTTCGATATTAAATTAAAAAGAAATATCTTTTCTTTATCAATTATAAATATACTCCAAACTTAATAATTACCATTTGGAGTTGGAAATATGAATATTTTATATAGGAAATTCAAGTTAGGAAAAAGTGATATTTACAAAATAAATAATGAAATCGTCGTTGAAATAACTATAGCAGTTTAAATAACATAAGTAAATGGGAAGGTCAAATGAAAGGTAAAATACTAAAGTATAGTTCTTTGCGAAAATTTATATTTTAAATAGAAAATGTACTGCTAAATGACTTCATATGCGCCGAGGTTCATGAAAATGATCAAATTCCCTAATCTCATAATTTTTTTACCGCAGGAAAAAGTCTCCTTCCTGCTGCCCTGAAGTGAATGCTAATTTATTTTTATTTTGCTCTTTCGTCAATATGACATTTACCTATTTTCTATGAACCAAATGAGAAATATGAAGTATGCACATAGAAATAATTCTGGCAAGAAGGCTTGCATTAAAAAGTACTGGAAAATGTAATGCATTTAGTGGTAATGTTACAAAAAATATTTAATACTTCTGGATTCCCTTTTTGTCCTCTCTTTATGCATCTCTATAATGCAAGGAGAAAAAAAGGAAATTTGAAAAATAACAAGTGAGGTCTATATTTTGAGCAAATTAAATTCAGGATGAAGTTTGGTAGAAGAGTACTGTGCAGTAAGCGCTCTATCCAGAAGGAAAAGTGCTGCTGCAGTTTAGGAATTTTGTCCAGACTCAGTCGGGAGAGAGGATCGAAATACTCATTGTGGATCCCAATTTCGTAAATTGCAGTTCTCAGTCCTGAATTTCTGAAAAGAGTCCTGAATGTTTGGGATTCACTTTTGAATTTTCGCTCCTTAGAATTTGTTCTTAAATCCGAATTTTTCTCCGTGTAGGTCTCTCCAGTGTCAAGATGTCTAATAACACAAGCTAATGTCTAATCCACAAAGCTCAGCCCAAGTAGAAATTGGTCTAGACCTTTCTTAACACTCAAAAAGGAACTCGAAGGGCTTAAATGTGGAAGAACTAGGCTGAAGAATCTTGTTAGTGCCTCGTAACAACCAAACCAGAATTTCCTGAACGGATTTAAATCGGAAAATCTTTGGCTAGCAGTCAATGAATTTTCCTCATTTAATAAGAGATTAGTTTTTCCTTGCCAGTGCCTGGCTACAAACTAACTACGATTTCCTGATTAGTTTTAATTCAAAAGGCGTCTACTGATTTCTGACAGATTTTCCTTGCTTGGGACGAGCGTTTTTTTCACATCCAGGGTTTCGCGAGGAAAAGCGAGGGTAAAGCTGTTGTTGTGGCTTTGCGATCGATTAGCTGATTGATAACAGTGCGGTAATTAATTGCTGGTTTTTAATCATTTTGTGTTTTGACTCAGTTATAACATTATGGTCGGTTACAGTATAGACCGCAAAGGGAAATTAACAAGAAATCGAGTGCGAAATTTCTGCAAAAGAAATAAATGATTAAATAAGTTATTTCCGGGTAAGTGGAAAAAATAATATACTATAATACTCGTAACCTAGAAAATATAAAATGAATGTGTTTCATACATGGATTTGGACACGAATAAATATATTTGTTTGTATTATATGATAAAAACTGAGTACAAATAAATACATTTAAAAATCTATAATTACTAAATAACAATTAGTAACAAGTATTTGACAAATGGTAATTTATCAAGTGATTATCAAACTAATAATTAAATGCAAATACACGGAGAAACTCTTGTTCGTACAATTTTGTCATTATGATATTGACCTTTACAAAAGTTCGATGGCAATCTAGGATATAGCCGAGAAAATAGTATTATTGCCAAAGCTTTGCGAAGAAATACATTTTCTATTTCATTCATAAAAATGCTACAAACCTAATATTTGCCATTTATAGTTAGAAATAATAATATTTTGGATAGCAGATTGAAGTTGAATAAAGTGATATTCACAAATTAAATGATAAAACCGTAGTTGCAATAACTAGCAATTAAAGTAACATAAGTTGCAAAACAGGTAAGAAAAATTACCATTTTCAATGGGAAGTTGCAATAAGAGGAAAAACAATTGAATGTATGCTTCGTAATTCAGTGCCGAATGACGTCATTACACGCCCTGAAGTTTATGAGGATGATAAAATTCCTAAACCTTATAATTTGTTTTATCACCGGAAAATATCTCCGTTCTGCTGCCTCGGAGAGTCGTGTTCAATTCCCGCCAGGGCTGATTTCTTCTAACAAGATTTTTTCTCTTTCAGCTTAGAATAAAATATAAATATCTAATTGTATGTTTAATGTATACAATTTATAGTACGTGCAACTGTAATATATATATATAAACCAGTGAATGCGAAATTCTTTTTATTTTGCCTTTTCGACCATGGCAGTTTCTCCTATTTTCTATAGACAAAATTAGAAATACGTAGAATGAACATTGATAGAATATCTTCACTATTGTGTTTTGTAAACTTCACATTCTGTCCTAGGGATTATAGATAGTTTAACATTCACAATAGTAATTCTTGCAATAGTGACTCTATGTCCTGGCTTGCTATTGTTGTATTGTAAAAATAAATTTTATACTATCAAATTCTACAACTGAAAGTTTTTCCGTGCAATTGTATGATATTTCAACATAATCAAATTTTCCAAAATGTGTGGATTTTTAATGATAACTGTTAATTTTTTCAGATTTTTCAACAATGAGAAAAAACGAAAGGGGTGAAACACTGTCCTCCATAGATTTCGAAACAGCGTTGTCGAGTCTCATCCCCAAAGCTAAAGATTGTGATGGAGGTAGAACCGATCGAACTAAGGCAGTCAGGGACTGAACAAGGCAAGCGACAAAACGAGGAATATAATATCCCTAATGTAGTTTAGATTTTTGAAAATAAGAGAGTTTAGTTTTATTTAAAAATAGAAATAATTTTCTTCAAAACTACATAAGTACCTCGTAAGTAACTAACTAGTTTTCCTCTAGATTTCCTAGTCAGTTCCTCACTCAAGGCAGCGTTACATTCCTCAGTAGTGCCTCACAAGATTCCTAGTTGGGTACTTATAAGGCGTATGGGAAAACTGACTAGGCACTTGTATAAAACTAGGTCCAATTTCTTCTAGAGGGTTCTTGTGAACGCCAATAACACCGGCACACAAAAAAAGTAGTCGCTTCCAGAGACAAGGCCTATCATTTCTTATGTATTCTGACGTCTTGAATCGAAGTCTGGGGTTAGAATTAAGCTTCACAACCTCATTTTTTTAATTCTCAAAAAACCGCCCTTGAAAATGGAGAATCCGCATGAAATGCGTGAAAAATTTCAATGGCGATGAAATTGGAGTAGGAAAAGAGATTGAATGAGTTCACAATACCTCCAAAAATCACTTTTAAAAACGGAAAAGACTGAAGAATTTGGTGAAAAAACAATTTGGATAGGAAAATAGACTGAATGTTTTAAAATTACTGATTTTAAATTGAGGATGAAAAACGTCCCTTACCTCAGTATTTCATCGCAAAATTCAATTAATTTCAATAGAGTTTGAGAAAAACTGTACACAATATTTTGAAATTCAAAAAATCTTTTCATTTATATATACGTTTATCCCTTCTTTCTTTTGTAACATACTTTTTTGTCTTCAAACGATGTATGTAAGGGATTACTTTTTCTTTTCCGTGTCTCTGTCTCTGTTTCCCTTTTAGGCATCCAACAAAAATTCGTATTCAGCGCATTAAAATACGTACCTATAAGGTATTGTGGATCCACTCCGTTTTCTTCTCTACTCCAATTGCCTAGACACTGATTTTTTCACGCATTTCATACGAATTTTTCATTTTCAAGGGTGGTTTTTTGAGAATTAAAAAAACGACGTTGTGAAACTTAATTGTGACACCGGATTTCGATTCAGCACGTCAAAATACATAGGAAATGATAGGTCTTGTCTCTGGAACCGACCACTTTTTTTGTGTGCCGGTGTAATCTTTTCATGCTTCAAATGAATTTTGGTACACATGTCAAATCCAAAGTCCAAAAGGATAAATTGTCACTAAAAAATATAATAATTGATGTTTTAACCCAAAAATATCTTAATTTTAGATTAATAACAGTTGAATCCAACCAAAAAGATCGCACTATTAACAATATATAGAAAATTTTTAACCGAAGAAATAAGATTTCAACTAAAATAATGAATTTTCAAGCAAAAAAAAAACTATTTGTCATAGCAGTTCAACTTAAAACCAACTAGTTAAATTCTTAACTAAAATAGATAAATTTCCACTGTAAAATGGAAAAATTAAATTTTCAACCAAAAAATTGAGGGATTTTGAACAAAACAGTTACATTTTCAACTTAAGAGATGAATTTTCAAAAAAATGATGAATCTTGGATCAAAAAAATGATTCTTTAACAATGTAGATCAACTTTAAAGCACCTAGTTGAATTTTGAACCAAACAAATTTTAATTTTAGATCAATAATAGTTGAATCTAACTAAGGGAAGAAGTGTTTTTAACAAAGTAGTTTTTAAACATTTTTAAACAAAGAAATAAGTTTTCTACTAAAATGATGAATGTCAAACCAAGAATATGACTTTAACAAAATAGTCAAATTCTTATTAAAATAATTTAATTTCTTCTTACTTCTCTTTCACGTTCTTAAATTTAGTGTCAAAATGTAAAATGGACGCGATATTACAACGCGATTTCTCGAATATTTTAATTATTAGCTAAAATATGCTTCAAATATTAAAAAATATCTCGTAGAATTAACATTTTTTAGCTTTTCTTAAACAATATCACATTTTTATAACCTTTAAAAAACTGGAATAACTTTTTTTAACTTTGTTACCTATACTATAATTATTTTGAACTTGTACAAATTTTATCGAACACAAAATTTACGTTAAAAATTTTCAGCTTTCCAGCTCGATTAAATCCTATAGTCATTCGCAGCAAGTTTTAGTAAAAACTTAGTATTTCTGTGAAGTCATACTAATATAAGACAAGTTTCCATATAATTTTTTGATGAAAATTAGAAGAGTTTGTGTTTAAAGTGTTGCCGTCGAGCGAGAAATACCGCGGAACGAGACAAGATGGGAACGTGACGTACCTGTTGTCTCGGTATTCCGCGTCTCGTTTTGCCTCGCCTAATGTTGTCTTTTCTCGTTCTTACCTCGGGTTTGCCAGCATTTCGTGGCATATGTCGACTGAACTGTGCAGCAGTAGTCAAAATGTTGCCGACAAAGGGAAGCGGGGCATTCTTACATAAGACTCTTTGTTATTAACTCTGTTTTCCCCTACGCGTCGAAAAGGCAAGAAAATATTGTTATTAATAAAACACTAGACTTTAAGAATGATATATTTTCGGATTATTCATTTTATCCTGATAAACTTGATATAGAGTACGATATGTTTTGATTGGTAAAAACTGGTTCAAATATAACAAGGTATACATCGGAAAGATAATATGTAGCCTAAAAATGTAAAGCTTCTAGTTGTCTTGTGTAAACAAGACCAACAGACAGAAAAATTTGTCTGAGGGTATCAAAGGTACATTCATGTAAACATAAAGTTTTAATAAATGAAATGTCCTACTTACGTATAGAGCAATTCTCAATTTCTCAGTTAACTACAAATTTTATTTCCTAGTTATTCACTGGATTTTTATGATAGAATGAAGATTAATTCTTTGTGGAATTCATTTGTGGAATTCATTTGACAGAAACTAGATGGGTAATAGTTTTGGTGTACATATAAACTTGGAATGCCAAAGATGAATTAAATTCACCTCTGCCATATGCGAAATGACATTGTGATAGAGTATCCAGTTTTAGCGTTTAAAATCAGTATGAAATGAAATGTAACAAGCATAACATTTTGTGACATGATCTGAAATCAGCGGTATCTGAGTGGATCTTTTGAAACAGATCCGATCTTTTGACATAAGCGAAAATCGAGTGAAATCAGCAGAAATCTCCTAAACTATTCCGAAGTCGTGGCGAGTAAGCAGGAGTCAACGAGAGATTGTGAGTAAACACGAGCAGTCAAGCGAGTAATCAAGAGAGCGGTCAGTGTAGTTAGTGCATTTAGCGTGCGCCCCTTTGCTTCGTCGCGTCTCATGGTTCTCTACAATTTATCTGCGCAGCGAGCGGGGAGTGTGAGTATTATTGTTGACTAGTAAAAACTGTACATATACAAAATTTGTCATAATTTTTTAACCAATAGCAGGCTGGCCCTTTTTTTCAGAAAAAAAATTTCAGGTCATTTCCCGGCGTTTTCCCAGTTCACATCAATTTTTGACGTTCATTGTGATTGAAATATTCGAACTCTTGCATCTAAAAATGTTTTCATTTGAAATTATAAAAACTAAAATTCAAATTAAAACACTAAAATAGAGGAACCATTAGAAATTTTGAATTTTTAAAAATTTAATTTTATGTTTTTTTTTCAACGCCCAATAATTTCTGCATATAAAATGAAAGCTTGTGACACATTACAAGTGAAGAATTTTTAATGAAATGCTTTTAAGCTGTAAAATTAAAAATTTCAAACTTTTGTAAGTGGTACAGTTCGAAGATTCTAAATTTTTAAATCCTAGATATCATATACAATTCAGAAACAATACAAATTGAATGATAATAATTTTTTTTTGAACTGAAAATTTGTTATATTAGGATAAAAATTATTTTATTTTAAGTATACAAAAATTAATAATTGTTCAATTGGTATTTATTCATCAAAACTTGTGATTCTTTTGAAATCTTATTAAATATTCTTGTTAAATTTTTTTTTTCAAATTGAATAATGATTTAAAAATTTCCCAGTTACCTTAAGAAAATTGTTGTATTATCTTTAAATCTTTTAAAATCCTTAAAACGCTTCAATCAACTTATAACTCTCCATTTTGCTCTCACGTTTTTGAATAAGTTGAAAATTCAAACTATTCCTTAATGTTTACAAAACTTATAATTATTCCTGAAAATGATTTAACACTTCTCTAAAATTATCTAAAGATCCTGTAAAGTTAAAAAAATTGCCTTCAAATCTCACAGATTTTTCTTACAATTTTGAAAATCCTTTCAAATTAAAAAAATGTTCTCTTTAAATTAATTATTTCGAATATAAAATTATTTTCAATTTTCTTCGAAAATGCTAATATTTTCTTTCATCCTTTTGATCAAATTACAATATTTAATCTGTTAAATTAACGGTACTACAGTACCAATTTTCAATCTAGTGTGATTTCACTTCAGGTAACAATGTGAAAATGACACGAAGGTTGTTTTATTTGCAGTCGACTGTAAAATGACTGCGTCCGACAATGAAAATTGTTCGATCATTGTGGATCATAGTGAGTTTACGTAAGGTAATAAATTTACTTGGGGCGTTAAGTCTATGAAAGTGTCCATAAATTTTGACGATGTCTGTTTTTCTATCCGACAAAAGTCTCGTGCACCCCGAGGACACGGAGCGACCCCAGGACAACCGCCTTCTGCATTTTCCCCACTAGTGTCTTAGTATATCGTTGACCACGCAGGGATGCTTTTCAGGTTATGAACCAGTGGAAGTTTGGCACCTTCAAGAGCGCCGATGATAAGGATGATTAGTTTAACAAAATATTCCGGGTACAATCGTATACATATACAGCAATTTCGCTGGCATCGAGTGCAGTTTTGCAGATTAACAGCCGCTCCCGGAAAAATCCTGCAGTTGTCCTTATGACAAACTTATATAATTATATATATGTATATAGTTCATAAAATAAATAAAAAATATCATTGTGTTATTCAATATATATAACTTTTTCACCTGAGAGGATATACATTTACACCAAATTTTATATATTTAATTACTTTTGTATATAAATTTGAATGAAAATAATAAACTGTCTGGTGATAAAATTTTGGTTACAAATCAAACTTCGAATTCCTACAACCAGGGCCGTCGGAACGATTTTTTTCATGGGTAGCCTCACCGAAAATATATTCAAAAATAGTAATTTAAGATATGTATTAGGTTTATTTTATTATTAGGTTCATTTATTTTATGGGTGGCCTCCGCCCAACCTTCAAACTTCATGGGGGAGGGAGGGGGGGTTCAAGCCTACCCAGCCCACACAGCTTCGACGCCCCTGCATATAACCCAGATGAAAAATATACCCAGATAAAAAAATAGATGATTTATATACAGTTCGGCCAGGGTTTTACAACTGGTCATGCAAACACTGATCTCCTTGTAAATACGTGCCTAACACTACTAGTGAGGTAATATAATATTTCCTAATGTATGTATGGCTGACATAAAGTGGGTTCTATACTGTCTTACAATTAAAGTTTGCTATTATATACAGTAGAACATCGTTTATCCCTCCTTCGATTATCCTAGGCTCCGCGTTTTCCGAGGCAACGGGACTCATCCAAGCACTCCGAATTAACCGAGGTACATGCTCGGATAATACGGAGAATCACGAATAAAACAGATGAAACTGCTACGCCTAATTCTGTATTTGCGCAGTAGTTTGAAATTGTTAATAAATTAATAAAGATGAATCCACATTCGTAAGTGGTTTACTTTTATTTGATAAATGTTTATATTTATTTTTCTATTTAGAATATATAAAAAATAGATAACGCTTCCGAATTTTTTACTTCTTCC
>NC_046659.1:48333987-48338535 GCF_010883055.1 Belonocnema kinseyi | reverse complement strand
GCACGGACCAAGAGGCAGTGAGGGGTACAAAAATAGTTCAGTGCCCGACACTGATGGAGTTAGTTCAGTTTCTAAATCGGGGGTGGCGATAGCCACATACATTGCTGCCATTATGCTCAGAAGGAGTGCAATGAGTGGAAAGAAAATAAGAAACAAAGCTTTAAAAATAGATTTAATGCTTTGACGATTATTAATTATAATAAAAAGGACGTTTTTCTGGTTTTAATGGTGTTTTAAACTCAGAATCTTGCTGACGTTTCGTGAACATTGCAGTTTACTTATTCAGGGCTTAGCTGCACTTACTTCTCAGACTTAGTTTCACAGGTTAGCCCTATAGAACCGAACTGCAATGTTCACGAAACGTCGGCAAGATTCGTAGTTTTGCGCACGATTGAAACCGGAAACACCTCCTTTTTATCATAAAGCTTTACTAAGCCACCCGATTATAATTCATCCAGCCATATATAATAAAATAATAATATAACATGTCTGATAGTAGCACAAGAGCACAAGAATGCTGTTTAGTTTCTCTGCCTGACATAGATGGCGCTGGAACACGG
The DNA here is from genome assembly GCF_010883055.1 of Belonocnema kinseyi. NCBI lineage: Eukaryota > Metazoa > Arthropoda > Insecta > Hymenoptera > Cynipidae > Belonocnema > Belonocnema kinseyi. The sequence goes on along the minus strand of NC_046659.1, from coordinate 48,337,975 downwards.
GTCCATTTTTCCCACGAAGCTTACCTAGCCTTTCTAAAAGTGACACCGACTCCCAGTAGAATCGCTGTAAATCACACTTATGACCGCTTCTCACGACCGTAAGATGGTTTGTCACAGGGCACGATGAAATTACAAAGACAGACTTTTGAAACCCTCGTGTGTCTTGCGGACACGAAAAGAGCGAAGGGTGACAGCTTTCTGCATCCATCGAGCAATTGCTTTGGCATATTTTTCAACCCTGGTATGGCTTTAAGGTGACGAACCAGTGATACATTCGCACCTCTGAGAGCACCGATCACACGGTTAATTACTTTAACCAAATATTTTCTTTACATTTGTTGCAGCTCCCATTTGTTGAGGCCTTGACACCTTTCCTCATTATCCTTCTGCTTAGCAGTGATACTGTAGTCGGCTGGAGACGAGAATTTGATCACGAATATAGTTCTTTTTTTTAACTTTCCGAGAACGATGTCAGGCCTCAAGTGCGCAACGAAGACGGTTTTCCAAAAATTTAAATTCTAGAAAATTTGACACTTCTCGTTTTGGACAATTGACTCTATTTCCCTCAAAGCGTTTGGCAGGGTCGCAGCCAACACTGTAAGAGCAAGAAAGATGGTAAGAAAGCATTTTTAAGGCCGTATTATGCAGGGATCGGAACCTTTTTGCTCAGACCCGAGTTTAAAGGGTTTCTTGAGGGTCCAGGTCCAGCGTGGACCCTTCAATTTCTTAAGGGTCCGGATTCGGACTCGGACCTTTTAAATCTTTAAGGGTTCAGATCCAAAGCCGGATCCTTTAATTTATTAAGGGTACGGTTGCGAACCTGGAACTTTTGAATTTTTAAGGGGGGCCCAACCCGTACCGTTCCAGTTTTTAGGGGTCCAGGTCCAGACCCGGAACTCATATATTCTTAAGGGTACAAGTCCAGACCTCTACCCTTTAAATTTTTTAAGGGCTTGGGTTCGGACCCGAATCTGTTCAATTATCAATGTTCCGGGTCTGGACCCGTACCCTTTAAGTTCTTACGGGTTCGGGTCCGTACCGGACCCTTGCTGGACCATTTAGGTCCCTGGACTCTTTAAAAATTAAGGGTTCCGATCTCTGGTATTATGTCAAGTAGTTCCCGTGTGGCTGGGAAACCCAAATATAGTGTGTGTTCTAGTACTCTGCGTGTGCATGGCATGCTCTGCACCTATCGCTGGGAATTTCTTGACATAAAATGCTGTCGCGGTATACTAAGATGAAAATTACACCGTCCTGTCATGCGAAAATAAAACCATCTGCATTTGAATTAAGCCCTGATGATTTCAGAAAAGCAAAAGTTTGCTCTTTTGACAAGGACGTTATGCACTTTCTTCACTTCTGATGTTAAAATTTAATCTTTACCATTTGCAGCGATGTAAGCTGTACTTAGAACAATTTGATTATGAAGATACTGGAGATTCAGAAGTCTGCTTCCGCCTTGACGGCGTGAAATGTATAATCGAGAAACAGACGAATTGATATGCAAGCTCTTTTGCATATGCATGATCTTACTTGTAGCGATGTCAAGAACCCAAACCTCGTTCTTCATCCATTGAACCAACCCAAACTAGTAGAGTAAAACGCAGACGGCAAGCATGTTTGCAACAGACACTTTGTTCAACGCCGACAGATTTTAAGACCAAATATTACGGATAAGATGCTTGCATCTGCTCCGGAGAGACTTCTTCACTGATGTTGCCTCCTGAATGCGGCTTGGAGGCATGTCCAGATATGCATAGGTCTCTCCAGTATCAAGATGTCTAGTAACACTTGTATTCACAAGCTAAGGGTCCTCGGGAAAGTCAATAGTCTTTCCTTTCTTCAGATGAATTATGGCACATTTTTCTGATTCAAAGTCCATACTAATCTCAACTGTGTAGTACTTGGAAGTATTTATAGCACTTTGAAGTTTTCTTTTATCAGAAACATGGTGTCGCCCTCAAAGATGCCCCTATAGAAGGTGACGTTGTTCGTTGTCACTTGATATTTTCCAGATGAGATAGTAAATGTAGTTTTCCTAAGGGGCATCAATCTCTCTATAAATCAATATGTGGATGAACCTTCAAGCTTTCTAACAGGCAGATCATGAGTCTATGAGTTCTCGAATCGAAATCTTTCTGTTAGTCAATCCAGGCCACTGACAGGATGCATTGATGGGCTGTTGCCCATCGACTACCCGGCATCCTGCTACACCTTTTTCGAGCCACGTTGTTCGCAAATCTCGCTACACAAGCTCAATTTATTGAACAATCTTGTTATTCAGGACTGCTCTCAAAATCTTATACAGTATGTTCAAACAAGTTATCGGCCTCTAATTCTCTGGTGTTGACAAGTTGCCTTTTTTGGTAGGATTACAGTGCGTCCTAACACCAACCACTGAGGAATGGACGTTTCCAACTTTCAATATAAGATAAATATGCGGGATAGATCTTAGTGTATAGAAGTAAACTTCTTCAACCAGAAGTTCTTGATACGACCTAGTCCTGCAGCGGAAAAGTTCTTCGAACCCCCAGTGCTTTTTTTACCTCTTCAGCAGTGATTAATGGACATTTCTCCTCAGATGTTATAAGGCTGTCACAAAACTCCTTGAAGCGGATGATATTATTAGTATCTTCCTTCAACCCCAGTGTTTTTCGGATCTTGCATAAGTCCCTCCAAAAAGTCTCTACATCGTCGTTCTTCGGTCAGGGATAGCTACGGACGATCTCTACGAGAAAAAATCTGTCAACTCGTCAAGTCCCACTCTTACCGGCATTGCTAGGATGGAGCTCGTGGAGGTGGGAGCATGCATGGGAGCATGATCTAAGAATACACGGTATAGCCACACGCAACTAAAAAAAAGTTAACCAATAAGGAGAAACTCCACCACTTTTAACCATATTGGATAAGTGAGCGCGCGAGAATGAAGTATATTTGAAAGGAAGTAAATGCAATGAGCGAATATTGTAAGTGAAAGATAAAGAAATTATATAGTTTATAAATAAATTAAATTAGTTTAAAAATAATGAAATTTTTGAGATGCGTAATCTAAAGTTTAAACAAATATAAAATATCTAACTTGTAATATAGAAGAAATACTTAGAAATATGGATAACATAACCTCTCAAGGCACCTGAGGAATTGTACCTTTTAACGCGAATGAAATGAAGTATCACCCACCTAAGGAGAAAAAAGAATATTGTTTTCGGGCTGAAAGCAGAAATAAATAAATGCAAAATATCGATATCATATCCAGTATTATGATAATATCCGTTTTTATATTTCGTATATACATAAGCACTAAATGAGAACAAAAGAACCCTCTCAGGGTTCACCACTACAGTTTTCACAAAGTTAATCTTCACACGACGCGCTTTCACAAACGGATAGCGTCAGCAGTGTCCGCTTCTTGCACCTTATTTGAATATTGAGAACTTTCACAGGTATTGACATTGATTTACAATGTAGCTATAATTCATGATTTCAAATCTTTTGAGTGAAGACCGAGACGCTAACGGTTGCTATGGTAACCAAGATGGCTAAAAGTGGTGGAGCGCGAATGGGGACGAAATTGGGGGAGGTGATGGCTAGTCCGTGTATTCTTAGATCATGGATGGGAGCACGTCCGCTCTTGGCTGCTTGGCGACCTAAGCCGAGCGGATACGACAGCGTCCGAATCGACCAAGCCCGGCTGCAGCGTGAAACAGTACATATGGCCACATTTGATTCTGTACAGTGATGATTGAAATTTATAAACGTATGCGCTAAAACAGAGTAGTTGTGTGAAAGTCATTTTGCGCAAGACCGACATGATGGGAGGATGCGGTAAGCTCGAAGAAGCGTTTGAGGATAGGGCTCAAAAGTGGAGAAAAAGCGAGACAGGGGACGCACTGCAAGTGGTCCGTGGTCATCCCTGGCTTAGGTGGATTTTTGACAGAAACAAGGGGAACGTTGAAGAGGTGCGATGGGTCAGCAAGAAACTGTTGAT
>NC_046659.1:48329833-48333887 GCF_010883055.1 Belonocnema kinseyi | reverse complement strand
TTCTGTAATATTTTCCTTGGGTCAGATAACCCCCGAATTTTCTCAACGATATGCTGCTTGATTTTTATCAGCTTTAACTTGCTCAGTGTGTGATTAAAGGTCCTCAGTTATTAGGTGACCTTTCGAACCCTTTCCGTGAACGGTCTACCAGATGTTATGTTGTTAATCACACACTGAACACGGGACGCATTCTGTGTTACCCATCCAATCTTTTTGTTCAGTTGATGCATGCGTTTTTTCATCTTTTGATCCGTTGTCGGTTTTACCTAACGATCTGAATCAGCCAAAGCTCTTGGAGCACCATCAACTGAACAGTTGATGGTCCACAGGTTGGACACTTCCGAGATATCCTCACGGAGGGAGGCATCTATTTCAACCAGATCTTGGGGCTTAGGAGGAACCTGCTCAAAGAAAGTTTAATTATGATCTGCGCTGCACCCACGCTGGCTGCGCCGCCCCTGCCGTTATATGTAACGTGCACCGAAGAAAGGGTTCTTACCCTAAAAAAATGGAAATCGAGGATTTTACACCTTTTGATAGTTTTTCAGTTGCTCTTTTTAATGAAACCATCCAAGAAAATGTCTGAGCGTTATTACTGCTAATAATTGATTTATTAGGTACCTGAGAAATACGAATTTCGTTTGAGAGCGCGAGATCCCGTGAAACACCTCATACCACTTACCACTACATCTCTGCGTCTCATCTATATCCCGTTCGTGAAACGCGAAAGTGGCGCCGCTATATCTGCTGTCCCACGACAGAACCTAGTAAGGCATATGGAGTACATTTTTCAGGAGAGCCAATTTTCTAACTTAATTATTAGATGTTTGCATTTTACTCAATATTTTGATGTATCTATTCCAAGACCTTTTATTTGCCATTAGGCATTAAAATTTAATATTAAATATCTTTTCAAGTGTTAAAAAGATACATTTTTGGTTCAAAATGGAGTTGCTAGGTTTTATAATAGTACGTTAGGCAGAAATTCTTCATTGTATTTTATGCAATACATAGTAAGTGAGTTATCACATACGAAAACCTAGTATGTTCCGTAACTTTATTAATTTTCACCTATTCGATTTCAAGTTATGATCAATCTTTTATTGTTTGTAAGAAAATAAAGTACATGCATATTTACAAAATCTTAACATAAATTTTTTATATAATTTTGAACCAACAGCTCAATAATTCGAAAGAAAAGTTTTAAAAAGATGCACAGGTTTTACTGAAAAAATGGCGTTACTTCCAATATTTACATGTACTTTAATATAAAAATTCGCTTATTATTAAAACTTTATCCTTTTTTGAAAAGTATTGTACTTTCTGTGCACTTATTTTGAAGTGATTTTCCAAGTCAATAGTTTGATCGAAAAGTTTCCCTTGGATTTGGTTTTTTCAGTCCGCACCTTCGCAAGACTCTAGTTAATATCCTAGTTTTCACAGTAATAATCAACATCCTCCGAAAACCACCCCTGTTGATTATTACTGTGGGGTTAAACATATAGTCTAGACACTTGCGAAGGTGACTGGTGCGATTATTTTTTATTTGGAAATTTTTTGGCTGTTTTTGTGACACTTAAAAATCTCAGTAACTTCTGACTTACATTTTTGTTGTTTTAATATCTAATTCAATAATTAAGTATAGGTTTTAGTATTATGAGTTGTTCGCGGACAAATACTTTTGATATTTTCTGTGAGCTAAAAAGAGCCGAACATTATTGCTTATTTAGGGGATGTTAAAACAACCCCTAAACACACAAAACCGTGAATCTCTCACGTTCATGGGTACGAAACTACTGTTTCAGTGTGTCTGCCCTATAAATATGAGGCATCTAGACAAATCATACAAAAAAATATTCAGAAGGATACAATTTCAATAGTACATCATTTGTTTTCTACGTGTGGTGTGAGGTCCTTTGTAAACTAACTATGCAGGTTTTAAATTTTAACTTAAAGTTAATTGTCAAAAATACTCTAAATGTTATTTTTGAAAATTGTAGAAATTATTTGATGGGATAATAGAGCACGTTTTTACATTTTCACTAGGTCGCGAAGAAGTCTTATGTCCTTGCCGTAAAAATATATTTTAGACATTTTAATGTCACAAAGATGATCTTAGGTTAACTTTATAATACGGACATAGGACGCCTTTGCGGCGTTGTAGAAATGTCGTAAATAATACAAAATTAACTTCTGAAATTTTTTTTGAGTCGATTGAGTTAATAAAAACGCATTAGCACATATATTTTATTTGAAAAGTATCCTAAAAATCTAAACTAATTTCCTTCTTCAAGAGTTAAATGAGTGTTAAACGTTTGTAGAGAAACGTTCAGTATTATCTTTATTAGCTTTCTACTACATTATGTAGTATTATATTTGTGAGTTTCTGTATTTTGCATACATAAGATTCAATTTATTTCAAACATTTTCACACTTTTTGTTCGTTCTTAAATACTACTATATACTTATTATGCTGTATTTTGTTTTGATGAATCGACATATATTTAAAATGTAAATGTAAAGGCACTGGCTAGTGTTACCGAATTTTCTGTAGAACTCATCTGGTCAAGTATAGCGTTAGGGCTAGAGTTACGGAAGATTCCGTTTGCGGTATATATTATATTATGCAGGTAATGATGCATAATATATTAATATAAATCTTTATACAGCCGTGCGTGAAATAAAAACATTATTGCTATTGCGTTATTTAAGATAAAACTTAGAATCAGACAAATCTTTTTAATACTCTTTAATTTTGTACTTTGAATATCTTTCTTACTATACGAACTGTATTTTAAAAATTTGAATTATTCGAATTTAAAGCAGACCAGCTCACTGTTGTTACTGTGAATTATATTTGTCTGTACATTATATTTTAGTCGGCTTTAATATTTTATTTGAAAATGTAAGCCAGTATCCTAATGAGATAAATAAGTTTTCTATATATATTTACTACGTTTTTAAACTTGGAAAATATTTCAAAATTCAATTATTTAGAATACCTTAATGGGAGAAACATGGGAATTCTAAAGTTAGGGATTGTCCGAAATAAAATATTTCTTTACTGCTCAGCAGCTTCTTCCGCTTCATTTGAAGTGCCCAAATTCTTTGAGTTAGTAGAGCTTACCAGATTTTCATAAAAAGCTCTACTAGAAGCTGATTCAATTTGTGGCACTAGAATGCTCAGAAGTTGAGCTTTCTTTGATTCATTAATTCCTCTAGGTACTGTAAAGTATGGCGTGAAATCGATTTTCTTTCCTTTTTTGGAACTCCGCCACCTTTATGTCCTTAATGTAGGGAAAATTACAACTTTTAGTCTGTCGCTTCTTACAACCATCCTGATAATCCCTCAAATCTTCGATTCTCATTTCGACAACTTGGATGAACTTACTGGCTCCTTCCATAAACTTTCTTAGATTTCCGAAAGTCAAAATCTCTTCGATTCCCTGCCAAGCTTTTCCCAGAATTCCGTGGAAGCTATCTGCTTTCATGTAACTGTGTCCTGCTTCAAGGTATTTTAAAGTAATTGTTTGTGGTCCCAATTTCTGGTTCACAACTTGAATCAAGGTCGAAAAAGGCGACCAATTCTTGTTCTGGGAACTACAATTATCAGTCCAAAATACAAATTTTTTGGAAGCTGTATCCTTTGTCGAATTTATAACTTTAAAGTAGGCTGAAGCAGCATCCTTTGATGACCTTTCTCTTATAGCTTCGTGCCATAAAACACACAAATTCGTGCCTTTTTTTGAAAATTTGCGAAGGTTTAGTTAAAATTCTACAAGACGACCAACGAGTAAACTGCTCTTTAGATTCATTTTTGGCAGTGTCAATACTTTCTGCATGTCAACAGCGCATATTTCTGTATTCGTAACATAACACATTTCTCTGCGATCTCTTTCGTAGGCTTCTCGGGCTTCAGTGTAGAACTTGCGGTGAACATCAAAATCGATACATACGAGGGTTGATTGATAAGTTTCCGGCCTGACCAAGAGATGGCGCCACTAGGCCTACCTTGAGGTGGCGTTCTATAGTACCATCCTTAGATAGCTTGTAG
>NC_046659.1:48324935-48329733 GCF_010883055.1 Belonocnema kinseyi | reverse complement strand
CCTTGGAGGAGATTATGTTGAGAAATAAAAAAAAAAAATTCTTAAAAACGTTGTTTTTCTTGGTCAGGCCGGAAACTTATCAATCCACCCTCGTATATCACAGTTGTCAATATTCCGATTATCTTGATTTTGAAGCTCTTCCAACCTTCTTTGACGACGATCATGATAAATGAACTTGTGGCACTTTCCACATTCATCAGCACTTGGTGTGCAAAATCCGTTATGGAAATATAAGTGAATAAGTTTAGGAGGTATCTTATTCTTATGGTGGCATTTTAGACAGATGGAAAAATCGCGCATTTAAAATAATAGAATAATCTTCACTTTTGCACTGAAATCTATTCTACGCTTATTACCTGGTGAACTGCTTTGTCAAAAAGTCATTTTTTTGCTTGAACATTCATAATTTTATTCGAAATCTTATTCCTTTAGTTAAAAGTTGAACTATTTTCTTGAAAATGCGTTTTTTTGTTGGATTCAAATGTTATTGATCCAAAATTACAATCTTTTTTGGATAAAACATCAACTATTGCATTTTTTTGTTAAAAATTCATCTTTTTGATTGAAAATTCAACTGTTGGGTTAAAAGTTTAAGTACTTTATTAAAAATTAATTTTTTTAGTAAGAATTCATCTGTTGAGATGAAAAAGTAACTATTTTGAGAACATTTTTTTTTAGTTTTGCAAATTGTTAGTTACTCTATCTAAAAAATCCTAAATAAGAGAATTTTCTAAAGCGTGTATCTGAAGCTATAGGCAGTTGCGTTTCTGAAATTTCCGTTACTGTTTAGTAATGACATCTAGAGTCTGGGAACTATTTTGGCTTTCTCTCTCTGTTTTGTCATGTCGAACGGACCGACGAACATCCCCCCGTAACTCCTCTCACCTGTACCCGCCGCAAGGCTTGAATTCTCGGAAACACTAAATCCAGAAACACTATATCCAGGTTCGACTGTATTTGTGTTTGTGAATTGATAACCATTTAAATAAGTTTGGCGCACTGAGCTCTATCAGGTGCATACAAAAAATAATACATTGGCAAATCATTACACGTTTTAAGGATTGATTATCAGGAAAATTTTGATGAGGACCTCTAAGTTTTTGCAAATGAGAGATGTTAAAATATAAGTTGCACTAAATGTGACATGCCCTCGGACATGCGACGAGATATGAAATGCCCATTAATACTTCACTCGATCCCAAAAATTAGGATCATGAATGTAATTATCATGTGTAATTAATTAAATGCTCTTAAAATATACAGTATAATTATTTTTTATATTTCTCTTATTAACACAAGTGGTCTTATATTTCTGACCGGTAATCTATTTATAAAAGAATAATGATTAATTTAAAAATCAAACAGTCATTTGATTTTTAATAAGGAGTTCTTTTATCTAATTAATTAGCTTCTGTGCGAAAAGTTGCGTAATCCCTTTCGGGGCTAAACATTTCCCGAAAAGCGTTACGTATTTTTATAATGGCATCACCATTAAATACTTAAAAACCTTTTTTTCAAATAAAAAGTGGATGTGAAATAATGTTAACTTAAAATATATTACGCATCTATTCTTAATTAAAATATTTACAAAAATGCATAAACCAAGACGAAATTAATTTATTTTTCAGAAGGTAAGTGTAGTTTTTTAGCATAATCATCTTTAAGTGCATTGGACGACATCATCCAAAAATCACAAGAAAATTACTCATCTATTCATTAACAGATTATATGTTTATCTTTTTCCAATTTTAATTCCGCATTAATTTTATTTAAGTTCTTTCTGAATATGAAAATTTAAAGTATCTAAATGTCACATATGAAGTAGAGACATCTTGTATTTACGAAGTTGTTTGCATAGAAGTCTCAAAAAATGGTTATAATGTTGCTAGACGTTATTTTAAACAAGTGGATGCCTTGAATCGGACGATTTTTAGTGTAATTATAAACTTTTTGAATAAATACCAATCCCCTTAATATGAAAATATTTTTTCAGTAATTAAAAAAGTGCTTCAATCGTACCGATGCGGAAATTGGTATATTTTCGTTTAAAAAACCTAAATTTTGATTAAAATCATATTTTCTTACACTTAAAAAAAATTTTAATAATAAAATTTTAAACTACAACGTTTGAAAAAATAGTAAAAATCTAAAAATAATCATTTATTTTAAAATAAGATAGCGGAAAAAATGTATTGAACGGTCTCAAAATGTTGTGACATAAAATAATATCTAAGAAGGTTCTTTTTTAATCAGCTACTTATTCCTCCTTTTAATTCCGCTATTTATTGCTCATTTTTATTCACTCACTTCCAACGTTATTGAAACCCAAAGATTTATGTTATTATGTATCACTTAAAAATTGCGGATGTATACGGAATATGAGCGACACTTTCAAGAATACTTAACTCAATTTTTAATAATACTTAACTTAAGGAAGTGTTTAAAAGTTAGTCAAACAGAGAAAATGAAATTATCGCGGTTAAGATATTTTGTGCTCTTCCTGGCGACGATTTGTGCCGTTTCGGCTATTAGAAATCGTCGTCATAATTGGATTTGTGATGACTTGAAGTTAGATATTAACATCTGTGAATGTGACTGTGGATGTGAATCTACTTATAGGTGTCTTCATTGCTCCGGATTTTTAGGATCATCAGTATTACCAAAAACTCCCTTTGAGGCCTGGAAACGTGGAGATAATCGCGTTCACTATCTCTTAAACAAGTAATTAAAATACATTTTTTTATTCACTTTGCTTAGAATTTGAAGTAAACGTGGTAATATAAAGGGGTAAATTCTTTTCTTCAAATTATAGCCCTGTTATGGAATATTCAGTTTGATATAATGGTTTGTTATTATTAAATTTTGCCTGTGTTCTGTTTCACTTGAATTATATTTAATATTAGCAATACATTAAAACCGATAAATTTCACAATAATACTTTTGAATAAAAATTTCAAAATTGGAATAATGGTTATAATAGTATAATATAATAATAGATAACAAGAAACACACACATTTAAATATGGATTAACTATGTAAGATCAACTGAAAATTAATATTAAATGCTTTGACAAGTTCATAGGCAAAAGGAATCGTCAACGTGAATGTTGCTGAAGAAGCATTTTTAAGGCATAACATTAATTCAGTTCAGAGACTGTAAAGTCTGATATAGCTTTAACGAGATATTTTACGCTGTACAGCAATTTTACAATGTAGTAGAAATTAAATTCAGGCTGTACAGGCAGCTAACAGCTGAGGTGAGCAAACGTCCCCTTCCACTGCACGGACTACGCCAGTAAGCCAACCAATGTCCAGCCCTTTTCTCCCACGCAGTTCTCTCCGACGCCCTTTTCTTTAGAGATACACTGTCGTGTTATTATTATTATTATTACTATTATTATTATTACACCATTAAGCCATTTCCCTTTCGGGGAAGGCATGACTCACTCGGTAGGGGAAAGAAGTAGTGTGTGGAAGGGATAGAGATTTTTCAGATTGATCCAGAATTCTCGTGCTATTTAAGTAAGTAACACGTTCGTTCCGCAACACTGCTCCGACCCAGGTTGCTGATCAATCTCTCTAGCAATCACCCCAAGCGAAGAACCTCACGAAGTCGTTATGTCAGGTTCCCCACTTGGGTCCATTAGTAGCCAAGGTCTTTGTTTCAGGCGTCATTCACTCTTCTGACACTCTTTTTATTAACTATTTGACGCCATACTTTCTTGTCCTCGCATACTTCTCTAGTTTCTTTTATGTCCATGCATTTTTTCATGCAGGCTCTCGTGTTTCTGTGACTTCTTATGTCTCTTCTAACTAGGGTCTCATTCACACATTCTAACCATTCTTTCCGCGGTCTACCTCTGGGCACGCTGCGTTTTCGAAATGTTGAAATTGTTGAAATGTTTTCCGTTTTATTGAAGTTTTGAAAGAGATTCAACTTCAAAACCTAGATTATATGTACCAGTTTTCATTTGCCCAAAAAATTTCAGAACGGTTAATCGAAACGCAAGCATTCATTTGTTTTAAAACAAACTAAAATGAATCAGTCCAAAGAACTTTCTAGATTGACCGTTGTTGAACTAGCATCGCGTTATTATGGCGGATTCAAAAAGTAAAAGTATAATTAATAATTGAAAATTAAAAAAGGCATACATACACCAATATACAAACATATTTTCAATACAATTCCAGATATCACTGAAGTAGGAAGGGCGAGGGAAACTTTTTTTCATTTTATAACTTATTTTCACACGAAGCGCTACATCGAGATGAAAATTTGCGATAATAAAAAAAAAAGCACTAAGAAAGGTGGGTCTGGTCATGAATTTGAATAATTACCAAAAACTAAAAAAATATACTTACAAAAAAATAAACTTTTTATAATTATTAAAATTCATTACCAGACCCATCTTTCTTGGTGCTTCTTATTTTTTATCGCAAACTATCAACTCGATGTGGCGCTTCGTGTAAAAATAAGTCAGGAAATAAAAAAAAATGGTCGGAGTAGATGTATAGGCTGCGTTTTAATGCAAGATTCCTATCTTATCGACATCGAGAAGCTTCGTCCTGTAGTGATTCGTGTCCGTGCTAAATTTTCTGGAAAAAAAGGGTTCGTGTCCGTGCTAAGCTTTGAGATCTTTCTCGAAGGATCCTGATGACGTCACGATTGCGCAATAGTCTGTAGCCAAATTCATGTACAGGTTCAAGGTTATCACGTGCATGTGTCAAGGTTGAATGAGAAAAACAAGGATGATTTATTGCCTCCTGACAGATAAGACGTTCGTTAAATGCGCAAAAG
>NC_046659.1:48321703-48324835 GCF_010883055.1 Belonocnema kinseyi | reverse complement strand
TTGCGGAACGAACGTGTTATTTACTTAAATAGCACGAGAATTCTGGATCAATCTGAAAAATCTGTATCCCTTCCACACACTACTCCTTTCCCCTGCCGAGTGCGTCACGCCTACCCCAAAAGGGAAATGGCTTAATGGTGTAATAATAATAATACTAAATCTTCAGTTTTATAAGCTGATTTCCTAAACTACAATTAATTCAGATGAAGGAATCAAAAAATACACATACATTTTTAAAATTAAATTTATTTAACTTATTTCGTTACAATAAACGTATAAAAATTATATATAGAATTTTAAAACTTATTGCTTACTTTGTACAGTGTTGGTTTCGTTCCATCAATGTTAAAAAATATTAATGACAAGGAATCTTGAATAAATAATTTCGTGTACATTATTTACGTTTCCAGCTAGTTGATCTAGTGAAAGAAAGCGCAATCGATCCACAAACTTATTGGGATCTTCCCAGTCATCTAACATTTGAGATTTTGCTTTTATTTTATATTCTGAGGAAAGGTTACTTTCAGCATAATCTTCCTCCTCGTCATCATCTTCCTCTTCATCATAGTCATCATCATATTCATTAATATCCTCATCAGCAGCATCATTTTTTATTACTTATGAAGAACCGTCGTACTATGACAATGACTATGATATATCTTTATAAAATTCTAAATCTTTTACAGTGATCCACTGTTGTATTGAAACATTTTTTAATACATAGCTCCCTATATCTCTCTCTATCTCTCTCTTTCCATCTCTTTTTCTCCCTAAACTATATCTGCTGCATATGATTTACCATCTTTATATATTTATATCCTCTCTTTGTTGCAATTATCTAGACGGTTCAAAGTTATAATCGAAACGTGTGGTATATAATATTGAAAAACGCAAAAAGGTATAGCAACATTAAAAATAACCTTGAAGTTGTTTTAGAAAAAAAGTGCGTAGTAGAAAATCGATGACATCATTGAGAATATTCTGGAAACATAACATAAAACCACAAAATCTATAGAATATATCGGGAAGGTAGATTTCTATGGTCTTTGAATTAAATTAGCTAGCTAGAAAGCAATATATCATCCTCGATTTCTATAAACTGTATTAATTTTTGTATTTTTTATATCACCAAATTTTTACTTAAGAGTTTCACAGTTTCCTTGCATTAAATCTTAATACTGCTTAATGTATTCTTATCATTCATGCTACTTTATTGCAAGTAAGTAAATTCTAACAAGCGCTTTCAAATTATTCGTTCATCCTAAAATAGTTGATTCAATGCTACGAGGTTACTTGGTATTAAGTCTAAATCTGTTACAGTAACCCACTATTTTTTTAAAAGGATCTCTTAAAAATCTGTTGGCATTCTTCAAGATTCGTGCAAAAACGTTTATATGATGTAATTCATTTTGACGAGGCATGGTGTGAGATTTGTAACTGTTTTCGAGTCGCTAAATCGCAAACCCTTTTATCGACTTGTAAATTTTAGAAAATTATTTTTGTGTTGAAACATTGTTGAATACATAGCTCTCTTTTTCTCCCTAAACTATACATGCTGCATATCATTTACCATCCTTATCAAATAATATATCTCCCACTTTGTCTAATTGTACTAGAAGGTTCTAAGTTATAATCAACACGAGTGGTATATAATATTGAAAAACGCAAAAAGGTAATGCAAAATTAAAAATAACCTTGAAGTTGTTTTCGAAAAAAAATTGCGTAGTAGGAATTCGATGACACCATTAAGAATATTCTGGAAACATAGCATAAGCCACTACATCTATAGAATACATCGGTAAGGTAGATTTCTATGGTCTCTGAATTAAATCAGCTAGCTAGAAAGCAACATATCATCCTGGATTTCTATAACCTACATTAATTTTTGTATTTTTACATTTCTTTTTGACTAAATTTGGATTTAAATGTCCCAGAAAGTAGATGTTCACGTGACCACTGTAGCATTTTTTCTATTGTTTGATTCACAGTTGTCTTGCATTGCATTTTAATACTGCTAAATTATTTTTTTTATTTATGTTGCTTTATTTTAATGTTTGAAGTAAATTGAATCTTTTTTAGCATATTACTCTATTATGTGAAATAGATTTCAATGTTTCTTAGTAAAACTCTAATATTTATAGAGCTGATTTTATTTTATAAATTCTAGCAAGATTTTTCAAATTGTATTTTCTTCATCTCAAATGGTTCATTTGACATCCTAGCTATATAAATATAAAATTATAAAATCTCTTACACTGATCAACTGCATGTACTCGGACCTCTTAAGAATCTGTTGGTATTTTTCAAGTCACTCAATCGCAAAGCCTTCTGCAATATTACGAAAACAATTTTTTGATTAAAAACATTTTTTTAATACATAGCTCTCCATCTCTCTTTCTCCCTAAACTATATATGCAGCATATCATTGACCATCCTTACATATTATTATATCCCCTCTTTGTCAAAATATTTTAGAACCTTCTACATTATAATCCACACATGTGGATATAATTTTTCAACATCGCAAAAATGTAATATGTCATTGAAAATAATCTTGAAGTTCTTTGCGAAAAATTGCGCAGTAGAAATTTGATGTTATTAGTTATAGAAAATTCAACATTATAGAAAACCTTTTAACGCTGAATTCAATCATCCTTGATTTTCTATAGACTATATTATATAATATAGTGGATGATTGAAAAATTCAAATATTTTATTATATTAATTTCTTGCATTTTTATACTTTTAGCTTAAATCTTTAACAGTTAAAAGGTAAAAAACTGACCTTTCTAAATGAGAGCTGAAAAGCGAGCATATATCTGTGGGTGAAAAAGCATGCCACCTCAGCTCGAATATAGTTACATGACATTAGGAGCGATAAGCGTCAGGCAGTGTACTCATGGTATTTACTAATTGTCCATGAGCGATTGCGACCTGTAAAAAGAAGTAATTTCTCTATAGAACGATAGCATAGGATAATGAAATGTGTGCAGCCTCAGACTGCCGATATATGAATGCTTCTGCGAGTTCAAACGCGTGTAGCTGTTATCTCTGGTCCTCGATCGCTACTTGATACCAGAATAAAGCGACAAGCATCCCTGAGTATATGACCTGCCATAAGAAATGCTTTTT
>NC_046659.1:48319505-48321603 GCF_010883055.1 Belonocnema kinseyi | reverse complement strand
TATTCTGTTAACTTGAAATTCTGGCCCCTTAAAATGGGTTTACTGAACTGCGATTTAAAACAAACTGTAAGTTCTAAGAAAAACCAAGATTTTTATTTGTTATACGTAATAGTGCATTTTAATATACGTGTTCAATACTTCACTTTCAATGTTTGATTCACAGTTTCTTTTTATTCAATTTAAAGACTGCTGAATTTATTTTTGTTCTTTATGATGCTTTATTTTAATGTTTGAAGTAAGTAAATTTAATCTTTGTTCGCAGATCACTCTATTATGTAAAAGATGATTTCAACGTTTCTTAGTTAACTCCAACATTTATGGAGCTGATTTACTTTATTTTCAAATTGTATTTTCTTCATCTCAAATGGCTGAATTGACAACCCAGTTATATCTTTATAAAATTCTAAATCTGTTACAGTGATCCACTGTCGAATTAAAACATTTTTTAATACATAGCTCTCTCTCTCTAACTCTTTCTATCTCTCTCTTTCCATCTCTTTTTCTACCTAAGCTTTACCTGCTGCATATGATTTAACATCTTCATCTATTTATATCCTTTCATCGTTGCAATTATCTAGAAGGTTCTAAGTTATAATCAACACGTGTAGTATATAATATTGAAAAACGCAAAAAGGTAATGCAACATTAAAAATAACCTTAAAGTTGTTTTCGAAAAAAAATGCGGAGTAGGAATTCGATGACACCATTAAGAATATTCTGGAAACATAGCATAAACCAGTATATCCATAGAATACATCGGTAAGGTAGATTTCTACGGTCTCTGAATTAAATCGACTAACTAGAAAGCAATATATCATCCTGGATTTCTATAACCTACATTAATTTTTGTATTTTTAAATTTCTTTTTGACTAAATTTGGATTTAAATGTTCCAGAAAGTAGATGTTCACTTAACCACTGTAGCATTCTTTTCCAATGTTTGATTCACAGTTGTCTTGCATTTCATTTTTATACTGCTGAATTATTTTTTTTATTTATGTTGCTTTATTTTAATGTTTGAAGTAAATTGAATCTTTTTTAGCATATTACTCTATTATGTGAAAGAGATTTCAATGTTTCTGAGTAAAACTCTAATATTTATAGAGCTGATTTTATTTTATAAATTCTAGCAAGCTTTTTCAAATTGTATTTTCTTCATCTCAAATGGTTGATTTGACATCCTAGCTATTTCAATATAATATTATAAAATCTGTTACAGTGATCAACTGCATGTACTGGGACCTCTTAAGAATCTGTTGGTATTTTTCAAGTCACTCAATCGCAAAGCCTTCTGCAATATTACGAAAAATTTTTTTTGGTTTAAAACATTTTTTTAATACATAGCTCTCCATCTCTCTGTCCCCCTAAACTATACATGCAGCATATCATTGCCCATCCTTACATATTATTATATCCCCTCTTTCTCAAAATATTTTAGAACCTTCTACATTATAATTCACACATGCGGATATAATTTTTCAACATCGCAAAAATGTAATGTGTCATTGAAAATAATCTTGAAGTTCTTTGTGAAAAATTGCGCAGTAGAAATTTGATGTTATTAGTTATAGAAAATTCAGCATTATAGACAAAATTTTAACGCTGAATTAAATCACCCTTGATTTTCTATAGACTTAATTATAAAGTAGCCTTAGTGGATGATTGAAAAGTTCAAATATTTTATTATATTAATTTGTTGCATTTTTATACTTTTAGTTTAAATCTTTAACAGTTAAAAGGTAAAAAACTGACCTTTCTAAATGAGAGCTGAAAAGCAAGAATATATCTGTGGATAAAAAAGCATGCCACCTCAGCTCGAATATAGTTGCATGACATAAGGAGCGATAAGCGTCAGGCAGTGTACTCATGGTATTTACTAAATGTCCATGAGCGATTGCGACCTGTAAAAAGAGGTAATCTCTCTATAGAACGATAGCATAGAATAATGAAATGTGTGCAGCGTCAGACTGCCGATATATGAATGCTTCTGCTAGTTTAAACGCGTGTAGCTGTTATCTCTGGTCCTCGATCGCTACTTGATACCAGAATAAAGCGACAAGCATCCCTGAGTATATGACCTGCCATAAGAAATGCTTTTT
>NC_046659.1:48310919-48319405 GCF_010883055.1 Belonocnema kinseyi | reverse complement strand
CTTTTGCGCATTTAACGAACGTCTTATCTGTCAGGAGGCAATAAATCATCCTTGTTTTTCTCATTCAACCTTGACACATGCACGTGATAACCTTGAACCTGTTTACATGAATTTGTCTACAGACTATTGCGCAATCGTGAGGTCATCAGGATCCTTCGAGAAAGTTCTCAAAGCTTAGCACGGACACGAACCCCTTTTTCCAAAGAATTTAGCACGGACACGAAACACTACAGGTCGAAGCTTCTCGATGTCGGTAAGGTAGGAATCTTGCGTTAGAACGCAGCCTATACATCTACTGGTCGGTTAGATAGAATCTGTTCACGCGGTCCACTCATCACATGGCCTTAAAGTCCAATAATTAAATTAGAGTGCAGAATTCCTAAAAAAAACAAGAATTTCATGACCAAATTCGGACAACCACCATAAAATGTTCCTAATGAAGTTTGAAAAAGAAAACAATTTTTCATCATAAGCACATCGGAAGCACATCACTGCTTATGATGGATATTTCAGGTATGTTTATAACCGGGTCACCCTTTGATCCTCGCCGGATCTAACAGGTATGCTTGTGATGGGTTTTCATTCAGACCCTCATTTGATTCTCGGTTGTCAGGAAGAGAACATCGTGGTTTCGTTGCTGTTCCTGTCTGATCCTATATTTTATATTTTTATTTGTTCCCAAAAAAATAACTTTTTTTCTTCTTTTTTAGGGAAATTTTTTATCTGTTTTCAAATTTCAATAGGAGCATTTTATGGTGGTTGTCTAAATTTGGCCGTTACATTCTTGGTTTTATTTGCTGTAGTTTTGCATATTAATTCAGAGATTAATAATTAAATAACCTTAAAAACAGACAAGCTTCTGTTAAGAAAGTATTACGCTGAAATGGTTAAATACGGTGGCGATACATGCGTCGCAGGCTGTCTCAATTAATAAATTTATGTATCAAATTTAGAGAAGTCTCAGATAAGTTGAAAAAAGCGATTATCGTACCAATATATGAAGCAAAGGGATACAAAAGAAACTGCAATAATTACAGAGGTATCAGCTTATTAAGTACTGTAAGCGAAATATATTAAAAAATACGCATTCGTGGGGAAGTTTATTATATGGGAAGTTAAAAGTGGATTTATGCGTGGAAGATCGTGTACGGATAAAATATTTAGCTTAAAAAGGATCACAGAAAAATTTTGAGAGTGAGGAAAAAGGTTTCTGTGCATTTGTCGACCTGGAAAACGGGTTAAACAAGGTGGACAGAACAAAACTTTGGGAAGTCTTGAGGGCATTCTCTTCGATGACCACGTTACCAAATTCGTCCCCGGTTATGAACATTTTTTTTTTGTGTTCACTGTGTCCACATGGATTCAAATGTCGTGTTTAAAATTTGACATGTTAAATGAAAAGCACTGAAGAACGTTTGTATACATCAATATGCTTATAATTTTCAAGAAAGTTTTTTCAAATGTTTATTTTGAACTTAATCGTCTAAACATTTACAAAGATTAATATAAGCAATAAAATTTGGACATTAGTTGCAAATCAACAAATAAGTATCTGCACACACGTAACCTAACATTATTTTTTGAGCATTTTTAGCGATTTCTAGCGGAGAAAAAAAGAAACTTTGAACGTCGATAAAGTCGAAATCACGTGACTAAGTTCGTTCATGAAATTTTTATATAGAATCATTTTCATTTTTTTGGTCCTCGCTACCCAGCAAAAAAGAACCGATGGAAAGCGAGTCAGTTTGGATTGCGTATCTGCCATTTGCAGATTAAAAGAATAAAAATGCAATCGGTTGGTCACATTTTTAATCGGTCACCTCTGCGCGGTTCTTTAGATCTGCCATTCCACATTCGTCACAATGCTGAGTGAATGGAGTTGAATGAGACTGATAAACGTGAAATAATTCCTATGAGCATTCTACGATACATTAATGTGCATATTAATGGGTTGAGATTCAATATGAAATGGAGTTCTTAAAAGATCACACCCAATGGTAAAATACGATGCGCACATAGCAATTTTCAATAAGCGTGAATCTGCCAATTGCAGGTTACCTCACGCTGTATTCAACTGAGTGGAATATGCAGATTAAAATTTTAAAGAATTAATTCTTTCGAATGAGAAGTATGCGGTAATAAATTTGAATAGAACAATGCTGATTAATCAAAAATTAAAGAAATTCAAAGTAAATAATATTGTAATATATTATAATTAATGTGAAAATTTATTTATAAAATAAATGATTATTTAGTTATAATTCTCTTTTTACAATGACTTAATAGATTATTCTGTACAGGAATTATAAGATTTACACTGAATTAAACGCCAGTGACATTCAACTTATTCAGTGCATATGCTAATGGCTTCTAGGAATCCACGTGTTAGAAACAAACTCCGCAGTTTGCTTATATCCATTTGCATCACAAACATCCAAATGTTTAGAATGTTAATACCCGCATTTTCGGTAAAGGTAATTTCGATAAGATAAAACGTGACTGTTATTTTTTGTAAATTTAAGAACATATATGGTAAATGTGAAGTAAATAAATCAATTTTTAACATTCTGATGTGGTGTGATGCAAATATGTCAAAAAAAAATGTTTAGCAAAATCAATTAAAGTGCCTGAAAATAAATAGTCTGTAAATAAAAGTAGACTACATGTATGTAGGAATTTTCTTAAAAGTTGCTCTTGAACTATTTTTTAATAAATAATTTTAACTATTTTAATTAAATTTCTTTTATTTGAATTAATAATTTTCTATCGGAATTATCGTTCCTCTATCGGTTAACGCTGATTCATAATCGCTATTGAATGGGTCCGAGAACAAAATTACGTGGCAGATTAAAAATTTTGATTTCTCATTCAAAACTCACTCTAACCTATAGGCGGCTATCTAGAATTCCAGTGACAGATACGCAATTCAGAAGACCTCAAAACCCATTCAAATGCAAATGAATGGACTTTTGTTTCCTAAGTACGTCCATACGGATTGAGATATCTTGTTCAGGATTTAGGAAGTTTGACAGAAAGCACCAGGGAAATCTATATCTATATCGAAATGTTTATAATTACGAAGAAATTTTTCTAGTAAAATACTATAGGATTAGAAAATAAACTTTTAACGTCGATAAAGTTGGTGCCTCGATTTAAAAAAATCGAGGAACATCTTAGAATGTGATACTCGAAAATCTTTCTAAGTCCCATCTTGAGAAATGTACATTTTCAGAAAATAAATAATGGAAAATAAAATAAAAACTTTCTATTGGTAAAATATTCTTTTGGAGTTTTTGTACTGGCGTGAAACAATTTAAAGTTAATAACGAAACCAATAAAAATAAAATTTCGCCCGTGGCCGAAAGACGAAGCGAGTCCCGACGCTGAGTCCCGCCGGTCGGTTCTCTGTCAACATTAGTTATCAGCTGATCGATTCAAAATCAAAAATTATAGAAGTTCGTTGGAGAACTCCGAAGAGGAAATTTTAGCACATTGCTGGTGTTGATATTTTTCCAATTTGAAATTTATATTTTATTTTTAGGACCAAAAAAATGAACATTAATCTACACAAAAATTTCATGAACGAACTTAGTCACGTGATCTCGACTTTATCGGCGTTCAAAGTTTCTTTTTTTCTTCGCTAGAAATCGCTTTAAATGCTCCAAAAACAATAATTGGTTACGTGTGTGCAGATACTTATTTGTTGATTTGCAACGAATGTGCAATTTTTATTGCTTATATTAATTTTTGTAAATGTTTAGAAGATTGAGACCACAATTTGTGTCGGTGCTCAATATACGCGAATCAAAAAATCTGAAATGCGTCAAACAAAAATTATCTGCAAAGTGCTATAACTCGAATGGTAATTCCCTATTTTATCAATTTATGAATAAATTTTCCTTAAAATTATGAAAATATTGATGTATACAAACTTGCTTTAGTGCTTTTTATTTAATATGTCAAATTTTAAACACTATATCTCAATCCGTGTGGAAACAGTGAACACCAAAAAAATGTTCATAACCGGGGACTAGTTTGGTTACGCGGTCACCGAAGAGCATGCCCTTAAAAGAGTACGAAGTTTATAGAGCTGTCGCGTAATGGGGTGAAATAAGTGCAGAGCACACGGGCGGCCTATCTTGGCTTTTGGTAGGGGGGGAGGGCAAAATGCATTGAATAAAAAGGGCTCTAACGAGGGTCTGGTCGTTAACAATGACTTATCTCTTCACGCAATAAAGTTTTTCAGCGGGCCTTTGCTCTTTCCAGTTACTCACATTCAGTTTCTAGCATTCCGGGCAAATTTTGGAAAAAGTTCAACCCATACGTTGCACTTTTATCACGAAAAGCAATGCAATCGAAGAATTTTAGATTATTACCTGGATTGGAAGCTTCTAATGCGTCCCCTAAGGGTTTAAATTTTTCTTGCACCTTCT
The DNA here is from genome assembly GCF_010883055.1 of Belonocnema kinseyi. Taxonomy (NCBI): domain Eukaryota; kingdom Metazoa; phylum Arthropoda; class Insecta; order Hymenoptera; family Cynipidae; genus Belonocnema; species Belonocnema kinseyi. The sequence goes on along the minus strand of NC_046659.1, from coordinate 48,314,972 downwards.
TCTCTATTCCTTTACCCCCCGCCACACACACTTACTTGGTGGTGGAAGGGGGACCTACAGTTTAAGGTGGGTACCGAACCACCAAGTGCAACAGCTTTTAAGTACTCAAGGAAAACCTTTTCCTCTATAGGTACCGGTACTACGACTCACCGGAGATGAACAACTCCCTTCTTGCTAGGCTAGTGTTCACCGCATGGGCCGCCGAAACTCTTCCAGAGTGCGAGGCGGGAATCGAACCCGCAAGCCGAAGGAGTGGGTCTAAAGCCTACGCTTTAACCCCCACGACCATCGTCCCACTGCAACTAAATTCATATACATTTGTATTAAATGTAATACAGATTTTTCTAACTTTGTATATACTCTAGTAGCAACGCCTGACTTGTATGACAGAGGCCAGAGTCTGGCCCCCCGATAAAAAGGCTTGCATTAAAAAGTATTGAAAAATTTCATTCATTCAGTGGTAACATGAGAAATATTGAATACTTCTGGATCCCGTTTTTGTCCTCCCGTTTTGAATGTTAGGGCAGTTGAAGTAGCTCTCAAATTGAATCCCTTTCTGTACCTAGCGCTGACAATATTTTGCTGAATACCACAAAGCAACCAAGAATTAGACAAATTTTAATCCCTTTTAATTAAGCAAATTTCCCTACATTTATTTACTGTTTTTCGAATAATAATCAGGCAAAAAGCTTTTTAAAACATAGCATCAGTCATTTTACGATGTCAGGATCAATTTCCACAAAGAAGGTTCTGGTGAAAAATAATTTTTTCAATTTTTTATCATGATTTTATATTTTTCCAATTGATAATATTTGAACAAAGGGAACATTTGACAATTAAGAAATGTATTCTTACATACAATCCTACTAGATTCGGCAAATTTCATGATTTTAGAGCGCGTTCTAATGCTTTAAACGAAAATTGTGTTTTTAATATATTTGAGGTTACGTCTGACAGCTGCATCGGCTTTAAAAGGGATTGAAATCTTATGATTTTCGCCGCCTAATGAGTGTTAAAAAACTAAGGACAGAAAAGGCATTCTTAGGGACTCACATTTTCTAATACTTTTTAATGCAAGGCTTCCTACCGAAGCAGCATCTGCTCCCTCTAGTCCATCAGATTGGCGGGAGAAATTATAAGACCAGACGAAAAACAGAATCTGGTGAGTAAAGTAACCAGATTCTGGTAGTTAGTTTAAACATTAGTAATTATTGTAGAAATTAATTAATGAATATTATTCCGTGTGTCGCAGCACATTTCAAAAATATATACAAACATTGTTGACAGAAAATTCAGTTTTGAACCGTTTTTCCCAAAATATATTCGCTATTTAACAGTTGGTAGCCCTGCTATGAGTGTTTTTGCGGTAGTGTTGTTCAGTTTTGCAATATGGCGACGTTAGTGTTGTTTTTTCATCAACACATTCTTATCAATTTTCGATCTCCGAATTTTGCCGAATTTTTGGAATTGAAGTATCTATATATAAAGTATATTCAAGGATATTCAATTTTAATTATTATAGAATATACAAGTTACTTGAAAATATAAGCTAAGCAGAACATTTTAGCATTCTTCCCGCCTTTACACATGCCCAAACATGCAAGCTTATACGACAAGAGGTTATGTTTTTAATATTTCAGTGTCGCCTGAAATGTTGTGACGGCTCCTCAGTGTATGCTCCTAGAAAGGAATGAAATATAGTGTTAAACTATTACAGAAACATATTTAGTTTCCTTTTACGTTATTTTAATTTTGTCTGGTATATATCATGATCAGTCTGGGCCAGGATCTACTATATAAGACTCTGGTGCCAGAACAGCACGCCAAAGCGGAATCAGACGGGCGCCAGGCTGCAAACAGATTCTTCTTTTTCTGGCGCCCAGCTGGCGCCAGTCTGCAGTTATCTTGCTACTAAGGTATGTCTGGACCACATGAAAAATTACGAATTTACTCGAAACGTTTTGAAGAAAACCTCATTTCTCCTTTTTGACACAGCAGTGTGCAGAAAACACTAGGGCGGACTCACCTAATAAACCGTCCAATCACCGTTGTTCTGGATAATGGCCGGGTACCTTCTGAACATGCTCTTGACTCGAGGGATACATAACTCTTGCAATCAGTGTACACACGTTGTTGCAATCACCGTGCAATCACTTGAAATCACCGTGCAATCACTTGCGATCACTCACAATCACTTGAAATCACTCACAATCACTTGCAATAACCCACAATCACATGCAATCACTTTGCAATCACCTGCCATCACTTGAAATCATTTTGTAATCACCTGAATTCACCCTGCAATCAAGTGAAATCAAGTGCAATTACTCTGCAATCACATCTCGACTTGGATATCATTTTTTATTTTTCAAACGATATTCACTTGAATAATAAAATCTATAATTTATTTTTATAACGATTCTATCATTTAATTAAACCGTTTTGGAAAAATAATATCTAAATACACTTATGGTTATTGATGGTTTATTAAAAAATAATATATCGCCCCATTCATTTCACATTATTACTTGTCCCTTGGCGTGCATATTGCCAGCTAATGTCCCGACTTGAAATTCCTAAATTTCGTCCGCTACGTCAGAGGCGACGTCCTATATCGGTGATTATAGTATTTTCTTGTTGTGTATATACGTGTATGTACATTTGAAAATTTTTTTGTATTTGTTTCTATTATTCTAATAAAAATTGCATACGTATACATCTACATAAATTTTAAAAGAGAATCTTCTTAATGACTGGACGTCTGGATTTTGATACGTGTGTAAATGATAAGTGAAGAAAATGGATAAGCAAAGTGATCAAAACTGTCATAATAGGACCCAAACAACTTTTACCTCGACTTCTACAAATACTCCGGCGATCATAAATTTTTGAGGGCTTAAAACATTTTAAAATTTTAGGGAAATATTTTACGTTTTGTTAGCTTTTTTCTCACCGAAAATCAGCATTTTAACTTCGGAATTTTGTGGTAATTTCTGGCATTTGAAAAAATTAGATTTGAAAAAATAGTTAAATTCTTTAACAACCTCAGGTTATTTTGGTGTGTTTAACCTGAAATCGGGGCATTTTTAAAGAAAAATCATTAAAATTAAATCCAATAATTTATGTTTAAAATAATAAATATTTAAAGCTTTATAAATTTCGAACTATGATAGTGTTTTTCGTTAGAAATTTTAATTTCTACTCAAAAATCATTAAATTTCAAAAAGTTTCATAATTTTGTTAAATCAAAATATATTCAAAAATACTTATTCGTAGGGTAATGAAAATAACAGAAAAAGATTTGGGAAGTCCAAAGTGGGTTTATGCCAGGAAGGTCATGTAGGGATCAAATATTTAGCTTAAGGCAAATAACAGAAAAAAGTTTGAGAGTAGGAAAAAAAGTTTTCTGTGCATTTGTTGACCTTGAAAAAGCTTTTGACAAGGTAGATAGAAGTATACTTTGGGAAGTTCTGAAAGAGTATGGAGTCAATGGATGGATCCTACAAGCGATAAAAACAATATATACAGGTAGCAAAGCGAGCGTAAGAGTGAATGGGAAACTGAGTGACTGTTTCGATATTATTCAAAGAGTTAGACAAGGATGCGTTATGTCTTCATGGTTATTTATATTATTCATGGACAAGTGTTTAAGAATGGCTCTCTTCGACGAAGAGGGTGTGGATCTCGAAACAGTAAGGGTACGAGGGTTAGCGTTCGCAGATGATAAGGTTGTTATGGCAGAGTCTATCGAAGACCTACAAAGAATGTTGAATAAACTAGATACAAGCATGAGGAGCATGGGCCTCAAAATTAACGCAAATAAAACAAAAACTATGGTGTTCGAAGGAAAGAGTGAGAAAAGGCTATGCAATATTTTATTAAATGATGAGAGAATTGAACAAGTTGATAAGTTCGTATACCTTGGTAGCTTATTTACTAGGGACGGGAAGAAGATGAGGAATTAGATAGACGAATAAATGAAGGTAAGAAGGTTATTGGTAGATCAGGTCCCCTTATCAGAAGTAAAAATATATCAAATAAAGCTAAAATGGC
>NC_046659.1:48308639-48310819 GCF_010883055.1 Belonocnema kinseyi | reverse complement strand
GAAAAATCTCTATCCCTTCCACACACTATTCCTTTCCCCTGCCGAGTGAGTCACGCCTACCTCGAAAGGGAAATGGCTTAATGGTGTAATAATAATAATAATGATAATAATAATAATAATAATAATAATAATTTTAAGTTACATTGGCACTTTTGATAAAAAATTAATATTTTTAATGAAAAGCTATTATAAGTTGAACAAGACTTAGAATTTTTTAACAATTTTAGATAGTGATAGTGTTTTTCGTTGAAAAAAGTTGAACTTTTAACTGTTATAAATTTAGCATTAAATTTTCTTAAATTTTCAACAGTTCAAAATTAAACCTTTGAAATTATTTTTACATTATTTAAATAAAAGATACTAAGAAATAACAAAAATTTAGTTTTAATATTAGTTTTATATTTTATCTTAAAAATTGCTTGAGACCAAGAATAATAATAATCGTACGCATGTTTGTTTTCTATTTTAATAAATAACTGTCACAATCGATACTTTTCAAGTTAATGAAGCTATCTTACCGAAAATCTTTATTTCGAAAAATCATAGAAACCATCAAAAGGAATATCAAATTGTATCTTGTTACAAGAAAAAACCTTTTAAGTCACAATAGTGTTTTATTCAAAATATTAGAAAAGTCTTCCTGTAAAGAAGTTTTATACATTTATAAGTCGGTATTAGTAGATCATAAACGATCTTTGAAAGTTCGACAAAAGCTAAATCGATGCGTTTTGAAAACGCCTAGAAATTTAACATAAAATTTGCATACTACCGTAAAAATGGGAGAAAATATACTCATAAACGTTTTTTGAGAAAAATTGAAATGCTTTTTAAGAATTTTATTTTTTATTTCTTTATGTCGAATTATATTTAAATATCTCCAAAGTAGATTTCAACAATTTGTGTCATACGATTCCAGCTATTTCGAGTTATCAATTATACCTCAAGCCAACTCGAAGTTTCGAGTTTTATTAACATTCCGATTCTACTATCAGTACATTTAAAACTGAGTTTAATCGCTTTATCGCAAGCAACCATTTTGAATCGATTTAAATTTATTTGAAATATCTTTGAATTAAATTTAAATTACTTTTGATTCACCTTCAAATCCCCGAAGTCGCACATAATTCACCATGAAATTACTGCTATCACTGAGAATTTACCGTGCAATCACTGCAATCATTTGGATTTAACAGTGCAATCACTGAAATCTCTCGCAATTAACCGAAAAATCCCAGAAAAAAACTATAAATTCCCCCTGCAATCACTGCAATCACACGGAATTTACCGCGTAATCACTGAAATCACTCAAAATGTCATATAAAATCACTGCAATCACTCAGAATTGAGCCCGCAATCACTCGAGATGACTGCATTGTTTGCATTTACTTTTAATCACTTACAATCACTTGCAATCACTTGCACTTATTGACAATCGCTTGAAATCATGCAATCGGTGTTCAACAAAATTTGGAGATATGCATCCCTCGTCTTGACTGGTTTTTCGGCATATTCTGAAGATAGTGAGCTGCATACCTCATTAATTCGTCGTGAGAGCTGCTTCATGGCAAATGCACGCATTCCTGCAAGTTTTGTCTTCACGACACTCCGCACCTTTTCTATTGCATTCGTATCAGGAGACTGTGAAGGTCAGCCCAAGATCGTGATGCCATTTTCCGCTTTCCAGCACGTGCAGAGGCGACTGAGATTGTTGAAATCGTTGTCCTCTTAAAGGATCCAATCCCCATTGTTGGTTCCAAACATTTTTTCTGCAGTATTCAGAAGAACAAGTTCGTAGATTTCCAGAATTTTTTGCGTTGAGTTTCTCAGTAAAAAGCTCTAAACAGTCAAAACCACGCTCTTTAAAGCATCCCCAAACATGGATCTTTAACTAGTGTTTGATAATATCCGACACTTCAAATGATGCTGAAAAGAATCGGTGGTTGCGCCGCACAGTGGGGTGAAATCGGAAAACGAGGTTCAAAATTACATTTAGAAGGCAATTATGCACCGATTTTAGAATTTTTTTTTTGAAAAATTCAGAACTAAATTTTTCAGAAAATGGTGCGAGTAGATTTTTCATTTTTTTGTTTATTTAATTTTTATTTTAATGCAAACATCGAAAAAAATGTCGATTTTTCTAATTTCATTTTTTATCTTCTAGACAAAACTTTTCTTATACT
>NC_046659.1:48299959-48308539 GCF_010883055.1 Belonocnema kinseyi | reverse complement strand
GTTCTGAATTTTTCAAAAAAAAAAATTCTAAAATCGGTGCATAATTGCGTTCTAAATGTCATTTTGAACCTCGTTTTCCGATTTCACCCCACTGTGCGCCGTAGCCCTTCGAACGTACAGTCAGGCCATAAACGAAAGGAAAAACAATTTTTTAAACTTTCTAAGAAAACGCGTAACTTTTCTTGTGGAACATACTGTACTAATCATTGAGGTCCTTTAAAAATGTATCCATAATATTCCAGCAAGAAGTATTTCTTGGACATATAATTGCTCTGAATTTACAAAATCGAAAGTAAAACTAAGTGGAATAACTTTTCTGTTAATTGTTCTATTCAAAAAACCTTTTAATACCGAAATATGTATATTTTTGTATCCACTTTTTGATTTTTTTATCCAATAAATAAATGCATTTCTATACAGTAAAATAAAGTTTGTAGACATTTTTATACCGCTGTTGCTATATTTGATCTCCTGGAAGGAAACCGTGGTAACAATAATTTTTAATGTTTCGAATAGCATGATTTTTTGATAAATAACATAACAGTTAAGTTTCTTATATTTCTCAATACACCACACATGCCATACATGACACTTTTTTAAAAACAAAAAAAAACCGATGAATGAAAATGGTTTTGTTCTATTTGCATTATTATTCTAGGAGACATTTTTTCATCGCGCTTGCTATATTTGGTGCCTTGGAACGGAACTCTGATCACAATAATTTTAAGTTTTTACTCAAACATGTTTGAACAACCATGCCTAACTGTAATTAAGGGTAACATTATAACTGCAAAACCAGCAATTTCTCACGTCTAACCAGCACTCCTCAGCTGTTCTTATATAGTTATTCGTTTTAGAAAATATGCAAGTTGGATTCTAACTTGCAAGAAAATACAGGAAAAGTAGGAAAAATGGAAAAACGGTATACCCCACTGAAAATTCCTATATAGGGTCCTATATAGGAATCCTACATAGGATCCTATATAGGATTCTACACAGGATGCTATATGTTTTACCTATAGGTGCCACCTATAGGAAAGGACATAGGATCCTATATAGGTGCCTTTATAGGACACTCCCTAATAAGTTACCTAATAGTGCCTAACTTATGGTACCTAACTAATGATCACTCATGGCACCCAATGATACGTATGTCTCTAGGTGCTTCCGAAGGACCAAAAAAACTTCTGCGCAGCTGTAAGTGCTATAAAATAGTATTGAGCATCTGGATATGGTCCCATGGAGAAACATATACAGGATCCTATATAGGATCCTATACAGGAACCTAAATAGGATCCTTTATAGGATCCTATGTTATTTCATATAGGTGGCACCTATAGGTAAACACATAGGTTCCTATGTAGGATCCTATATAGGAACCTATATAGGAATTTTCAGTAGGGTAAAAGGGTCAGGTGCGGTAAAAAATTTTCGGAAAATTGTGTTACGTAATGTATTGAAAGGATCCTCACGTTGTAAAAAGTTTCGTAATAATTTAATTATTTTCATGGGTTTAACAATCCAGATATTGACTGACAACTGGAACTGATTTTACAGTCTTACAGGTTATTTCAGGTTATCTTGAACTTACCTTGAGAACTAAACATTGAAATTTTGAAGGATACTTTTGTTTATTCCACCAGAAAAATGCTGATTTCTTACTTAAGATAAACGCCACGACTGGCACACTGCTCTTTGAAGGCCAATAACTATTAATGTTCGACACTACAAAAAATTGATATATATATATATATATATATATATTTTCATTGCTTAAGATCTCCTCTTTCCGATGGTATCAATGAAATTCCTCAAAAAATTTATTTATTATTCCAAAATGCAGTTTGAACAAAAAAATCGTGATTTTTCGCGCCTATTTTTTTGTGATCCATTGTTCAAAGTTTTTCGGAGTCTGTAATTATTCTGAGACCCCACTAACCGGTGGAATAAATGTCTAAACTTTGAGAATCCATGGTTCAAAGATCGATTTTTTGTTTAAGTATTTTCAAAATGGCGTCTTAATGGCAAAATTTTTGTGAAAATATTCATGAATTTTTTTACAATAAACGATGATCTTTTTGAGAAAACGCTTCGAAAAAATTCAGGCGTATTCCTTGGCTGATCACAACAAACTTTTTAATGACGAGAATTCAAGAACGGCATTTTGCGGACGGAATGTATCATATAGATCTATTTTTCAGAATTACACAGCATCTGAAAAACAATTCGAACCAGATCATAACTCCACAGGTGACATACATAATATTTTTTTCCGTACATCATCAGACAGAAAAACTTGATCATCTAGATTGCCAGAGCGAATTCGGAATATTCCGATCCCGAATTCTCGTCATCTGACGAATCATCTCCCATCCCATTCTGATTCAGAGTTCGTTGAAATTTTTGGAGCTTTACGCTTAGGCATTTTTTTGTTGGATGTACTCGAAAATTCTCGGTATGAAAATGCGGTTGCGGTGTGGTTTGAAGTCAGAGTGAAATAAAGATTACGGATACATTGGGAATTGTTTTATTGAAAAACTATGCACTTTTCGGAAAAATTCTCGTCATTAAAAAATTGTTGTAATCAGACAAGGAATACGCCTGAATTTTCCCGAAGCGTTTTGAGCAAAATTTTGAATTTTGCCAAAATTGTTTATATGCAAAATTTAAAAAATTGCTCAAAACGCGTCGGAAAAATTCAGGCGTATTCCTTGTTTTCTCAAAAATTTTGCCATTAAGACGCCATTTTGAAAATACTAAAACGAAAAATCGATCTTTGAACCATGGATTCTCAAAGTTTAGACATTTATTCCACCGGTTAGTGAGATTCCAGGTTAATTACAGACTCGAAAAGCTTTGGAAAATGGTTCACAAAAAAATAGGCACGAAAAATCACGTTTTTTTTTTTGTTTAAACTGCATTTTGGAATAATAAATAAATTTTTTGAGGAATTTCATTGTACCAAAGGAAAGAGGAGATCTTAAGCAATGAAAATATATGTATCTCAATTTTTTGTAGTGTCGTACAGTTTTAGTTATTGGCATTCGAAGAGCAGTGTACCGGTCATGGCGTTTAGGCAGTTTAAGCGTTCAGTCGAATATAACTTTAAGTATTTATTTTTACTGTGTAGTACCAGTTTGAGAGCAGTTTGAGTTTATTAAACAATTCAGAAATACTATCGGCTTTGTATTTATTAGGACTACTCTTCTAAATATTGATAAGTTAGGCATTCTTCAAAAGTGCAAGAATTTACAAGAAACTCTTACGAACGAAGACGAAAATCGCTCAGATATAGTAGGCGTGGATTTTTATGATGAACTTATTGCGTTAAGAACTTACTTTAAGCCAAACATGAGTGAAAATGTAATTTCGACGAGAATACTAAAAGAAAACTTGGATCTCGTGTTTCCAAATATGTTCATAACATACCGGATTTCAAAGACTTAAATATAAATAAAAATGATAATGTTTGAATGAAAGAAGAGTATACGTATGTAAAAAATGTATTTTTTATATTTTTTTTAAAAAGAAAACTTTAAAATTTGTTTTGTACACGGGCCGCCAAATTTAAAGCGCCAGCCCTACGAACTTAATGAATGGCTCGTAAAAGCAATAAAAACACTATGCTGGTAGGAAAGCGAGTTTAGATGAACCGGGAAATAGAGAGATTGGTTTGATATCATGCTAGGTGTTAAACAAGGATGCTTCATGTCTTCATGGGTATTTATTGTATACATGGACAATTGTCAAAAATGGCATTCTTCGACGAAGGAGGTGTAGATCTAGAGTCAGTGAGGAGACATAGGTTAATTTTTGCAGATGATAAGGTTGCTATGGCAGGATTGAAGACTTGGAAAGAATGTTGATCAAACTGAACAGAAGCATGAAGAACATGGGACTCAACATGATGCACAACTATCGAAAAAAGTGTATAAATGGCAAGTAAATGGCAGTGTGCCCAAAGTCAGACCGTGAAAAGAATAGTTGGAATGTAAAAATGAGACCCTAATTTAAAGAGACATAGGAAGCCATAGAAACACGAGAGCTTGCATAAAATTTTTTTTAAAAGTATGAACGTGAAGGAACCTAGAGACGTAGAACAGGAGAGAAGTGTGTGGTGATAAATAGTTTATCAAAAGAGTGTCAGTTCAGTGAATAAAGCCTAAAACAAAAGACCTTGGATACTAATGAATCCCAAAATGTCCTGTGCATTTGTGAAAAATCATTTTTTGATTGAACGCGCAGTTTCTCTTTTAATCGTTTAAAATAAAATAAAAAATCTTAGCTTAGCGCTCGATTATGTGTTTACATCGCGGTACGCGCTCGGTCTTTATATTTTCGCACATTCTTGCGCAAACATTTTAAAATTAAGACTCAAAACATCCACCACTATAATTTTGTAATTGTGAATTCTTTTTCGTTAAAAGAGAGTTTAAGCGAACCTACGCACAGTGGTCTGGAATAGGAATTTACTGTTCATAATCGCCCACAGGTCGTATTTCTTAACCGATTTAAAAGTTTTTTTTAGAAATGCTCAGCAATTAATTTTTAAAACAATTGTGGTTTGCTTTAAAAATTTTTTTTACAGAGCTACAATATATAAACAAGTATAGTGACAAAATTGACCATTTTAGCTTTGTGAATTTTTGTCTCAAGAAAAAATACAGATAGAAACTCACTATCAGCCGGAATTATTGCACATGCATTCATAGAACATAATTAATTGCTAGTTAATTGCTAGTTGCTAATATTTTCATAAGAGTCATAATTTGTAACAAAAAAATTAGCATGAGTTAACAACTATTGTTTTTATAAACATTTCTATAAACAAATTCTTTATAAACGAGTTTTTCTCATAGCTGAATTTATTCTTCTGAACAAAAGTGATTCACAATTGTCCTTAAAGCCATTTATATACTTTAAGCTTTATCAAACATTATTAATATAGATTGTTTATAACAATTTAGTTAAACAAGTCTCCTAATCGGCCGTTTCCTCGTAGAAAAAAATGTTTTTTTCTTCAATAATATGATTTATTTTTTTACATGCAAAAAAGACGGGTTTCCACTGAAATTATCCGACAATAAACTAACAGTGATTCCAAAATTGGATATGAGACATTAAATAATAATTTGCGTAGTTAATAACAATTTTAAAACAATGCGTGACAATCTGCAGTTGGTCGTAAAAAAAGTTATTTTTTCTTTAATCATTTTTGTGATCATCTTATTTGTGTTCTTGAATCAATGAAAAAATTGATACTTATAATAATAATGTGATTATTCTAAAAAATTAAAAATAAATAAATTACGATTCAGAACTCAAATCATTTTTAGATTCGAATTGTTCTATTAGTTCATCGAGTTCTTGATCAAGTTCAACTTCAACTTTTTCCCATTCAGGCTTCAAGGATGCAATGAAAAGATCTGAGGACTCATGGAGTTTGTGAAATAGGTCGTGCATAGTATGCAATCGAGAGATTTTTCGTGTGTTGAACTGTCGAATGTACTTGATATCCTTGTTCCTGGTTTCAGAAGCTTCTTCGGAATACATGCCAATTGGCAGCATAAAATTCTCCATAAATTTTCCCCCATGCAGCAGTATTTTGTGAACTGAAAAAGACATGTAGTACCATGGATATAAGCTCACATACAGTTTTGCTGTCCTAAAAGCATACTCGTTGAAAAAGAGAGAAGGAATTTTTCTGCTACTAACTAACATTTGTAGTATGTTTCTAAACATTTTAATGAGTTCTTTATTTACTCCAGTTATTTCTGATACTTGATCAACATTCGAGAAAAACCTACGAGCCGTATTACCACAATTAGAGTTGCCAGATCCTTGACTTGGTTGATCAATTATTAACCCTATCTTCTTTTGAAATTCGTTGCAAATTCTTTTCTTAGCTTCTTTCATCGTTTCTTTATCCTCTTTCTTGAATATGCTCCATTTGCAGATTTGTAGCCGATAAGCAATATGTAGTATACACTCCATGAACCTAATCCAGGCATGCAAAGTAGAAAGGGCAAATTTGAAGCTGAATACAATTTCTTTCTTCTGCTTTACACGCTCTAGATCATTCATTTGTGATGGTGTCGCTTTGCAAATGTAGCAAGTAGAAGATGGTGGAGTATCAGTGAGAGCTGTACAAACTTTTCCATCCAACATAGTTAGCTTCATTTCTGTTGACACTATATACACACCATTAGTCGTAGTAACTGTTGTGGGTATAAGCTTCTGAATTTTTGTCTACCGTGTGCTTTACCCTCAGCCATATTGGCACCATTGATGCTGTGAAAAAGGAGTCATCGGTCAAATGATTGTTATTAAACTTCTGATTGTATTTTGCATCAGTTGACAGTCCATCGATGCCATACTTAATTTTAAAATCCAACTAAGTGATCTTAAATCTATTCTCTGAAATCGGAAGGCATAAATTCGGATCTTTAAAAAGACGTTGAATAGTGTGATCAATAAGAGGCTGAATTTCAACCATGGCTCCTTCTTCCGATAATTGAATAATTGAAGGATAACAATGTTTTTTAATCTCTAATAGATTCACATATGAAGGATAAATGTCAGCCTTTCTTTCTTTGGCCTGTAAGTGAATAGTATTATATTGATACTTTGATAGTCTGATCTGTCGCATTAAAGCTAAAGCTTCTTTTGAAGAGTATGGCACATATGATTCAAAGTCAGATTTACCTAAAATCTTTAAATTTTCAGTATCGTCAGAATTCAAAAGAACGACTATAGCATTTGCAATTTTTTTTCTTCCACTCTTTCGCAAACTTCGCAGAAATGCATCCTGTATTTCAGCAGCCGTAAACCTCTCTTCAGTGGGCATTAATTTTCGTCTCTTTGTCGCAGCAGAAGCATCTTCGAAGTTTTTATCCGAACTTTTCCTTCCTCCTATTGATTTTATCCCAGAAAAAGTAACAATGAAGTCCGTTTTTAGCCACTTTTCGAACCTCTTTTCAAATTGACTTTTTATACTTGAAGATTCTTTCCATTTTTTCTGAAATATAGGTAAAAAATACAAATTCAAATGATTAGCTACTATTTCTAAATGCCCAGGATCAAGATTGTACTCAGTTTGCATGAAACTTAACAAACCTTGCACGTCAGTACTCTCATTGGCAATAAGAAAATCACAAAGGACCTTCTTACGTACCCTGGGAGTATCCATTTTTTATTAGAAATAATAATACAAACAGTTGAAATGTACAAACCTGCAGAAGGTATTTTAAAATGACGCCAAAAGCAAATCATATAAAGATAATTTCAACGCAGCCTCTCTCAGTTATATAAACGAAAATTATGATTTCTCTTGCGAGAGCGCGTGCGAGAGATACCCACCTAGAGGTGAACCTGGAGCTGTAATTTTTAATTGAGATTCACTTGTTCTTCATTTGTTTTTTATGAAGTTACGTACAAAACAAATGAAAGGTAAGTGACTTCTGAATACACAAGTACAGCGTTATTACACCTTATTTTCACTTGTTCCTCATTTATTTTTCAGGAAGTTGCATAAAACAAATGAAAGATAGGTAACTTCTAAGAATGCAAATACAGCGTCATTGCTATGGACAGTTTGCTACAGAAATTGTTATTAACAATTACGCAAATTATTATTTAATGTCCCATATCCAATTTTGGAATCACTGTTAGTTTTTTGTCGGATAATTTCAGTATTTTTTATTTTTTCTTGGGATAAAAATTCATAAAGCTAAAATGGTCAATTTTGTCACAACATTTGTTTATATATTGTTGCTCTGTAAAAAAAATTTAAAAGCAAACGCGCGCATGCGTTAATTGGTTAGATATTAAATTTCTAATTATTTAACCAAAATCTGAAGTCCAGAAAAATAGAATGTTTTTTCAGGCGGTATACCAAATAAAAAGTCGATAGTATCTGGGTTATAACAACATGCGAAAATCTTGCCCTTTCGACGATGTGTCAATGATATAGCGTGATTATCAAGTAGACAGTAGTAGGTTTATTTCCCGAATAAAAATGCTTCGACTTGAGTTGGACTTGAATTGCCCCCAATCAAGACATGCTGAAGACGAAAAGGTCGACTTGAGCATGTCTCAGTTTTGAGACGGAGCCAGACTTCAATGTATGTCTTGGAGACAAGTTTTTATGTCTTGAAAACATAAATTTATCTCTTGAGTCGTATTTTGATGACTCCAATACGTGCGGTTTATAACTTCTAGTGTATACCTGCCTGAAAAAAAAGGTTTTTTCTAACAGTCATAAAAGCTAATCTTTGTTAATGGTTAAATAATCTTGTATATTTTTATACAATATACAGGGTTGGCCATATTCGACGAAAAGATTTGGCAACACTGTAACTTTTGATAGAGATGACAGATCGAGTCCTGAAGTAGCGCGTTTGAAGCATCAGTCTAAGGAGATTTTTGCCATGGAGCAATACCAGGTGTATACATATGAAACCGGTATTGCCATCTAGGGGCCAGTAGGCGCACTTGTAGGCACTGTCGGAACTTACCATTTGTGCTAATTGGCGTATTGTCATCTGTCAACAATATCCAATACCAAACATTTCAAGTTTC
>NC_046659.1:48295738-48299859 GCF_010883055.1 Belonocnema kinseyi | reverse complement strand
GCGCATACTTTGAATAAAATATTTGTTATCATTCTCTTGAAATAAATGTGTTTTTTTCTTGAAAAAATACCGGTTTCATATGTATACACCTGGTACACTCCACGCGACCGCTCTCAGATTGTTGAAATTTAAGTACATTCAACAAAACAAGTCAATTGTGAAAACTCAACGCGCATGGAGTGTTGAGAACACTACTGGCCCGTACGAGTGCGATATTTTCATCCGAACGCCTTGGACGCTTGGGATTAGTAAGTGCCTCACCTGATGAAAATCTTTCATACAAACGATACAATGTAGTCGTAGAATGCGCAGTTTTTACTTTATTTATTTTTCTCCATGCACGTTGAGTTTTCACAATTGACTTGTTTTGTTGAATGTAAATTTCTACAATCTGAGAGCGTTCGCGTGGAGTGTACTTCTCCATGGACAAAATCTCCTTAGAATGATGTTTCAAACGCGCTACGTCATTACTCGATCTGTCACCTCTGTCAAAAGTTACAGTGTTGCCAAATCTTTTCGTCGAATATGAGCAGCCCTGTACATATTAAATCAACTCATTTACGGATTTTTATTTGTATTATACTTGTTTGACGAAGATACCGAAAAATTGGTTTGCTTTTATGTATTTCTAACGGCTTAGGAGATCCTTCTAGAAAGTTACAATTTTTATTTTTCTGAAGAAAATTTTTAAGGATTATACTCGGTCAAACCCAACGATTCTGAAATTTTTAATTAAAAATAACTAGTTTAATAATTACAAATTTTTCATTATTCAATTTTAATTTCATTTATGAGCCAAAAAAGGTTCGATAATCTCAGCCAAGACAAGGTAACTCATACAAAGTTCAGGTAACTCATTCAAATTTTTTAAATTTTCAGTAGAACAAACTATCCAATACTTTAAAGTTTCTTGCAATATAAGAATTCTGCATTTTTAAATTAGTTTGATTCGAATTTCTTGAAAGTTTCAAGTTTTAGATATTTCAAAATATTCCATTTTCAATATTTAAAATAATTTGGTTTGTCTATGCCTAATCTTAAAATTCATAAACTCTCATTAACAGTAAAGACGTTTTTTTACATTTTATCATTTTAAAGAATAAGAGTTTAATTTAAAATTTAAAAATCTTCCGAAACTGAGTTTGAAATGCTAAAATTAAAAAAATGATTAAGTTTAAAATTAAGCAGCTTAGGAGCCTGAGTTTTAAAATGTCATTTTTTAAGTCTCTGAATTTTTACTTATACAAATCGCAACAAGATCAAAAATGTACATTTTTCATACTTCGATTTCACATAGCAAAATTTTAGAATAAACAAAGTTACAGGCTTGTGAATTCATACTGTACAATTTTGAATGCTTTATTTAGAAGAAGTGTCTGGACGGGTTGTAATTTTTACATACATTTCTGAACGCTTAAATTTGAAATAGCTTATTTAAAAGTTTTAAATATATATTTAAAATGCTCAGTGTTCAAAAAAATTCCACTTTGAATGGTGTAATTTGAAATTTAGTTTTAAATACTTTAAATAAAAAATGTTTAGTTTTGAAATCTTAAACGTTAAATTTTATTCTGTTCTTCTATTCTGTGTACATTTTTTTAACCAGGAAGCGGTTTCAAATTATGTTTTCGATTTTAGTGGCTATCTTGTGAATAATAATAAAAAAGTAAATTTACTGTTCAACTTAGAAAATTGAATTAATAAAAGTTTTTTATTATAAGATGAATTTATGTGCTACTAATAGCTAAGAATAAAAAATTGAGACCTCTTCTTGATAAAAAATCTTTTATCTCTAATAGTATTTTTTAATTGTTTAACTTTATTCAATTAATTAAAAACTGGAATTTTTAAAAATAATACTTCAATCGCTTTTCTGAAGTTTCACGTTTTTAAAATAATCGTTTACTGAATTAAAAACCTACAACCCTTTACAAAAAGCTCACCATATTAAATAATTCAATATCGCATATTAAAAAATAAAAAATAAAATAATTTTTCTACTTTAACTAATATAACATTAATTTATTCATTTTATCGTGTATCTGAATTCATATTTTCAATGTATTAGCACATTTTCTATCGTAGCACCATTTTCATCTGGTAAGAATTATCTAGAAAATTTTTATTTACTTTCTTACATGATATATAGTGTTTAAAATTGATATCATTCTAAAAAGGTGAATAAATGTCTTTAAATCATACCTTTCATACGAAAGTGCTGCTATCACGTGCCAAATCCCAAGTACCTGATTGGAAACAATTGGAAATGCAAAATCCTCAATCGTTGTCAATCGTTTTGGCCAGTGGCGGACTGGGTACTCAGGGGCGTGGCCGGGGATCCAATACGGGGGGGGGGGGCTTCTAATAAAAATGGTCATCGGAAACAAGGATTAAAAAGAAAAGTACAAATTGGTTAATCACGTTTTAATAGGATGCATAGTTTGTGCTTTATTCATAAAAAACAACATAAAAAGTAAAAAGAAATTTAATTTTTAGGGCAAGAGACACAAACTACGAAAATAATAAATGGACGAAATAACCAATCCCGGGCCAAGATAAAAAAATGAATTCAATATGCATTTTATATGATAGTGTAGAAAGTAATGTAGAAAAGTTAGCATTTTGGAAACAAATCGAGGGCGAAGCACAAGATACGTGATAAGAATGTGTTCGTTAAAGCCGATGAAGCTTTAACAAAAGTTAATTTGCAATCACCAAATTACAGTTTTGTCGATGCTTTGACCTTTAATTTTAAAAAGTTTGTGCACAAATGTTGGGAAGTACAAAGACCGAGCATGCAGCGTGAAGTAAATACATTATCGAGCGCAATGAGCAAGAACCAAAAATCGCGCACCCATATAGACTGGAAGTTTTCAAGTATTTTTGCCGCGAAGATTTAATCCTTGATTTAAATAAGTAATTCATAATAACAACTTTAAAAATTACAAAAAATGTTTAAATTATAATGACCCGATTAAAAATGCTTCGACTTGAGTTCGACTTAGTTATGCCTTGATTTCGTCTCCAAGACATCGATTTTTGGTTGTGTCTCAAAATTGAGTCTAGACATAGGCCTTCGTCTTACTTTTATGGTTACGACAGATGAGACGGTGTTTACTTGTCTTAAGTCGAGCCTTGTCTTGGCTAAAATGACGTCTACTTGTCTCAAGACAAGCCTTGTCTTAACTGAGATGGTCGAACCTTTTTCGGCTCATAAGTGAGATTAAACTTGATAAATGAAAAATTTGTAATTATTAAATAAGTAAAAATATATAAAATATATAAAATAAGTAAAAACAAACAACATTTTCGATATCATCGTCAAAAGAGTATAATACAAATGAAAATAAGTAAATGAGTAAATGAGTAGATTTAGTATATATAATGTATAAAAATATACGAGATTGTTTAATTATTAACAAAGGTTAGCTTTTATGACAGTCAGAATGACCCTTTTTGTTAAGATAGGTATACACTCGAAGTTATAAACCGCTCGTATTGGAGTCATGCAAATTTGACACAAGAGATAAATTTATGTCTTCAAGACATATAAACCTGTCTCCAAGACATAAACTAAACTCTGGCTCCGTCTTAAAACTGAGGCATACTCAAGTCGACCTTTTGACTTCAGCATGTCTTGATTGCGGGCAATTCAAGTCGAATTCAAGTCGAAGCATGTTTATTCGGGAAAATAACAAATTATTATAGTAAATTATGGCAAAATATTGTAATATTTTACAATTTACAAAATAATGAAATATATCCTTTAATCCGAACTCTTGAAATGTAAGCTAATAGCTTGTTTTAGAGAAAATTTCGACTAATAAGTAGTTATTTTTATATAAAAATTAAATATAAACTTAAGAATTACTAAAATAGTGAAATACAGCCGATAATTAGTCGAGACTTTGTAAAAAATTAAATGAGTTGCCCCTTTCATGTTTGTAAGCAAAATTGAAGTCATACTTTTTACATAAATAAGTTGATCTGGAAACTCCCTCAAGGTACGAGGGTAGTTTAATAAGTCCTTAGAATGACCAACAAATGGCGCGCGAATCGCTCCAAATCATCTGTTTTCAGTCAGCACCACCCCCGACTAGATATATGGTGCAGTCACAGTC
>NC_046659.1:48293652-48295638 GCF_010883055.1 Belonocnema kinseyi | reverse complement strand
AAGTTCCCAGAATTTATTTTTAAAATTAAAAATATAAGTTTATTCTTGAATATTGATGTGGTTCCCTTCAAAGTAATTCCCATCGACTGCCACGCACTTATGCGAGCGCTTGATCCAGCCCTCAAAACATTTTTGATACTCAATTTTCGGTATGCCCATCAGTGCCGTTTTCGATTTTTGTATTATCTCCAAACGTCTGCTATAAGGCGTTCCGCGTAGTGAGCTTTTCAGTCGATCGAACAAAAAAGTCACAGGGAGCTAAATCTTACGAATTTGATGGCTGCGGAATTGTATTAGTTGAGTTTTTGGTGAGAAACTCATAGGTAATGATGGCATTCTGCGACGCTGCATTGTCATTAAATCTATTGCAAAAATCGAAATTCGCAAAATAACAGATGCACTCGAAATTGCGTTACATTTACAAATGTCAAGTTAGAAAGCTGAACTTCGCAGGGAATATTGTTAAAAGGTGTGACAACCTACAGAAATCAAAAAATGTGTATCGGACAGCAGGAAGTGTCACACGGTGATGATTCCGGGAACTTTTTGATGAAGGTATTATATGCGGTACAATAGAGCATAAGTCTTGCAAAATTCAGCACAACTTTTACTTTTTCGAAAAAAATGGCCGGGCAAACTTCTTGGACATTTCTTATGGTCGGTGTTCAGTTACTAATAATAGCTAGACAAATAAGTGGCATTTTAAACCTTCTGTAATCATTTAGACAATGTAATTTTTTTATCGATTTAGATATTCTGTAAATTTTTCTGACATGCACTGATAAAAGCAAGAACATTGACTATTAGCTGTTTTCGTTTTCTTGAAGGCACCAGATCTAGGCCAGACTAGACTAGACTTAAGAATAATTTTAGGTAAGCTGACAATTTATCAAAAATGGTAAAAAAAAGTATCTGGGCCAAACCCGTCATTAGACTTTTCAACTTGATAGTGCAAAATTTTTAAGAAATGTTATTTTAATACAAAAAACCGATTATTGAGTTAAAAAATAAATGTAAGAAAATTCACATTTGGAGGCTCATAAAGTTTTAGAAACATTTCAATTTTTAAATTATTTGAAATGAAAAGCGTAAACACAATCAGGATGTACAGTTAAAATTTGTGTATCAAGACGGGAGAATGAAAAAAAAACTATTATTGTACCAATACACAAAGGAAATTGAGTTTAAAAAACTTCAATCATTACAGAGGAATCAGCTTGATAAGTACCGTGATTAAAATATATTCAAAAATACTTATTCGTAGGGTTTTGAAAATAACAGAAGAAGATACGAGGGTAGTTCAATAAGTCCTTAGAATGAAGTATAAAAACAATTTTTTTTGGGTAAATTTTTTTTTATTTTTCAACATAATCTCCTTGGAGCTCTATACACATGCTCAATCGCTTTTCAAGTTTTTTTAATCCTTCAGAAAAGTGCGTTTTCGGAAGTTCCTCAAAATAAGCACTTACAGAGGCAATGACGTCTTCGTTGTCTGGAAATCTCTGTCCACCGAGCCATTTTTTCAAGTTTGGAAATAAGAAAAAGGCACTGGGGCCTAAATCTGGTGAATACGGTGGGTGTTCGACCAATTCGAATTTTAGTTCTTCAATTTTAGCCATTGAAACGAAGCATGTGTTTTACCCTTTTCCAAGTAGTCAATAAGTATAATTCCACGTGCATCCCAAAAAACTGTAGCCATAACCTTACCAGCTGACTTTACGGTATTTGCCTTCTTTGGAGCTGGTTCGCCTGTGGAAATCCACTATTTGGATTGTCCCTTTGTCTCAGGAGTGTAATCGTGTATCCATGTTTCATCCACAGTCACAAATCGACGAAAAAATTCCTCATGATTTCGACTTATGCGCGCCAAAAGAGCCTCAGAGTCGACCACTCTATTGCATTTATTCTCAGCTGAGAGCAAACGCGGCACCCATCTTGCCGATAGCTTTTTCATGCCTAATTTTTCATGTAGAATTGAAACAACTG
>NC_046659.1:48292286-48293552 GCF_010883055.1 Belonocnema kinseyi | reverse complement strand
TCCGTTCCGCGACTGTACATCTCACGCCGTCAAGGGGGTCGCGGAATATTGAGTCTTGAATGTCTTCACAACAGGATTATTCTGGGTACAGCAAATAGAGTTACAAATGGAAGAGACCCTCTTCTTAAAATGATCAGGAATCACGAAGAAGTGGGCAAAGAAGAATTTTGTATACAAAGCAGTGGAGGAGGCTGCTGCAACAGTCGGACTTGACTTCAGTATTAGGGGTGAGCAAAATGCATCAAATCTAATCTATCTCGAGTACTCACTCCTGAAAGCCCGGATTAAGAATGCACAAGAGAAAAACTTTCGTGAACAGCTCCTCGATAAGAGGATGCACGGTATCTTCCACAGAAATGTGAAGGATCATTCAATGTCTTGTGAGCTAACGTTTGCTTTCCTTAAATCGCCCGGATTGTAGTCCGGTACAGAGGGTTTCATTTTTGCATGCCAAGACGGTGTCATTTCCACCTTAACATACCGTCGACACAATTTGAGCCAAGACATTCCCGATGATAGCTGCAGGGCGTGCCATGCACACCCGGAGCATTTAGCTCACATACTATCTAGTTATCTAACACACGCGGGAACGACCTACATTCAAAGGCACAATGCGGCACTAAGAGTGCTTTATTACCATCTTTTTCACTCCTACGGCATTCACCTTAATATCGCTCCTCTAAATGCTCCTAGGGAAATTGAGTCAATTGTCGAGAATGGGAAGTACTGCATGTACTGGAACTTTAAATTCTCGACAATTGTTTCTATTGCTCACTCGAGGCCTGACATGGTTCTTCTTGACTTCGAGAAGCGAACCATGTTCTTTATCGAATTTTCGGCACCAGCTGACAAAAACATCATAGCCAAGGAGAATGAAAAGAAAGAGAGGTATCGAGACCTTATAAGGGAGTTGCAACGATTGTACCCGGAATATTCTGTTAAACTGATCGTCCTCATCATCGGCGCTCTTGGAGGTGCCAAGCTTTCACTTGCTAATAGCCTAAAAATCATCCCTGCGTGTCAACAATATGCTAGAACACTTGCGGGAAAAATCCAGAAGGCGGTTGTCCTTGGGTCACTCCGTTTTCTTAAGGTGCACGAGGCTTTTGCTGAATCGTCGTATTGATTTCTTTACAGACTGTAACCACCTATCTCATGGTTGTGAGACGTGGTTGTGGCTGAAATTTTACCCCGATTTCGCTGGAAGCGGGTGCAATTTTTCAGATTAGCACCCGCTTCCGGCGAAATCCTGCGATTGTCCTTATG
>NC_046659.1:48288613-48292186 GCF_010883055.1 Belonocnema kinseyi | reverse complement strand
AGATGTCACATCCTGAATGCGGCTCTGTGGCACGCCCAGGTATGTATAAGTCTCTCCAGCGCAAAGATGTCGTATGGCGCTTCTATCAACGAGCTCAGGATCATCAGGGATGCCATTAAGTTTTCCTCGCTTCAAATAAACTTCGGCGCATTTGTCTAACCCAAATTCTATTCCAATTTCCTTGGTATATCGTTCGACAATCCCCGGAGCTAGATGCAGGTGCTCTCTGCTTTGAGCATAGATCTTAAGATCGTCCATGTAAAATACATGATTGACCTTGTACTTTCGATCTGCAGGTTTGCCGCACAAGTACCCGTCGGAATGGCGCAGTGCTAGAGATAGTGGCAATAATGTAAGGCAAAAGAGGAGTGGGCTCATGGTGTCGCCCTGAAAGACACCACTCTGAAACGTGACCTTGTTAGTTGTCACACGATTTTTTCCAGATGAGATAGTAAATCTGGTTTTCCAAAGCGGCATCAATCTCTCTATGCACCCAAATATTTACGGATGAACCTTTAAGATTTCCAAAAGACAGATGATAAGTCTGTAGGATGTAGAATCGAAAGCTTTTCGATAATCAATGCAGGCCATCGATAGGTCACGTTGGTAGAATGCTGCATCTTTGCAGACACATCTATCGATGAGCAGGTTCTCCCGATATCCGGCTACGCCTTTCTTTGAACCTCGTTGTTCATACATTTCTTGCCACATAGGTTCAATTGCCCGAACAATCCTATCACTTAGGAGAGCTGTGAATATCTTATAAAGCGTGTTCAGACAAGTTATTGGCCTGTAGTTCTCTGGGTCAGCTAAGTTGCCTATTTTCGGCAGGAGTATTATGCGCCCTTCCACCAAAAACACGCTGGAATCGGCTCTTACGACTTCAAATATGAGGTGAAAATACGGGCCAAATGCTGATGGGTTGAAGTCAACTTCTTCCAATAGAAGGTTTTGATACAATCTGGTCCCGGTGTGGAATAGTTCTTCATCCCTCTTAATACTTTTTTTAACTCCTCGGTAGTGATGGGTAGGCATTCTTTATCAGGTGTTATGAGGACAACACATAACTCCTTGAAGCTATTTATATTTTCTGGGTCTTCGTCCAGTCTATGCTGAACTTCGTAGACTTCTCTCCAAAATACTTCGACCTCCTTTGGTTTGGGTGGGTGTTCGACAGTAATTGGAGGGCCTTGGAAGAGTCGAGATGGGTCAGAGAGAAACTGTTGATTTTTTCTGATCCACCTCTCCCTCTGCTCTAGACTTCTCTTAGCGTCAGATAGTATCCGTATTCTCTCAACAATATGCTGCCTGACGGTCAGCAGCTTGGACTTGTTAAGTGTGTGATAACGGGTCCGGAGTTCCCGCGCGAACTTTCGAATCTTGGAGGTAAAATTCCTGCCAGATGTGATGTAGTCAATCACACATTGAATACGGGACGCGTACTGTCTTGCCCAGCCTATCTTTATGGCAAGTTGATGCATTCGTCTTTTGCTCTCATGATCAGCCGTTGGTTTTGTTTTACAGTTCGCATCGGCCAAAGATCTCGCTGCATTATACACACAATAATTGATAGCCCAGAGGTCGGATTCACCGGAAAAATGTCTACGAAGCTCGTCATCCATTTCAGCCAGATCTTTAGGCTTGAGAGAAACCTTGGTGTTGATGTTTCTCCGGGTCGTAAAGCAGCGCTCTTCATCTATTGGATGCCTGCCCGCAGTTGGTCGTAGTGTTGCCTCTCTTTCTTTGTTGCCGGCCTGTTCTAGCTGTGTTAGAGTAGGTTTCGCAGACGTTGTTATGAAAATTGCGATAGCTCAGGGAGTTTCTCGCACCACAGAGCATGCAGCCGTGCCATGTAACCCCGTTCACGGACCACACTCGCATCGTAGCAGTCTAGCAAGTCGTGATTCAGTTGCTCCGTCCACCCAAAGGTCACGAGATCCCGCCGATCCATCGCATTAAATCCATTTTCATTGGATCCCCCAGCTCTAGATTAGTCGGCACTGTTAGCCGACCCATTGTCGTGAGCCCTGCGCGTTCTGTTGTTGAACCATTTTCGTCAAGCTTTATCCTTCAAATGACGCCTGTCAAAACTTCAGCCATTTATGTTTACGCATTTACAAGTTACAGCACTGAGAAGCGACTAACCTCCGAGTTTTTTTTAATATGGAAAAATCTGAGTTTCGAGTTTTACATATTTTCGAGTAATACTTATCCAGCCAAGCTGAATAAGTATTACCTGGACTCTGCACCGTCGATTGGACCGATTCATAAGTGGTTTACCGAGTTTCGTTGTGGCCGTACGAGCACAGTTGATGCTAAACGATCTGGGCGCCCAAAAGAGATCACTACACCAGAAAATGTCGAAAAAATCTATGATATGATGTTGAATGATCCCAAAGTGAAATTGAGAGAGGTAGCTAATGCTGTAGGCATATCATTGGAACGTGTGGGAAATATCGTGCATTCAGTTTTGGGCATGAAGAAGCTCTGCGCGCGATGGGTGCCGCGTTTGCTCACAGTGGACCAAAAACGAATTCGTGTGACAACTTCCCAGCAGAATTTGCCATTATTTTCGCGTAAGCCGGCCGAGTTTTTGCGCTGATTCATAATCATGGATGAAACCTGGATCCACTACTACACTCTAGTTTCAAAACTCGCTCTTTCGTCAATACTCCCCGCCTCCTCTGACGACCCTGCCTCGGTGAGCATTTCTATCTCATTTTGAGTATTTTCAAACTTTTCAGAAAGAGGCAAAACTTTATCTTTTAAACGTGATTCTACATCAAGTGTTTCAATATTTGTTTCGTCTTCAATTGTATCCTAAAATTTCTCTAAACATGTCAATTGACCCTTTACAATTGCGAGTTTTTTCCTCAACGATTTAAGCTCATCTGCCGACATTTTTACAAGATTAAAAGTTTATATGTGAATGTGATTGAAGCTATTGGAGAAATGGAGAGAGAATGAAGAATGGAATTGATAGATCGAAACCACTTACTTGGATTTTTTCATATACGTTGACATGAGAATTGAAGATACTGTACGTGTATTTGTTGCTCCATGAATGTTGACATGAGAATTGAAGATACTGTACGTGTATTTGTTGCTCCATGAATGTTGCTTAAAAAAAGGTTGATCTGGACATCTGCTTTTCCTGATTGCTTTTTTTTTGCACTGTCAACGTTAATAAAACGACAACGCCTTCCTGAATGGCTTTTTGAATTTAATTTTTCGCTAATCTCACTAATTGTTCATAATTCACCTCGATATTGAACAATGTCAGATACTTTTGTTTCTCTGACGTCTATTAGACTTTGCACTGTGACTACTCAATTTCTGTTTCTAATGTTTGTAACTTTTTCACTCAGTAATCGTTACTTTGTAGCTTTGTTAATTTGTTGGTCTGTAAATTTGTCTATTTGTAAATTTGTGACTTTGTAGCTTTATAAATTTTTACAAAGCGTAAAGTTTAAAATTAAAAAAGAATTATATTAAATACGCCGAATTTAATTGTTTATTGTCCAATTTCTGACTTAAGAGTAGATGAAGAATAATTTGTTGATTAATGAAACA
>NC_046659.1:48286867-48288513 GCF_010883055.1 Belonocnema kinseyi | reverse complement strand
AAATTAAAAAAGAATTATATTAAATACGCCGAATTTAATTGTTTATTGTCCAATTTCTGACTTAAGAGTAGATGAAGAATAATTTGTTGATTAATGAAACAGAAGTGAACTGAACTTTTAAGTTGCATTTGTGAATTGTGAAGAAGTGGAGAAATAAGTATGTGTTTATGATGAAACAACATGATCATTAATAATTTTATAAGAATTAATGTAGATTTTTTTCGTGAAAATGTTCCGAAAATAATGTTTCTTACTAATGATAAGTGTTGAGGGTCACGGATGGTAAGATTATGAGTACATACTTACAATTCGACAGGTTGCTCATTGTTCTAGAGGTTACTCAGTAATAACCGTTGAATAGAGAAAAATTACTTTTTTAAGATTTCAGCGTAAAAGTGAAGATTATTCTATTATTTTAAATTATTATAATGTCACTATAAGAATAGGACATCTGAGAAACTTATTTACTTCCATTTCCATAGCGTCCGCCGCATAAGTTTCTCTTCCCCAAAAGAGAACGTGTTTTCAATATATTTAATTCCTTGTAATTATACCGACATGTAAGCTCACAGAGATGTCTTCCATTCCCTAAAAGTGTTTAATTTTTTATATTATTTAATTCCTTCTAATAAGTTCACGAAATATGTGTAATAAATTGTTTTAATTTCTTCATGTGGAATATAAGTTTTGGAAATTTAATCTTAATCAATTCAAGTCCGCCTCTCAAGAGTTGAAATTATTTTGATTCACACATTTAAATAGATTTCTTAAACGCATTTTTAACACGTTTAAGTAAATTATTAAAATATAAATGATTATAAATTTAAATATTTTTTGAATTTATAAGTTATAAAAAGATTTGATAATGAAAAATAGCTTAAATAAATTCTTTCGTTAAATTTTACTAAGTCGATTTAGAGGAATAGGATTGACACATTTTCTGTTCCCGTTGAAGGGGTTTTAGACGGAGGAAAAATCGCGTATTCGTAGGAAAACGAATTCTTAATTTTTCTGAATTAAACGCTTATTACTGGGTATTGTACAAAATTATTGAGGGATTTTACATCATGGCAAAATCTATCAAACAGTGTAAACACTCCAGTTAATCATAAATATTCCTCTTATTTTTCATTGATTGTTCTTGATCCATGGTGTGCAATTTCCAATTGAAAAATGTTGTACTATATCCGAATAAAAATTACAATTCAAATGTTCAATTTCTAAAAAACAATTACTGTTTTTTTCCGTAGGCTATATCAGAGTTTTTAGAATATATTCGAAAGTGAGAAGAAGGTGCTAAAAACATCGGTTTCCCTTTTTAAGCCATAGCACTTGTCTAGGATTAAAAGGCACGTTATAGCGACTCCGCAAATTTTTGATTTTCTGAAAGAGAAATTCAATATCAGTTATCTCATGCTTAGCAGATTAAATCAAGATGCCCTAGAGCAGGCCTGTCCAGAGAGGGGAGTTCGACAATTTTAAGTATATTCCTTACTTAAGTATATTCCTTCCTACCAAGTTTTACCATTTTCAAGCAAAACAGATCGAATTACTAGGCAGTCTGATAAGTACCTGAAAATTCTAAGAGATGGCATTAGTATTCACTAATGTGAACCATTTTCGTCGAGCTTGATCCTTCAAATGAC
>NC_046659.1:48277714-48286767 GCF_010883055.1 Belonocnema kinseyi | reverse complement strand
TACCTGAAAATTCTAAGAGATGGCATTAGTATTCACTAATGTGAACCATTTTCGTCGAGCTTGATCCTTCAAATGACGCCTGTCAGAACTTCAGCCATTTATTTTTACGCATTTACAAGTTACAGCACTCAGAAGCAACTAACCTCCGAATTTTTTTTAATATGGAAAAATCTGAGTTTCGAGTTTTACATATTTTCGAGTAATACTTATCCAGCCAAGCTGAATAAGTATTACCTGGACTCTGCACCGTCGATTGGACCGATTCATAAGTGGTTTACCGAGTTTCGTTGTGGCCGTACGAGCACAGTTGATGCTGAACGATCTGGGCGCCCAAAAGAGGTCACTACACCAGAAAATGTCGAAAAAATCCATGATATGATGTTGAATGATCCCAAAGTGAAATTAAGAGAGGTAGCTAATGCTGTAGGCATATCATTGGAACGTGTAGGCAATATCGTGCATTCAGTTTTGGGCATGAAGAAGCTCTGCGTGCGATGGGTGTCGCGTTTGCTCACAGTGGACCAAAAACGAATTCGTGTGACAACTTCCCAGCAGAATTTGCCATTATTTTCGCATAAGCCGACCGAGTTTTTGCGCCGATTCATAACCATGGATGAAACCTGGATCCACTACTACACTCCTGAGGCAACGCAACAGGCAAAACAGTGGGTTCCACCGGGCCAAAGTGCTCCGAAGCGTCCAAAAACGCAACAATGGGTCGGAAAGGTTATGGCCTCTGTATTTTGGGACGCACATGGCATAATATTCGTGGACTATCTTGAAAAAGGTAAAACCATAACCGGGGCATACTATTTATCATTATTGGACCGCTTGAAAATCGAAATCGCCGAAAAACGACCGCATTTGAAGAAGAAAAAACCGCTTTATCATCACGACAATGCGGCTGTTCATTCATGCTTAGTTGCACAAGCAAAATTGCATGAAATCGGCTTCGAATTGGTTCCTCAGCCACCGTATTCACCAGGCCTAGCCCCCAGCGACTATTACTTGTTCCCTAACCTGAAGAGATGGCTCACAGGTAAGCGTTTTTACTCAAATGAGGAGCTCATAGCTGAAACTGAGGCGTATTTTGGAGAACTTCCGATCGAGTACTTTTCGGACGGTATCAAAAAGTTAGAAAATCGTTGGACTCGCTGTATCGACCTAAAAGGAGAGTATGTTGAAAAATAAAACCGTCTTTGGTCAAAAAAACGTCTCCGTGTTTCATTTTTCAGGGACTTATCAGACTGCCTAGTACTTTGCGACTGCTCATTCTACTAGCTCCAACGTAGCCTCTCCTAAAGATATTTTCATTCTATTTTGCTTCTATAAAAGTTTCAGTCCCTACATTGAAAGGCTTGCCTGTATGTTCTTGAGTTTTATTAATGTCTCCTTTTAAGCTTCATATTCTTCGTGGAATTTTCAAGTTCTCTTTTAACGGTTTTCAATTTTAACGCAGAAAATATGTGGCGTTATTGCCTCGATGCCTGCGCCCTCGCAACAGATACTTTGTTGTTTCCTCTAAACTCGCGAGTAAAAATTCTGCGACTTGAGTTCGACTTGGTTATATCTTGAGTTCGTCTCTAAGACATCGATGTCTGGCTGCGTCTCAAAACTGAGTCGAGGCAAAGGCCTTCGTCTTACGTTAAGACGAAGTTTATTTGACTCAAGACGAGCCTTGTCTTGGCTGAGATTGTCGAACCTTCTTTGGCTCATAAATAAGATTAAAATTGATGAATGAAAAACTTTTAATTATTAAATTAGTTATTTTTAATTTAAAAGTTCAGAATTGGTGGGTATGAACGAGAATAACCCTTGAAAATGTTCTTCAAACAAATTAAAATTGTAACTTTCTAGAAGGATCTCCTAAGCCGTTAGAAATACATAAAAACAAACAACATTTTCGGTATCATCGTCAAACAAGCATAATGCAAACAACAATTCGTAAATAAGTTGTTTTAAAATATATAGTGTATAAAAATATACAAAATTGTTTAACCAGTCTGTTTCCTTGATTAAAACGGCCACCTGGATTTCTTAGTATTTAAAAAATTATTATATTCATTAGTGTTTCCCTGTAAAAATAGTTGTACTTTTTCGTAGTGGTAAACAAATTCCCGCTAAGGATTGAAAAAATTTTTGATTTTATTTATTTCTTCAAGTGGTTTTTTTTTAGTTTGCAATAACAAAGAAAAACTATGCAATTAGGGGTTTTAAGAGTTTAAAAGTGGTGATTTATTTTTCTCATAAATAGCCTTACAGCTAATAAAATCCCTCGTATCAGTTATTATTTAAAACTCACTGTCAATTGATTTGAATGCACTATGAAATGCTTTAAATTCCTAAGATTTAAAGTCGAAATATATAATGCATTTGCAACAAAGAAGATTAATTTTCCTACCAAAAAGGACGAATTTTTAACAAATTCCATGAATTTTCAACCAAATAGCTGAATTTTCAACTTATAAAGGATACATTTCTAATCAAGAATAGACACGTTGAAACTTAATAATAAAGTAATTTTTAACATAAAAAATCAAATTGTCGACAAAAAAAGTTTAATATTAAGCCAAAGAGGTCAATCTTGTAGATATATGATTATTAAAAAGCTAGATTTAACAAACACGAAAAAAACACGGAAACGTTCATTTACAAACGAATCCTACTATAATTTTCTATCATATTGTCAAATCATTAATCAAAATATACAAATTTAGAACTTAACAATTCCATTTTCAATTAAAAGACGATGTAAAAAAAACAAGAAAATTAATTTTCGAATAAAAAGATGAATTTTCAACAAAACAAAAGAATGTTCTACCAAATAATTAAATTTTAAACGTATAAAGTATAAATTTCTAACAAAAATTAAAATTTCAACTTTTCAGACAAAGAATTAATTTGTAACGAAACAAAAAACCCAAAATGTCAAGAAAATTGCTACATGTTAAAAAAAGATTAATTTTCAAATAATCGAGGAATTAAATTTTCAACGAAAGAGTCAACCCCAAACATCAAGGGGAGTCCAAAAATATGAATCTTTAATGATAAAGTTCAAGTTTTAACCAATTCGTTTAATTTTCATTTAAAGAAGATATATTGCGAACAAAATGGTTAAATTTTTAAACACAGAAATGAATTTTCCAGCATTGTATTAACGATCCACTAAATAAGATCAGCTTTCAACAAAATATATTATTTTTTAACAAAATTTTCGAATTTTAAAGCCGGGAGGAGCAATTTTAAACCATAAAATATGAATTTTTAATAAAAATATCAATTCAAATAAAAAATGAAATGTTTACCTTGTTACTTAAAAAAAAAATCTTATTAAAAGAAAACGAATTTTCAACAAAATAGTTACATTTTTACAAAGTAGTTCAACTTTTAACCAAGCTTCTGAATTCCTAACGAAACAAGATGACATTTTGACAAAATAGTTGCATTTTTTACAGAATAATAAAATTTGCAACTGAATACTATAATTTTTAACCAAACGAGTTGAATTCCGAACCATAAATATAATAGCAGACTTTCTACCAAAAAGGATTCATGAGAAAAAAAAACTAGAAAAGGGGGTTTCTTAAAAACAGAGAAAGAAAGAACAATTCTTTAAAAGTTGATGATAAGGAAACATACTAAATGTTATCTAAGTTCGTCCCTTTTCTTCCACTGACCCCTAACCCCTGTTAGAACCATAGTTTTTAGCATGACCTCCCCCCCCCCCACCATGCAATTAGTAATGCAGTTTACTGACGACCCCTTAAAGTTTCGATTTTTGTATTTAATGAAATTATCCTCATAATGTATAGTTTAAAATTTGTTTGGCATAAAAATACACAACGAAAAATCGACAAGACTCAGAAAGCGAAATTACAACAATTAAAAGAATGACAGAGAACAAGCATATTGAGACTATACTTAAGAAACTTTATTTTTAATTTCATTTATATTAGATAAAATATCAATATTATTATTGAAGCAAAAAATTCAGAATATGAACACGCATATAAATACTGCGATCTGAAGAGATATTTTTGATCAAGTTTCATTCAAGCACTTTAAATGCAAAGAATAAATATCTGAGCGCCAATCGCGGGAATAAAAAGACGCGCGCCTCAGGCGCGCTCAAACTTGCGAGCAACGGGCACAGCGCACGATGAGAATGAGCCCGCGACAATGAATAGTTCATTTACGGATTATTTATTACAAACTAACAATTAAGAGATAAATGTTTTCGAAACTTTCCAATAATTTCCGACCTTTTTGTTTAAATTGAGAAATGTAAGGCAAAATATTTATATATTATGATCAAACACTCGAGTAAAATTCAAAAATACATTTTTTCAATTTTAAAATTATGGGGTCCTCAATTTAAAAAATCGGGACATAATTTACATGCATAGTAAGATATGTTAATTTCTATAAAATATTATATAAAAAAATAAAATAAAAAATAATTTTATTATATAATATTATCGTTTCATTATAATTTATTCAATTCATAATTAATTACACAAACATAGAAATTTACGAACTATTGTTTACTTAAATTAATAATCTTGAGGGAGGCGGTGTTCTTATAAAATTTAACTCTACATCTAAAAACTCTAAATCGCTAATTATACATGGGAGAACGCTGTACGATCATATTTATTTAAAAAATTAATTATTTTAAATTTCAACTCAATATGTTTATCAATTAAAACTTTAATGTCTTCAATCGTATAGTTTCATTCAGTAGAATTTCTACCGCCTCTTTTTCAAAACAAGAAAATAATATTATTCTTGGACAGTAAATTTAAATTGCAAAATGACTAGTTTTTTCCATAACAGATGTATGTCAGCTAAAAATATTTATTACGATACAATAACATTTCAATTCAATTTAAAAGTAAATCTTATGCATCTGCATATTTTCTTGATGCAAAATTTATTCAAATAATTGATTCATTAATTGAAAATAATTAATCAAAATTCTCGATATAAAATTTTTATATAATATTTTTAAGTATTTAGTATTTACCGACTTAGAATCGGCTATTTGATGGACTTGTTCGACTGGTGAGGATTGCAGGGGCAAAGTAGTTGGATGGTGTGATTTTTGGGTCGAGAGGCATGGGGGGATCGGGCAATTTTCGCCTGGAGCGCCGTCTACAATTCAAGAGTTCTGGAGAAGAAGGCGACAGGCGCTCGAGAACGAGTAAAAGTATTGTCCAGGCTGTGACGTCAAGTATCAAAAGTGAAATTCGAAATTTGAAAAAGCCAAAAATATAGTTAGATAGCTCTTGAAAAATGAACCTGAGTCTCCATTTACAGTTTTTCTCTTGGGCTGAAAATTTTCCAGTAAATAAATAAAAACTGACTTTTTTTTTAATTGAAAAAACCATGTTTTTTCACATTCAACTCGCTGTAAGTAATACGTTTATCAACTAATTAACAAACTTCTTTTAAGTTTTATTCGTGACACTATAGCGGAGGCTACAGTAATCAAAAAGGGTAAAAAGTTAATTTCTAATGTTGTTTTTTTTTTAATCCGAATGAAAAACCACGTTTTTAGACTTTCACATTAAAAAAGTGAGCCAGGAAGTTTGATCTACGACAAACTTCAAGCGTACGAATTTTCCGCCAATGTATTCGCCAACTTTTTGGAAAATCTCAATTCAATTTGATTTTTGTTCCATAATTACAGCGAGTTTATTACGAGCTCGCGACGCGACACCACAGGATTTTGCAGGGGACGCCGCCGGAACACTGACTAGTGCGAGCAAGTGGACAAAACAAAGGATGGGCAAGTTTCATTCGGATTTAATGTGAAAAAACATGGTTTTTTAATTTAAAAAATGTCAGTTTTTATTTGCTTACTGGAAAATTTGCAGCCCGAGAGAAAAACTGTAAATAGAGACTCAGGTTCATTTTTCAAGAGTTATCTAAATATATTTTTGGTTTTTTCAAATTTCGAATTTCACTTTTGATACCTGACGTCATAGCCTGGACAATACTTTTACTCGTTCTCGAGCGTATGTCGCCTTCTTGTCCAGAACTCCTCAATTAGTTCCTCGAAAACGTACCGATCCCACGACTCGCCGGAGATGTACAACTTCCTAGGTGAACTTTTACAGATTTTTACAGATATTTTACAAATTAGATAACAACTTTCGAAATTTCAAAATTCGTATTTTTTAAATTTTTGGCTCTAAAAATTGTTTTAAAACAATAAAACATAAATCTAGGCCAATTCGGTATAATGTTGAGTTTTCAAGAAAAACCAACGACGGTGATGTCCTGAAAAACTTTTTTTTAAGTTTGGCTAAAATTTGGAATTTTTCTAAAATAATTTGTGTACCATTAGAACAAAAATTTAGCGCAATTCAGCCCACTCGGGTAAAAATGCTTCGACTTGAGTTCGACTTGAATTGCCCCCAATCAAGACATGCTGAAGTCTAAAAGTTCGACTTGAGCATTTCTCAATTTTAAAACGGAGCCAGATTTAAATTTATGTCTTGGAGACAAGTTTCTATGTTTTGAAAACATAAATTTATCTCCTGAGTCAAATTTTTATGACTCCAACACGAGCAGTTCATAACTTCGAGTGTATACCTTTCTAACAAAAAGGGTCATTCTGACTGTCATAAAAGCTTATCTTTGTTAATGATTAAACAATCTTTTATATAATTATAAAATATCTATATTCTATCAACTTATTTACGGATTTTCATTTTCATTATACTTGTTTGGCGATGATACCGAAAATTCTGTTTGTTTTTATGTATTTTTAACGGCTTAGGAGATCTTTCTAGACAGTTACAATTTTTATTTTGTTGAAGAAATTTTTTAAGGGTTATACTCGGTCATACCCACAGATTCTGAATTTTTTATTAAAAATAACTAATTTTATGATTAAAAATTTTTCATTCATCAATTTCAATCTCATTTATGAGCCGAAAGAGGTTCGACCATCTCAGCCAAGACAAGGCTCATCTTGAGAGAAGTACATAAACGTCGTGTTAGCCAAGACAAGGCTCGACTGGAGACAAGTAAACGCTGTTTTGCCTGTCATGGCCATAAAAGTAAGACGAAATCCTATGTTTCGAAATTGAAAAAGCCTTGAGATTTCACTTGAAACGCTTCAAATTTATGTAACTGCTCTCCTCCTAATATCCCGGATCCTTATTTTTGCAAGCGGAAATATTTCCAAATATGTTTGGAACTCTTGGCTATGTCCTACCATATCCCTCAAATGGACGTTTCTATCTAATCATTGATGAAAGTGTGGAACTTGGAACTTCCTATCCTGCTTGAAATTCTTATTGTGGATACGCAGGTTCATTCAAGTTAGGACTTCAAATAACGTCTTTACTGACAATAAACAAAAAGGAATTCATTGCACAAAGTTGCGATTGTAGAAATAATGCATCCCTCGCATAACGAATAAAATTTTTTTAAATTGAAGAACGATAGTAATTTTCCGCATTGAGCCACTTACTGTGGTACCCTCTTCTTAGTTACGAAATTCTGTAACTATTTCATTTTTCTTTAAAAATCTCACTGAAAATTCAATTGTATAATAACTGCAAAACTAGGATAAATATTTTTACACAATAAACATTTTTATATAAATCAAATCAGACAATAAAAAGACAGAAATTTAATGTATCGTTTCAAGCACGATCCAAAGGAAGTTCAATTTATTTTATCACCGTGTGTGCGTCTGCATTCACCGAAATTCGGTGTGCGTAACATATTGGGAAATTAGAAAAGGTAAGCCAAACAAAATGGTATGAGCGAAGCGCAAATACTTTCGATGAACTAGGTTTTTATCTAATTCATTTCATAATAAAATATGTTAATAATAGATTTATAAATCAGAAGCAACTTTAATTGAGCTTAAAATAGTGAAAAGGAGAACATTCTGTCTTAAAGGTGTTTACTAGAGCAATTAAAAAGAATTAACATTACAATTTTTTAATGAAAATAAGAAAAGGCACTGATAATAAAAACGAAATCACAATGACAGGCCGATTCTTCTTTTCCTTCTCCTTCATCGTGATATTGTAGCCGGGCGGAGCCAAGAATTCGATTAAGAATATAGCTCGTTTCTCGAACTCTTAGAGAATGTTGTCAGGCTTAGAGTATGCAACGGAGACAACTTTCCAAAAATCTTAGTTCCAGAAAATTTAGCACTTCTCCTTTTGGAAAATTGACTCTATCTCCCTCAGAGGGTTCGGCAGGGTAGGGTCGCCGCCAACACCGTGAGAGTGACAAAGAGGGTAATAAGCACTCTTTGAGCTGCATTATGTCTGTAGAGATATGTCATTCTCACGTGAGTGGAACACCCAGATAGTATGTATTCTAGGTACTCAGCGTGTGCCTGATACGCTCTGCCTCTATTCCTGGAAAGTTCTTGATGTAAAATGCGGTTACGATATGCTACGGCGGAAATGGCACCGTCCTGGCATACAAAAATGAAACCCTCTACACCTCAATTCAGTTCTCATGATCTGATGAGAGCAAAAGTTTGTTCCTTCGACAAGGACTGCTTTTCTACCATACATTTTTGTGAAAATTTTCGTGCATTTTCTTATCTATTACCGGTTAAGGAAAGTTTTTAACCTCTTCTTTCTTTATTTGGCGTTTAGAAGTGAGACACCTAGATCGAGCAATGCACATGACTCACTTCTGATGTTAAAATTCGGGCCAAAGGTCTCGGCCGCCTGCGTCCTTCTTGACGGCGTGAGATGTATAATCGAGGAACGCATGAATTGATATGCAAGCTCTTGCATGGTAAAACTCTGCCTCTACAGCTAATATCTAATACTTATGTTGTATTTACAATATTTACATTTTACTTACATCTACTTCCGTGCCGCTTTACTATCTCACTCCTTTCCACTTCCTCGCACTCCTACAACCGGTGCTCCACTCTCGCGTCCCCCTTCGGACATACCAGATGTATACATATGAAACCGGTATTTTG
Organism: Belonocnema kinseyi; assembly: GCF_010883055.1. Classification (NCBI taxonomy): domain Eukaryota; kingdom Metazoa; phylum Arthropoda; class Insecta; order Hymenoptera; family Cynipidae; genus Belonocnema; species Belonocnema kinseyi. Next base: position 48,277,790 of record NC_046659.1, on the reverse strand, counting down.
TCAAGAAAAAAACACATTTATTTCAAGAGAATGATAACAAATATTTTATTCAAAGTATGCGCCCTCGCTGGCTACA
>NC_046659.1:48266354-48277614 GCF_010883055.1 Belonocnema kinseyi | reverse complement strand
TACGCCAATTAGCACAAATGGTAAGTTCCGACAGTGCCTACAAGTGTGCCTACTGGCCGCTAAATGGCAATACCGGTTTCATATGTATACACCTGGTAATTCACACATGCTCTTTTCCCTATAAAGTCATAATATAGCCGAATAGTCGATTCGAAACCTTAAACCCATAAACGCATGCCAAAAATGTATACTAGGCCACTTTTGAGATTGATGTAGAAAGCTGTCATCCTTGGGTCGCTTCGTGTTCTCAAGACACACGAAGGTTTCGCCGGACTGTTGCACAGAAGGAAAAAATCAATTTTTTTCGGAAATTGTGCCTACTCTTCAATTTTCAAGCGATCCTAATAATTTTCAGCGTAAAATTTTCTTAATGAATTGTACTATAAAAGAACACTGCTACATTTTTTAAGATCATTTTGAGTCAAGAAAAGATCTAGTTGTTGGAGATTTTACTCTGCTTATCTCTTGTCGCTGGAAAGTATCATTATATTTGTGACAGCTGCAAATTAAAAGCCTAGAGATATTTCAAACTAGAAGTACAGAGTGTTGTTATTAAATTGCTTAGAATAAAAATAGTAGGTATTTGAATCAAATAATGTAAATAATCATGTTTAATTGATTATCCATTTCTTAAGTCAATTGCGAAATAGAAATCTCGAAAATGTAGATTAATTAGCATTTTGGGCCATTTTTGGACATTTTGGGTCTGGTGTGGACCCAATCGTTGGGATTTTACTTTATACATCTTTTATCAATGCTAAGAATCATTATATTCTTGTTTCGACCTTGAAATCACCAACTAATTCGAAACTTAGTCTATGCGTAGAGTGCTGAAATCAGTACTGAAAAAATTCTGGATTCCAGCTAATTTGATACGGTTATTTTGTAAATATTAAAAAAAGTAGCAGTGCTGTCTTATAGCACGATTCATTAAGAAGATTTCAAGCTAAAAATGATTAAGATAGGTTCAAAATGGAAGAGTAGGCAGAATTTCCGACAAAAGTTGTTTCTTAATTGTAGCTTTTATTTGTACTTTTAATTGTAGCAATTTTTATTTTGGCGTTTCAAGAAACGGCATTTTCAGCTGTGGATCAAAACAGCCGCACGGGAATGTCCCGTAGTAATATAACATATGCATGACAAAACAATAGTATAGCAATATAAAGCAGTAACCCAATGGCCTAGTTGTGAATGTGTCACGTTGCACAACATTACAAGGCCCTGAGGTTTACGTTTTGGTGAATTTCTATCCAAGCCAAGGTCAGAACTCAGAACCAAAAATTTTCTACAATTGAAAGTATAGTATGTTTTCGAAATTAAATATTCCACTCAGTAACACTTCGGTAATTATTTGAAAGGTTATGTGTTCCGCTGTGTATTTTTTAATTTCAGCTCCAGTCGTCACATTCAGGCTGTCGAAGCCGGTGGAAATTTTATTTACAATTGATCAAAGGAGGGACTATTTATTCAAAGTTATCAATAATTATCTTCATAAAATGTGCTTTCAAAATCTGAATTAATTTTTTAATATGAAAATTACTCAAGTTTAAATAAAAATTTTAGGTAAATAATATTTATTTTATTATTACTTACTGTGATTTAGGTTAGTATATTATGTCACGTCTTTATAAAGGTTTCTGAAATTCTTTTAATGGGTTTTTAGATGATAAAAAGTTTCAATAGTACACAAACTCGCTATTATTGCCAAATAACGCATATAATCCTGATATTCTATTCACAATATAGCGACACTACAAATATGATTCTTAATCTATAAAATTGGTATATTGGTTCTATTTTTGGTATGAAATATTGAGAGAAAAAGCTTTATCTGGTTTTTAATGTCTCACTTTAAAAAAATGCATAGTCCAAATTTCACCACTGTTCGGAAACTAACCTGATGCAGTCGGTGAAATGGCAGCTTGTCCCTTACCATGTCTACTGTTTATTTTCATGGATATGTGATTCGCGTGTATAACGTGACGAGAAAATAATCATAACCAAAATTAAAATACTAATGAGAACTTTGCTATGAAAATACATCCAATTTAGGCTTTATAATTTTACATAATTTTGAAAGATCCAATGTTGCATTTTCCAGATTTACATGTCATTAAATGAAACATTTATTTATATAAATAACAAAAAATATCATTATATGCAAAAAATTAAATAACAAACTTTGAAATTCAGAAACGCTTTCAGTTCAAAATAATTGTTTATTCTGATAGATTTCAAAAAAATTACTTTTGCTTTTTATTGTTTGATTACAAGTACATAAAATTTAAGGAATTTTTAATGTTGATCAACATTCAATCACATATTTAATAGTATTCACCTTTCAATACCATCAATAAAATTATAACTCATACAATTTCAAGCTACAACCCGTGCAGAAATTGCCAAATTTTTGCCTTATTTCCGATTTGGGCCAGATCGGTCTCACAATTTTGTGGTTGTTAAATTTGTCCCCGTCTAGACCCCGACTTAACAGCCAAGCTTACCAGTGATTGGCGCTCCATTAATTTCGGGGACTAAAGTGTGTTGACTCCAAATCTCCCAAGTTTCAACGTAAAGTCTCAAGCGTCAAAAATATTTCCATTATTATTTGAAAAAGTGACAAAATAAGTGGGAAAAATGCAAAAAGTGAGCACAAGACGAATGCGTAGGTATAATACATTTCAAAATATTCCTGAATTACGTGTTGAAGACTATAATAAGTAAATTTATTAGGAATGTTAAGATGAAACCTAACCTCGAAATGAGATTATTTATTTATACTTTATTTGATACTTTCTGTTAGGTAACCTGTTATTTATATTCTCAAATTTCAGTTAAGGAGGTGATATATTCGATTTTAATATTATTTTATTTAAGAATCCCTTTCAATTAGGAATAAGAAAAATAAATTATTATGGGCCCGATCGGGGCCAGGTATGGTTATCTCTGGGCGCAGCGCTTGGGCCCAGATCGGGCATCGCGTTTCATTTCGACCCTGGCCCCATCTAAATAGCCTGATTTGGGCCAAATTCTGCCCGATCTGGCCCCGATCAGATCCAAATTGGAATTTCTGCTCGGGAAATACCGCCAATTGTAAAATTCCTCAATTGCTCCATTTGCAACATATTTTATTTGCAATGTTCTTAAATATTAAGTTTTGAACTCGTTTTCAATTTACAATCACATACTGTTGTAATATTGGTGTGCTACCCATTTTGTTTTCATGAGACTAAACTAATGTGATTATTTATTCTGTAGATGCGAAAAATGTGGTATGCTGAATTTCGATTCATCTTCCATGATTGAGAGCGGAGTTTACGGAAACGAAAATATACCAATACCACACTGTACACATCCAGTCATGAATTTTCAAATTCTTTATGAATTTTCGGAACCATCAAATTTGCAACATTACGGGCCTAGGGATATGATCAATTCTTACCATCATTATGAAAATGGTTATGATGGAGATGATGAAAAATTCTCGGAAGTCTTCCGTACTTTGGAGGACGCTGAAAACACAGGATCTGAGAACGAAGATTGCTCTTCAAGAAGTACAATTTTGGAGAGACTGACCTGCAATTACGAGAACACTCGCATCCTTCATTTGGAAAACTCCGAATATTAACAATAAAACATTTTTTTTACCACACCCATCTCAAAAGTTGGACTTTTCATGACTTAAAATCATCTTCAATGTATAACACCACAGTCGACGGCAAGCGAATAATATTGGCGCATGCGCAATTGGAAATATAGTTATTTTGCGCAACTGTGGATGAAGTGCACAAACGCATATAGAGTCAAGAAACTTTGCACAGCAGCAGAGTTTTGAGGTTGTGTTATAGAGACCTTATTGTCAATGGATTCTAGCAGCCTTCACCTAACAACTTTCTCGGGCGGCTCTTGCTAAAATAGCTCATGATATATTTGCGCACTTGTATCAAAAAAAGGTATACATACACCGCGTTTAAATGTACAGCATATCTGCCTTTCTCGTTCCTTAATGAGAGTAAATGTAAAGGGACGAGGGTAATCAAACTACTCGCATGTGGAAAACCGTAACTTTTTTCCACATTCGAGTATCCCGCTGACAAGGGAACCTTTATGTCTATTTTGTTTTGTTTAAATAGATACTTTCCTCAACAAAAAGTACATACAAGAGGTATTCTGTAAAAAATGAAGAATACGCAATTTTTACCTACTTTCGAGAAAACAGCATTTTAAAAATTGAGAATGAATAGTCATCGAGCGAGTGTAAAAGTGTTTCAAAACGTCAGTAGCTTACTGGTAGAGCGCTTGGCTGATAGCTGCAAGGTTGTGCGTTCGATTCTCGCTATCCGTACCTTGGTACAGTTACAGAATAAGGAGGTCACTTGTTTTTTGGCTGGAAAAAACAGTTTTTACAGCAACAAACTATTCGAATTTTTAACTAAATGATAAATAAAGGGGTTTGACCAGACAGAAGTTAAAAATTATGTTTACTTATGTTATTGTGATGCCTTAACTATGGGTATATTAAGATATTGTAATGATCATATTTAACTAATTGTTTAGGTGCTTTTAAACATCCAAATGGTCAGAAACACCCCTTTGAAAGATCACAAAAATAATGTTGTCAAAACCCAACCCTTTTCCAACGTTTCGTAGGCGCGGGAAGGCGCCCCTTTGAGTAGTAAAAAAAATAATGTTGGCCAAATCTCTACCCATTTCCAACTTGTCTTTAAATATGATCATTCTGATCTATCGCGACAAACCCATCTTTGAGACATCACAGTAGCAAAAGTAACAATAATTTGAAACTTTTGCCGTACAAGGGCAAAGAGAGAAATCATATCCAGCCACGATTTCACGCCACTCAAGTCTACGAAAACTTTATCAATGCATACCAGCTTTGAAGACACAATAACTTTGAATTTTGTCTGTTACTTTTTTCATTATTTAAACAAAATTAGTACGAGCATTTTAAGGTCACTGGCTATGATGATTTCCGGTGGTTTTTTAGTTTAGGCAGCGTTCTGACAAATTAAAACCTAATACTGGTTATGTTTTGTAAAACTACAAGTATTCACAAGTATTTAAAAAAAGAGCGGTTCAAATCGGATCAAAATTGATACTACAATTAAGTTATCAATACTTGATTCCAGAATCGGCCACTTTGCGACGCTTCGTAATAATCTTGCATCGGCTCGATGACCATGCGTTCGCAATTTTTAAAATGCATTTTTCTCGAAAATTAGTCAAAATTGCGTCTTCTAGATTTTTATCCGAAAACCTCTAGTATGTACCTTTCATTGAGGATAGTATCAATTAAAACAAAAAAGTAGCCCCAAAGGTCCCTTTATAGCTTTTGCATAGTTATTTCCAAGGTCCGTCAATTCTCATAGATAAGTCGTGCAAACCAGTGCCATTTTAGTACTCGAAAATAGCGGGATATTCAAAACGTTTGAAATATATATAACCATCTATCTCACGGTTGTGAGACGTGGTTGTGGCTGAAATTTTACCGCGATTTCGCTGGAAGCGGGTGCAATTTTTCAGATTAGCACCCGTTCCCGGCGAAATCCTGCGGTTGTCCTTATGAACAATTTTTTATTATATATATATATATATTTATTTGATTTTTCTGCTTTATTTGCTTTTTCTTTTGTTCATGGTATCTCTCTGAAAGAAAATCATTTTATTTAAAATAAGTAGCCAAGTATTAATTGTGGTTAGAGCCTCGGTAGCTCTAGCGAGAGTGTATTAGGTTTCTGAGCTGGAGGCCTGGGGTCGACTCCTGTGATGGTACACTGAGAAAAAAGCTAAGTAATAGAGAAGGTCTTAGGCCACGCCTACTGATAGCCTTCTGTCTTGCAAGTTGATGCCGTGGAGCGCATGCGTGGCTTAAGCCTTAAGGTCCTTTATCAGAATGTCTAATAGCGTCCGAATTTTGAGGCCGCACGTTTGAATATTTTTGCGATAAAATGTTTATTTTTTGTGTAATAATCAAAAACGTAGAGAACAATAGAGAAAAATAGCAGGGACACTCAGTGAGAGCTCATGCATGTCCACAGCGAGCCGGCTCACCCTCGTCGAACGAATGACACGGAACGAATGAATGCTGGACATTGTTATGAGATTTCGGCCAGTTAGAAAAACCGACATTATGAAATCATTGATTAATGCAATTTTAATTAACAGAATTAATTTATTTACGTAATTTCAGTAAATTGAAAAAAAGATTCATGAAAATCGCTTAATATTTGCAGTATTAACGTGGTAGTTTTTAAAAAACGAATATTCTGTTTTAAATTTGTAGGACGCAAGGTTGAATATTTCTTACTCATTCTTTACATACTTCATTTAAATTCTCATATCTTGAAACACGCCGAGCCGATTTTTTAATTAAATCATTACATTATAGATTATAATATAGATTATACGCGCCGAAAATGTATATACAGCTAATGCTGCGTGCTACTACTACTGCTCTTCCCTTTTTGATTATTAAACAAAATATAAACATTTTATCAAAAAATTACTCTGCTTGCTTCAAGATATGGTTATTTAGATGAGGTATGCAAAAAATGAGACAAAAATCTTAAACCGTGCGGGCTCAAAATTGAGACACGATTGTCATTCTGATTTCCGTAATAACGAAAAGAGAACGCTTTCATTATTATGAGATAACGGTCTGTTACAAACCATGTCATTAGGAAACCGTGGATTCATTTAATTTTCATGTGGAAATTCAATTTATTTATACAATTGCCAACAAATGAATAAAAGATTCAGGATTTTCTTTAACGTATGCAGGAATGATGAACGTCTTTAGGGAATTTAGTCTGACTTGTTTAAACAATCATTATTTATTTTCACAATTATTATTTATTTTTATAATTGTTTGTCCTTGTAAGTCGTAGGAATTCTGAAAGATTATTTTTTTTAGTATATCAGTACATCAAAACAAATCATTTGTTTAAAAAATTTTTTCTCCTTAATGGTAAAAAAATATATACTGCAATTGATAACACAAACAACGAATGGTCGAAGTACTTTCTTTTATGATATTTAGCTTTTGAGTACTCGGTTCTTACTTTTTAGGCCAAAGGGTTGAATATTTTTGAATCATTTCTTACATACGTCATCTACATTCTCATCTCTTGAAGGACACAGAGCCTGTCTAGATTATACGTGCATCTAGATTAAAATTAAAAATCTAGATTAAACAACATATTCAGCTAACACTGCGCGTTATTAATACTGTTCTTCCCTTTCTCATTGTTAAAAAAAATATAAACATTTTATCGAAAAAATAGCTCTTCTTGCTTCAAGATGTGGTTAATTAGATGAGGTATGCAAAAAATTCGACAAAAATATTCAACCGCGTGGGCTCAAAATTCCGACGACCGTGGTTTTATTTAATTTTGATGTGCAAAATCAATTCATTTATATAATTAACAACAAATTAATAAAAGATTCAGAAAAGTTGTTTAGCGTGTGCAGGAATATTGGACGTCTGTAGGGAATTTAGTCTCACTTGTTTAAACAATTATTATTTATTTTCAAAATTGTTTGCCCCTACAAGTCGTATGAATTCTGAAAGATTATTTGCTTCAAGATATTTAGTACTTTAAAACCAATCATTTGTTAAAACAATTTGTTTCCTGTACATTATAAAAAATTGATGACACAAACAAGGAGTGGTCAAATTAATTTTTTTAAAATATTTAGTAATTGAATACTCGATTCTGAATTTTGAGGCTACGCGTTGAATATTTTTGTCTAATGTTTGGCATACCCCATCTAAATTACCATATAGTTTGAAGCAAGAAGATTTATTTTTTCGATAAAATGTTTATATTTTTTTTAACAATGAAAAAGGAAAGATTTGTTTTAAAGTACTAATATTCTGAAGAAAATAATTTTTTAGAATTCCTACGACTTGAAGAGGCAAACAATTGGGAAAATAAATAATAATTGTTTAAACCAGTCAGGCTAAATTCCCTAAATACGTCCATTACTCCTGCATAAGTTAAAAAAATTCCTGAATCTTTTATTCATTTGTTGGCAATTATACAAATAAATTGATTTTGCACATGCAAATTAAATGAGTTCACGGTTTCATAATGACAGGTATTGTAACAGATCGTTATCTCATAATAATGAAAGTGTTATTTTTTCGTTATTACGGAAATCAGAATGACAATCGCGTCTGAATGTTGAGCCCGCACAGTCCAATATTTTTGTCTAATTTTTTGCACACCTCATCTAACTAATCATATATTGAAGCAAGCAGAGTAATTTTTTCAAGATATGAGGATTTAGATGACGTACGCAAAAAATGAGTAAAACATTTTCAACCGTGCGGCCTACAAATTCAAAACAGAATACTCGTTTTTTTACAAACTACCACGTTATTACTGCAAATATTCACCGATTTAACGAAATCAGAATGGTTTCTGGCAGCCATGGTATGCTTAGATTTTGTTCTCCGTATACCAATGCAAATTCTTCAATGAACTTCTACTAGGGCACTATAAAGATGAGTATGTTCATCCGCCATTTTCGGTCTATGGAGTAGATCGAGTATTTATAAAACGTGTGCATCAAACGCGAGAATTGAAGCTCGACTGTGATCAAATTAGCTTTTTACATTAATAAATAATAGTTTGAATTTCTTTATAGACGTGCTAGGAAACGTGTGAATAAATATTTTTCTTTCGGAGTGTTCTGAAATGGGATGTAGTAGCTGTAATTGTGAAGACCACATACAGCCTACACAGGTGCTTGTTAAACGGAAGTAAATAACTTATTTATTTAAGTTAACATAGAAGAAGTATATTAGAGTATGTAAAACTAATGTAGATAAGTTATTTGACGTATTTACGTTTTCATTTCAAACGTATAGGACGGTAAACATAACCTCACTTTAGACTCTATGACATGTGCATTGTGTGATGTACACAAAATGAGTGTACCCCTTTGTAAATACTTTGTAATACATTAATTTTACTTGGTCTCATACTTTTTTTATGTTAACTTAAATAAGTTATTTACTCACGTTTGATAAGCACCTGTGTAGGCTGTATGTGGTCTTCACTATTGCAGCTTCCACAGCCCATTTCAGAACACTCCGAAAGAAAAATATTCATTCACACGTTTCCTAGCACGTCTATAAATAAATTCAAACTGTTATTTATTAATATAGAAAGCTAATTTTATCACAATCGAGCTTCAATTCCCGCGTTTAATACACACGTTTTATACATACTCCCTCTACTCCATGGGCAGAAAATGGCGGGTGCACATACCCGTCTATTTAGGTGCTCTACTTCTACTAGGGCTTCGGTGGTTGAGAACCCACCTTAAACTTTAGGTCTTTTCCAAAGATACTGGTTGCCACACAAAGAAGAGCTCCCATGTCGTGGTGATTATCCTTACATTTAAGGCTATTTATCAGAATGGCAATTGCGTCTGACTTTTGAGGCCGCATGGTTGAATATTTTTGTCTAATTTTTTGCATACCTCATCTAAATAACCATTTATCGAAATAAGGAGAGCCGGCTTTTCGATAAAATGTTTATATTTAGTTTAATAATCAAAATAGAGAACAATTTCAGTGGCCCTCAATGATATCCGTACATGCATGTCCACAGCGAGTCTGCTCACCCTCATAAAACTCCAGTCAACAGACTGCCCGGAAGGAGATGAATTATCCGGAACGAATGAACCCGGGCAGTGTTATCAGATTTCGGCCAGTTAGAAAAATGTACATTATGAAATCATTAATTAACTCAATTCCAATTAACCGAATGAATTTATTTGTATAATTACAAGAAGTTGAAAAAAAAGATTCATGAAAATGGGTTAATACTTGCAGCAGTAATGTGAATCTTTACATTTTGTACATTCACACCGCAGTTTTATGACAAGCTAAAGAGCTTATTCATTTATGAGATATAGTATTTGAGTTCTTGGTTCTTAATTTTCAGGCCTCACGGTTCAATATTTTTGATTCATTTCTTGCAAACATCATCTTCAAACTAATATCTTAAAGTAAATAGAGCTGATTTCTCAATAAAATCATGAAATTATAGTACTATAATCCATATTATACGCGCGGGAAATGCATATGCAGCTAATACAGCGCGTTATTACTGTTGTTCTTCCCTTAGTGATTATTAAACCAAATATAAACATTTTATCAAAAAATGGCTATACTTGCTTCGAGATATGGTTATTAAGATAAGGTATGCAAAAAATTAGACAAAAATATTCTAAGGTGCGGCCTCAAAATTCAGAATCTTTCACTGTTCTGAGATAACGGTCTGTTACCGAAACTGTCATTATCAAATCGTAAATTTATTTATTTTTTATATTTTAATGGGCAAATTTAATTTAGTCATATAATTACATAAAAGTGAATAAAAGATTCAGGAAAATTAAAATTGGTTAGCGTGCACAGAAATAATGGAATTGTTTAGGGAATTAAGTCTGACTTGTTTAAACAATTATTATTTATTTTGACAACTGTTTCCCCATGTAAGTCGTAGGGATGTGAAAGATTATTTTCTTCAGGATATTTAGTCAGTATAGCAATGTGCATGAAAACGTAACGTGCTCTAATTTCCTTAAATCTTGTCAAATATTTCCCATTAAATTAGTAATATAGAATTCGTCAACTGAATTGTTATTTTTTATAAAAGTGCAGTGTACGGGTAAAAATTTTTCCTAATTTCGCTTTAAATAGTCCAAAATTAAGACGAAGACAGTTAATTGCTGGTTCGGTCTGTTATTTATTTATTTAAATGAACTTTTCGACTTGATCTTGTGATTCAAGATCTATGTATTTAGATAACATATGCAAGAAATTAGTCAAAAATATTGAACCGTACGGCCTACTTGGCCTACTTGGAAACCCTCTACGTATGGATTAAGGATTATGCATGTGGAAAAATTGTAATAAATACTGTTTTTAGCGTGAGCTTGTCATAAAACTGCGGTGCGAATGTACAAAATGTAAAGATTCACATTACTGCTGCAAGTATTAATCAATTTTCATAAATCTTTTTTTTTAATTTCTTGTAACCACACAAATAAATTAATTCTGTTAATTGAAATTGCATTAATTAATGATTATAACGTCAGTTTTTCTAACTGGCCGAAATCTCATAATAATTCCTGGGTTCATTCGTTCCGGATAATTCATCTCCCGGCGGAGAGTCTACCGACTGGAGTTTGACGAGGGTGAGCAGGCCTTAAAAAAAGGTTATTT
>NC_046659.1:48240987-48266254 GCF_010883055.1 Belonocnema kinseyi | reverse complement strand
GCGGGTGCTAATCTGGAAAATTGCACCCGCTCCCAGCGAAATCGCGGTAAAATTTCAGCCACAACCACGTTTCACGACCGGGAGATAGGTGGCTACAGTCTGTAAAGGAATCAATACGGCGATCCAGTAAAAGCCTCGTGCACTCTAAGAACACGGAGCGACCCAAGGAGGACAACCGTCTTCTGCATTTTTCCCGCAAGTTTCTTAGCATATTGTTGATACGCAGGGATGCTTTTTAGGCCATTAGCAAGTGAAAGTTTGGCACCTCCAAGAGCGCCGATGATAAAGACGATTAGTTTAACAGAATATTTCGGGTATAATCGTTGCAAATCCCTTGTAAGGTCTCGATACCTCTCTTTCATTTCATTCTCCTTGGTTATGATGTTTTCGTCAGCTGGTGCCGAAAATTCGATAACGAACATGGTTCGCTTCTCGAAGTCAAGAAGAACCATGTCAGGCCTCGAGTGAGCAACAGAAATAATTGTCGAGAATATAAAGTTCCAGTATGTGCGGCACTTCCCATTCTCAACAATTGACTCAATTTCCCTAGGAGCATTCAGAGGAGCGATATTAAGGTTAATGTCGTAATAGTGACAGAGATGGTAATAAAGCACTCTTAGTGTCGCATTGTGCCTTTGAATGTAGGTCGTTCCCGCGTGAGTTGGACAACTAGATAGTGTGTGAGCTAAATGCTCGGGGTGTGCATGGCATGCAAAGATGAAACCCTCCGTACCAGACTTGAATCCGGACGATTTAAGGAAAGCAAACGTTAGCTCACAAGACATTGACTGATCCTTCACATTTCTGTGGAAGATACCGTGCATCCTCTTATCTAGGAGCTGTTCACGAAAGTTTTTCTCTTGTGCTTTCTTAATCCGGGCTTTCAGGAGTGAGTACTCGAGATGGATTAGATTTGATGCATTTTGCTCACCCCTAATACTGAAGTCAAGTCCGAGTGTTTTAGCAGCCTCCTCCGCTGCTTTGTACAGAAATGCTCCTTTGCCTACTTCCTCGTGATTCCTGACCATTTTAAGAAGAGGGTCTCTTCCATTTGCAACTCTATGTGCTGTACCCAAAATAATCCTGTTGTGAAGACATTCAAGACTCAATATTCCGCGACCCCCTTGACGGCGTGAGATGTGCAGTCGCGGAACGAAAGACTTAAGATGCATGCTTTTGTTCATGTGCATAACCTTTTTTGTCCCGATATCAAGGGATCTGAGCTCGTTCTTCGTCCATGGAACTACTCCAAATGAATAGAGTAGCACCCGGACGGCAAGCATGGTAGTTGCAGAAACTTTGTTCCTCGCCGACAGTTCGGAAGACCAAATCTGTTGGATGAGACGTTTGTATCTGCTTCAGAGAGTATCCTTTATAGATGTCACATCCTGAATACATCTCTGTGGCACGTCCAGGTATGTATAAGTCTCTCCAGCGCAAAGGTGTCGTATGGCGCTTCTAACAACGAGCTCAGGATCTTCAGGGTTAATACCACGAACAAAATTCCACACGGATATCTATGAGCATTGATGGACCTTCGTTATTTGTACACTAGTCTTGGACATTGTTCCATGAATTATTTAGGGTTTTTGAATAAAAATATGTTCCGAAGACAATAATTTGTATGTTATTTTGAAAAATCCGTTTCATTTCTCATATTCGTATTCATTCTTTAAAATTAATTACAACGATTTTTATAATAAAAAATGTGTTCTGTGAATATTTTGAGTTCATTCTTTTGTATTATTATATTTATTGTCTAAACTTTATTCACTCAGATTTATTTATCATTTTTTACTTTCGAAGTTGTATTGTTAAATGAAAATGTAGGTGCATCTCCAGTCTTATAGTAACGAATATTTTAATAATTATAATGTACCAGGAACGGAAAATAAATTGATGTAGATATTGTGCATATACATTATTAATTGAATATAAATTAAAACGATAGTCTTGTTATTATGTTTTTTTAAACTTTTTCTCAAGTGAACCCGATTTTTCATCATATCCACGAACTAAGTCAAGTGACTGATGAGATGAGGATGTTATAAGTTAATTTAGTTTAATGTTCGTCTTTCACCGCTATTATACTTACACAGCAGCCCTGTGCATTAGAGGCCTGGATAATAAAATCCCAATATAAGATGTAATCTACCCTTTCTAAAATTCTTTTAAGAGTCCTAGGTTTAGGGCAAGTTGTTGATGCATAATGCTTTCTAAATCATTATGTCTGTGCGTATATTCTCTCTGAGCCATTACGCGACAGCCATCAGTAATGTCCCGAGTAAAAATGCTCTGACTTAAGTTCGACTTGAATTGCCCCAAATAAAGACATGCTGAAATCGAAAAGGTCGACTGAGCATGTCTTAGTTTTGAGACGGAGACAGACTTCAATTTATGTCTTGGAGACAAGTGTCTATGGATTGAAGACATAAATTTATCTCTTGAGTCAAAATTTTATGAATACAACACGAGCGGTTTATAAATTAGAGTGTATACCTATCCTAAAAAAAGGGTCATTCTAACTGCCATAAAGTTAACCTCTTTTAATGATTAAACAATATTGTATAATTTATAAAATATATATACTCTTATTGACAATTTATTGACGGATTTATATTTGTATTATACTTGTTTGATGATGATACCGAAAATTTTGTTTGTTTTTACGTATTTCTAACAGTTTAGGACATCCTTCTAGAAAATTCCAATTTTTATTTTTTGTAAGAAGATTTTGAAGGGCTATACTCGTTTAGACCTACAGATTATGAATTTTTTAATTAAAAATAACTAATTTAATAATTACAAATTTTTCATTCGTCAATTTTAATTTCATTTATGAGCCGAAAAAGGTTTGTATTAAGGCAGGTATACTTGAGACAAGTAAACGTCGTCTTAGCCAATACTAGGCTTGGCTTGAGACAAGTAAATGCCGTTTTACCTGTTGGGGCCATAAAAGTAAGACGAAGCCCTATGTCTCGACTCAGTTTTGAGACGCAGCCAGAGATCAATAACTTGGAGACGAACTCAAGACATAACCAAGTCGAACTCAAGTCGAAGCATTTTTACTCGGGGTATTTAATGGATTAGTGGGTATCTCCACATATAATCCGGTATCCGCTAACAATTCTGTATGCACTAATAGGTCCTCGAGAATACTCTTTTTGAGAATTTCAAAAAAAGTCTCCTGATTACGTATATCTTGGTTAGGTTTTCGAAATCTGGGTCAATTTTGGTTTAAACCATGTTTTTAAAACAATTTCATTATTTATCTATTGCTTCAAATTCTTTCGCAAGCTTTATTTAGCATTATTGACATATTTTGTTGCTCATAATTTCTTTTGATGAATTGTTTATAAACATTGATATAAATAATGACCCTTAATAAACAGAATTGACTTACATTTTTTTTATGAATCCTTGACACATGAATAAACTTTTCACTTTCGTGATATTTTCTCGCACGATGAGCCATTATTCATACATGGTCTTATAAACAATGCATTTTTTATAAAGATACCCTTGCCTTAATGCCACCATTTTTAAGACATTAGCGATTACCTTTTTTATATCCTAAATTTTACTATGAAGAATATAATTATCTTGGGTTGAATTTACGATATCTGAGCCTTATAGTTTATAACTATTGTTATTAACAAAATCGCTCAATTCAGAACTTCGATTGTTTCTTAATTTTTTTATTAACCTATGTTACGAATAATAGCTATAAACACGAAGGCGCAGGTATCAAGAATGCTAACCAAGATAATTATATTGTTTACGGTGAAATTAAGGATATAAAAAAGGTCATCGCTAATAACTTTAAAAATGGTGGATTTAGGGGACAGCATATTTATAACAAATACATTGTTTACAAGGTTTCGAATAATTAATGGCTTGTCGTACGAGAAAATATCACGAGAGTGAAAAGTTTAATCATGTAAATTGAGTCAATTCTGGTTATTGATGGTGATTATTTATATAAATTGTCATAAAGAATTTAGCAAAAGAAATTCTGAACAAAAAATTATGTTATTAAAGGTAGGTATAGGTTTCGCAAGAATCTGAACCAGTATTATGACACTGGTTGATCTGGATAATTGTTTATTAATAATGGAAGAGTCTAAAGATTTCGTCTTAAAAATAGCAACTTTTTAACAACCATTTACGTTGAGAAGTTTTCATTTGATCGGAAGATTTGTTTTTCCTCTCAAGAGATCTATCCTCGATATAGACAGGGTACAAGTTTAAAATTTTCATGAGCAATAGATTCTGAGGTAACACTGTGCAAATATGCAGTTTTGTAAGAAAACAATTTTTTTATAAGGCTGTACATTGCAAATGGTAAATGGCTGTACATTGCCATACCAAAAATGATAAAAAAATATTTTGTTGTGAATAAATAATGAAATTGTTTTAAAAAATGTTCAAAACAAAAATTGACCCAGATTTTGAAAACTTACCCAAGATACTCATAATCAGGATTCTTTTTTGACCTTTTGAAAAAAAGTGATCTCGGGGTCCTATTAGTGCATACAGGTGTGTTAGTGGCAAATGGATTAATGCTTGGCACCGGGCAACCACGCCACGTCTTGATGTAACATGTGTTTGCGATAATTTCTGGTGCTGACAAACGTTGTCCTGAATCGCAATGACGAACGCTTCTGTTTTTGGATACAGGACACCATTTCTCAGCCAAGTATTGGATACCTCACTATCCACTTCATGTTGATCTAACGTTTTGGGGTGCTCGAAGTGGATAGCTTTCTGTCTCCATTGCATTTATGAATCCTCTATGGTTTTTGCCCTAATATGGAAGGCCTCCTCCGAGGACTAATTCAAGGGCGTGTAGTCAAGATCCGCTTTACAGTTTAAAAAAGTCTTGCAACTATATAAATAGTGACTTACATATTTTTTTCACAATCTAGAAGGCCACTGCCACCTCTATGTCGTGGTAGAACTGCCCTTTCAATCGCAGAATTATTTTCGTGCATTTGGCGCTTCGTCATTTCTGCGTAGACAATCATGCTTAGCCTTTCAAGGTCGGTGTTGGATCAGCTGATGTGCCCGAAGGAGTACTTAAAGAGAGGAATGGCATAGGTGTTGATTGCCCCGATTTTGTTTGCCGAGTTAAGAGAACTCTTCTGCAAAAATCTGAGTTGTGTAATGAAGGCAGTCGTTTTCCTTAACTATTTTATGCTGAATACCCTTAGATTCAAAAGTACCCATGTTTATCAACATCCTTCTTGTTCTTCTGTAAGGATGTCGTTCTCGCCACAATAAGAATATAACAAATCTAAAATAACAGCTGTAAGACATTTATAAATTGTTGGAAGATAGGATATCGGTCGAAATTCATATGGATTTCGAGCGCCTGGATTCTCAGGCAACACATGTGTAGTGCTTGGGAGCATAAAGCCTTGCATCAGATCTAGGTGTTCCATGATCTCTGAAAACACCTTGCACACGCAATTGCACACTCGTCAGGTACTTTTACATGAAGTCGTTCACTATGTCCGGATCTCGAGAATTCCAGTTACTTGCTCTTTTCAAAACCGCTGAAACATGTGAAGCTTACATGTTTGTTATTACCATTTCAGGGTTATTGCTGGTTCGTGACTTCTCTAGTTGGAATCACTTATCATCTAAATTGCTTGTTTTTGATTTTCCCCAAACACTTGACCAATAGTTAGTCATGTTGTTCAACTGAGGAACTTCGGCGTCTTGCTGGTTATTTTGCTTTACATTCAGTTCACGATAGAACCTTCTTACATTTGTACTAAAGGTTTGATTTTGTTGCCTTTGTGCAATATTGATGGTGTTAATATCTCGATGTACCGAGCTTGGATGATTTTAGTAACATGGTTCATCAGTTTTCTGGTTCTATTTTCTTTTTTATATTGAGTCAATTAAACTAACTTGCACCTTACTTTACTGAAACCCATATCCAACCTGATGTTCCATTGTGAAAGGAAGGAATCGCTCTTCCTGGGACAAAAACTGCATTTGTAGGCCTAGATCTGCGGCGCAACGTTCCAACAGTTGTTACAGCTGCACAGTATACAAGATTTTGCACCTCTGTCGCAGTTTGTGTTGCATTCAAATGCATAGGTAAAACCTTGCTCTTCAGATGTTCTATTGGTGCACGCAGATCATTTGTGATGTTTATCTTAGGCGGAGAATGCTTTTGGGTTGGTTCTACATGTCTGAACTCTAGCAAAGCATTCCCAAAATTCCTTTCCAGGTGCTGTAGTTTTTCTGGGATTTCACTGTTCACATCGTCGTTATTAATATCTGGATCTGGTTCTAGTGGATCCGGTACTTGATGCTCAGTATCCCTGATACCTATGCTTCAGCCTAATCAGCCCTTCTTTGTCCACATCTTCCAAGGGGTTTTCTTAAATAAAAAGGTGCTGTCAATACATACACTGACGTAAAAATCGGTTCCCCCACACCGCCTCCTGGGGGTGGGGGTGAAAGAAAGTTCGAAATATTAAATAGGAACCCCTATTTTTTATTGCATATTCGGATTCTTTGTATAAAAATGGGTATGATTTGTCTGCAACATTTTTCTCCTTTTGCGATTGATGGCGCTGTAATCGACGAAATTGAATTTGTCTTCATTTTACTGCTATTGAGAATGCACGCTTACGATTCTGCAATACATTAACAATAAAAAAGCACACCATTTTCATTGTGACATGACTGACCACGGAAAAAAAAATAATGTTGTGCAAAAGAGGCACGTTTTCCGTGTCCCTCCGGGAAGGATGGTAGCGTAGGCTCTAATGGGCGATTGCTAGGGTGGGGGATATTGCCCTAAGTGGATAACAAAGTCAATATTGCCGTTTGGTACGCATGCGCTCTTGAATGTTTTAGCAAGTATAATACATCGACCCCAAACATCCTTTGCACAAAGTATCGTATGCACCATGAAGTTAAGCGCGTTCTCGGCCTCGGACGCTGTTTTCAGTCCTCGGCCATGCGTCGGACTGAAAACATTGTCCTTGGCCGCAAACGGCAAAGCTTGACTCTGCGGTACATAATATACTATTTCAAATCTCTACAGAATCGTTGAACAAGTGTAATAAAAACTCGTACATAAAAAAATACATTGCGACGAACATAGGTAGAATCTCTTTCCTTTTGAAGTCGGTTCAAAACAAGGGCAATGGAGCTTCGTATCTTTTTGTGATTATTATTTTGAAAAACATGCCAAAACGTATGTCCGTTCTTGAAAGGTAATTATTAAGTAATACGTTTACATTAATAGTGTTTCCTGAATATTCTTGAATTTTAGGTCTAGCATTATTGTAGATTGAGATCAGCGAAGGGTATCGAAACATTACGAAAGTGATCACTTTTTTCATTCCTTAAATACAGTAAATTTAAAAAAATATATTTAAGAAAAAACTCATTTCAGTCAGATCAAAGATTATTCCGAATACTACCTTTTAGGGAGTATCTATCTGTACGAGAAAAAATTCAAATGGTTCTGGTGTATGGAAAAGCTGGAAAAATCTTGATAATGCTGTCAATCTCTACGCCCAGCGTTTTCCAAATAGAATTGTATCATGTGCTTCATTTTATCGTACTATTACAAAATTTACTACCGATGGAAGTGTTCAACCTAAGAAAAGGAACCGTACAACAACAGTCGCTAGATAAAAAAATGAAATTGCCGTATTAGCTGCAGTGGCCAATAATCCTCACGTTAGCACCTGAGAAATTGCGCTTAATTCCGGAATGTCTCAGTGGGCGTGTGAAAAAATACAACAAAAGCCCAACCTGTTTCGTTATGTTATATTGAAAATATGTAGTGGCTTCGTGAAGTCGAACACCATCCTGCATGGACTGTCAATGTATGGTGTGCAATAATTGGCAACAAACTGATCGATCCCCAGATTACCGAAGGCACTTTAAATGGTCCCAAATATCAAGACATTTTGGAAAATGAACTGCCAATATTGCTTGAAGTCTTAAGCTTAGAAATACGGGAGAACATGTGGTTTCAACATGACGGTTGTCCGGCACACTATTCAGCGGTAACACGAGAAGTACTTGATGGTGGTTTCAATGGTCGCTTGATTGGTAGAGGCGGTCTGATATATTGGCCTGCAAGATCGCCATATCTTACTTCAACAGATTTCTTTGTGTTGGGCTATCTGAAAGACAAAGTGTAAAAAGAAAACTCAACAACACGTGAGAATATGATTGACCGAATTATAAGTGCATGTGCTGAAATTCAAGAAGATGCACTTCTCCATTGTGTAAATACATTTAAAATAGAGATTAATAAGTGCTTTGAAGCCGTAGGTCATCATTTTGGGCACTTACTTTAATTGAAAGATGATTCCTTGAGTGTCTCGAATCGTGAGAGGCGAGGGAACTCACGTTAATTAAGGTTCGCTAATCAAGGTTCCCGAATTGTGAGAGCCAAAGGGACTCACGTTGATCAAGCACCCCGAAGGGAACAGAAAACTGCTACGTTCACGTCGTTGTTCCTGGGTTACGCTAAAAGTAGTAGTTTGTTTTAAGAATAATTTCGAATATTATAGAATCGTAAACGTGTATTCGTAGTAATAGTAAAATGAAGAAAAATCCAATTTCGTCGATTACAGCGCCATCTATCGCGAAATAAGAAAAATGTTCCAGACACATCATACAAACTTTTATCCAAAGAATCCGAATATACAAGAAAAGATAGGGGTTCCCATTTAAGATTCCGAACTTGCCACCACCCCACCCCAGGGTGCGGTGTCGGCAAACCAATTTTAACATCAGTGTATGTACTCTTCAGATTGATTAAATTTTGATTCATAACATTTTTTCAAAGAGGGCTTATTTTTCCAGATATTTGAAAGTTTCAAGTTAAAAACTCACCTTGAATATATATATATATGTGTGTGTGTGTGTGTGTGTGTGTGTGTGTGTGTAGAAAGATAGATAAGTAGATATTCGTTTATTTTTAGGCCTGCTGCCCTTAAAAAATTGACTTGCTTACACTTCCATTTTTTACAGAATTTTCTTATAACTACCTCTTAAAAATTAACATCCATCCAAAACTTATATCTACTCCGCTCGCTTCTATAGCCTAGCCTTCCTCGCTTCGCTTCGCCTCGCCTCAAACGCATGTCGCTATTTTCTCACTATGCTTCGCATTGCCAGCTTCTGCCTGCGCGGCTAACACCTAATATTTATCTAATTTTTACAATATTCACAGTTTCCTTAAACCTACTTCCTCTCCTATTTACAATCTTTCCTTTTTCCATTCCTCTTCCTCCTTCCTTTTCTTCTTTTCCACCTTGCGCAACACTCCCTTCACCCATGCTGCAGCCCTTTAGTCTCCCCATTCATGCAATAATACCTTCATGCTTATCTCACTCCTTTTTACCTCTTTACACTCCTCCAACCAGTGGTCAACTTTTGTATCTCCCTTGCCGCACAATTCACACATTCTTTTTTCTCTAGAAAGCCAGTACCTATTAAAATCCTCTATGCAACCGCATCTCATTCTAGCTAAATTTCGCTACATCTCGCCTCTGCCTTCTCTTTCTCCATGCCATTCTTTTGAACCAACTCATATATCTTCCTTCCTCCCTGGAGACAATATAGTTTAGCGTATTCCTTGCCAACCCCAGTGTCTACTTTACATACATATCTTGTATTCTATTTACCTTTTCACTTACCTTTTACCCCCACACCTCCACTCTGTAAAATTAGACACTCATCACTAGCAATCAAACAATTTCATTCTCCTAACAAAATGATCTGCGAACAACCTCTTCCTCAACCCCGAACATCTGCCTCATCACTATATTTGTCCTTCTCACCCTTTTTTAAATATAATAACCCACTCCCCTATTCCCCCGAAACAGGAAGCACAGGTATACAAAATCTTTCACCTCCTGTACCACTTTTCCCTTCCACTTTTACTTTCCTCCCTTATCTCTTCCACCTTCTTTCCTGAACACCATAACTCCCATACCTCCCATACCTTCTCAATCACGCTTCTCTCTACTCCTTTTTCTTCCATTTCCACCCATAACCTCCCCCTATGCACCGAAGGAACGTGCCTTTTAGATCTATAAAAAACGGGTACACTGTGGCACCCTTTTTGGTTAGTTCTCTTTCCACTATGCGGTACAACGCATAAGTATTGTCATTTGACATTCCCTATTGCACAACGGCTTCACCATTTCTTTCTTCTTCCTAAACATCTTCTTTTGCACACACCGTTTTACTTTCTCTTTCAGATCCTCCCATATCTCGTTCAGCGACTCCTCCTCAAAGCTTACGTTGTCCAGCTGCTCCTGATACTTCTCTATTGCCTCTATAGTCCATGCCATCCTCTCCTCTAACGATGCTTTTTCACCACCCTGCCTTTCGACACCCCCCCCCCCCCCCCTTATCCACAAACTCAATGGTCTGATTCTTTAGTACCATACCACCATACCCTCATTTCTCTCTCCAATGAAATCTTTCACTCTTTTTAAAACCCTTTCCATCCCATCTTTATTTTACACAGTACCAAACTTATACAATACCCCTCCTATGTTTACTGTCCTTATTTGCACGCCGTCTTCTGCTTTCTCTCCATGAAGTTCTTCCTCTAATCCATCCCTAACCCCTGTTATGATTTCCCTACTAGCACTTTCTTTCCTCTTTACTCTGATCGCCTCCTGTAGTCTCCACATATACCCCCTTGGCAACTTTGGCTCATCTCTATCCCATTTATTTCTCTGTGCCCACGTCTCCAACAAAACCAAGCACATCAAATTTCTGAATTTACCTCTAGAAATCCTCATTTTTCTTCTTTACCCCTGCTAGCTTTCCAGTACAGCACCTTTAACACTCCTCCACACTGCTTTACTCCCACACCCTACTTCCCACCTTCTCAAGCCACCTTCCTCTGCAATCCTTCTACTTTCCCCCTCAGGTCTTATACCTCCTTTTCCTAACTCTCATCTTTTACCCTCAGGTCATCCCTCATACTTTTCATCTGCTCCATAGCCCCCCTTGCGTCCTCACAAAACCCTCTGACCTCGCCTATCAGCACCCCAAGAGCCTCCTTATCTGTCTGCCCCTCGATTTTTAGGAATGACCTAAGTGTTCGTACACTGTTTTTAAAGGGACTCTCTAGCGCGCTTTTCATCGGACTCTGTTTGCTGTCCCTTTTCCTCTTTAAGAGATCCTTCCCCTCACTTGCGCTGGACACTCTCTTCTTTGCCTTGTCGCTTCCTTCCCTCCGCTTCTTTCCTATCCCTGACGTGCCACTCGACACCGGGCCACGAATAGCTGGCCGTCGTGGCCTGCTGGAAATTTGCTCCTTATCTAATTCAACGCGAGTGTCAGTAAGTATCAGTGCATCACGTGAAATCTTGCTCTAGCCGGATACAAATAATAATATATTTAAAAATCAGGATAAATCAGTCACCCAGAAAACAGGTTCTTTGAATAAAAAAAAAACATTTATTTGACTTACGATGGTCAAAGAAAAAATTCATTTCAATTAAAAAAAATTTCTTTTATTTCAAAGAAATTGTTTTCTGGTTGTAATGTGATTTATAATACAGGATTTATTTCGGTTATTTCTGGCATCTCTTTTAAATTTATAAAGTGATTTGATGTAAGCCCACAGTCTGGCTACAGAGACTACTTTTAGTATTATGCAGCGGCTTAATGTAGCCTACCGCTCAGCTAACAACTAGTTTCACCCAGTTGCACAACTAGTTACACCTTGAAACAAGCCAGCTCTTGGTTTCGAATCAAGACTTTTTTTCTGTGTAGTAAGGAACTTTTCGTTGCTCGGTGCGAGTCTGAAGAGTAGGTAAGAAAGAGTTATATTAAAAATTACTTATTCTGAATATAACTGAGTGGACCTAAACAAAATTTCACATAACATAGGAAAAAATACTAATAACTATCATTTTTGTTAAGTTATGTTTGGCAAGAGATGTACTAACCTTTTGTACTCCGAAAAATTCGAAAGTGTCCATAAATTTTGGTTCCATCATTTTTTTCAATAGTTCAAATAATTTTCGCTATTTCAGTCCTTTAAAAACATTGAAGGTTTCGAGTCCATCAATGATACTTCACAATACACTTTCTTTGAACGATTTTCTCTGATAATTTATATACCGAAAATTCATTTTATTGTCTAATAAAGAGCAATATATCACTTTAAAATATTTTCTTGTAATTCGATGTTAATAAAAATTATTTTAATGTTAACAAATCCTAATATATTATTGTTGCAGCATATTGCAAATAAATATTGAAAATAGCAAATGAGTCGACTTTTTTCGATTTTTTGAAACTTTAAAGGCAATTAGGGAGGGTAAACAATATTTCAACGGAATTATTACTATACAGGCATGAATCGGCTTGATATAAATAATTTTTATTGATAAATAACATATAAAAAACATTTTTCGCTGTTCGAGTTTAAAGAAGTGCTTAGTCTTTAAAGATTTTTAGCTATATCTCCGATGCGGAGATAGAAGGATTTTTTTTATAAAACTTCAGAGGAGTGTATCATAGGCAATACCAAGCTCTTCTGCTGCCCTATCTACGGCCCGGTATAAAAATGCCACAGAATTGCCGACTTTATGTTGATGAAGGATTCAAATAAGAGAATTTGTGCTTTTTAGAACTGAGCATACTGTACCTAGAACCACTCGTCGATGAAGATACTCGAAGCTCAGAAAACCTCTACCCCATTTATTTTGAGGGAGGTATATACAAGGTACGGAAGCCAGAATATTGTTCGCCTGAATCCTATTATTTCAAGATAATTCGGAAGCCAACATTTTTCTGAGAATTTAGCGATACCTTTTTTCAACGGCCATTTTTAACACACGCACAGCCTGGGTTTCCGCTTGCGGTATTCTAAGATATCCGTATGTTTCTTCATTGTCAAGATGTTGAATGGTATTTCCACCTTTGCGTTGAGCAACTAGACCTTCACTCGATGTTGTAGTTTCTAGGCTTCCATTGTGTATTGGGACGCAGGTGCACTTGTCAAATCAAAAGCTCATGCCAGTCACTTTAGAATACCTATTTACTGCCGCAACAAGAATGTCAAGGTCCTGTTTTGAATAGGAAAATAGTTTAACATTGTCCATGTAAAAACGTGGTTGAACAATAGATAGAGGCAAGAGGGAGATGCAGAAATGTATCGGACTTAAAGATTCTCCTTGGAAGACCGCCCTATCATATGTGATATGCCTGATAGTTACTTCTCTTTTGTCAGATGATATGAAAAATCTTGTCTGCCACAAGAGCATATTCTCTTTTATATCTTGAGTAATACACATGTGTATTAAAAGGATCTTTCTGCCATCTGCCAGCCCTCTCTTGCATCCACGTTGTTCAACTTTTGCACTGCATATTGCCTCAATAGATATTCATATCCTCTCTTTGAAGATGCAAAGTGAGTAGCTTATAGCTAGTGTGTCAACAATATAGGGGCAGATAGTTCTTTGGACTTGACAAATCTTCGGTTTCAGAGAGCAGTATCGTGCGTCCTTTCACTAACCACTGCAGAATGGGTCGTTCACTGTTTAAAAAAGTATTAAATACACGAGATAGATGTTGGTGCATAGAAGACAACTACTTCCACCAAACGTTGTCGATTTTATCTGGCCCTGGCGCTGAAAAGTTCTTAGTTCTACCGATATCTTTCTTTATTTCTCCAGAAGGAATAATTGGGCACTTATCCTCTGGACGTTGCAACAGTTGTCTGTGGCAAAAGTTACGAAAGGCTGATGAGTATTTCTGTATACTTGTTCACAGAAAACTTTAATCTCTTCTCGACTAGCCGGATTTGCAACGGCAAGGTGCGTGTAATTTGGCTCTCATGTTATTTATTTTACTTAAATACTTTATTCGGTTGAACCCGGTTATACATTAAAGCCACGGACCATGTCAAGTGACTGATGACTACTGACTTCTAAATGTTCAATATGTTCAGTGCATCTTGCGTGCACATTGCCGGTAGCCGAAATCACAATGGTTTGAATAGATGCATGATTCACATTCCTCCATATGGTCTCTACTTCATGCCTTAACTCACTACACTTGTGGATCTTGGTTGTACAGGTTGACTGCAAATTTCGGTTAAGCGGACAAGCAATGTCGATAATGTAGACTCTTCTACCTTTTTTGCTCGCACCACGATGTCAGGTCGATTGGCCCGGATGTGATGATCCGTTTGGATAGTAACATCCCAATATAAGATGTAATCTTCACTTTCTAAAACGGGCATTGGAATGTTTCTATAGAAGGGCATCCATTCTTTTAAGTGTCCTAGGCTTAGGGCAAGTTGTTGATGTATAATGCCCGCTACATCATTATGTTTGTGCGTATATTCTCTCTCGATGGATTCCTTGGTATCTCCACATAATCGGCACCGGTTAACCACGTCTTGATCTAACACGTGTTTGCGATAATTCTCAGTGCTGACAACCTTGTCCTGTATTGCAATGACAAATCCTTCCGTTTCTTGATACAGAACATCCTTTTTTAGCCAAATATTAGATGACTCACTATCCACTTCATTTTGGTCTAACGTGTTGGGGTTCCCGCCATGGATGGCTTTCTGCCTTCATTGAAATTTCAATTCCCCTATGGTTTCTGCCCAGATATTCAAAGTCCCATCTGAGGACAAATTTAAGGGCGTGTAGTCAAGATCCGCTTGACAGATGGTACTCTAAAGCGCAACATTTGGTTGCGATTTGATCGCCCTGATTTTGTTTGCCGAGTTAAGAAAACTCTTCATAATCAATCTGAGTCTCGCAGTGAAGGCAATCGTTAGACTTGTCTTAACTATCGTGTGTTGAATACGTTTAGATTCAAGAATACCCAAAAATTTATATAATTCGCCTGGAGCCATTGCCTCGATGTCATTTTCGAACTCGTTCTCTAAGTCTGCGGTCACTTGATGACCATCCTCATTATCATGAATTCTGAAGCCATGAGACTTGCAGTTTAGTGTTTTGCTCAATGGATTTAAGGGCATGTGATACTTAGAAAATTGTCGATTTTACCAGTTTTAGGTTTCCCCGGCTTATTTTCTAGAATAATAAGTATTTTGTCATAAAAATTTATGAAAAGATAGCAAACATGCTAACGGACGTCCCCACACAGGTTTTTGTAGGTTCATTCAAAAAAGTTTTAATTTAGCAAACTGCGATTAATTTGCATAGCGCTTAAGAAATAGTATCGATTTTTTCAGTTTTCGATTCCCCCGGCTTCTTTCATAGGATACGAAATATTTTGCCTTCAAAATCTAGGAAATGATAGTGAATATGCTAACGTACGTCCTCACACACTTTTTTTGTGTTTTTTTATCAAAAAATTTTTGATATTGCTAACAACGTGCGTGTATATTTCGAGGCTATGTATATTACAATTCACCCGAGCGTTACTTCCAAACTACACAATATTTTTGGTCGAAAACTTTGGACTTACAAATAAACATAGTAACTAATCTCCCGGAACTAACCTTGTTTGCAGGGAATCAAAAAAGTTTATTTCATAAATAATTTCCAGATTATCGGAAAGACTGAGATGAAAAACGACGTAACCTCAAAATAATATATATGCATAAAATTTTTATTTAGCACAATCAATTTTTTTGTTTTTATCCCTCAAAAAAGAGTGCGGGGACGTCTGTTATGATATTTTATAGAATCTCCAAATTCAGTTTTTAAAAATTTTAATTTTTGTGGAAAAAAGCCGGGGAAACTGTGACTTTAACAAGCCCTTAACGCTAAACATAACCATAGGGCGCTGAAGGAGTCTCCTTGAAATATACATCTAGTAAAGCGTATTGATCTAGTTATCCTCGGTTGTCCATGATCAAAATACTTGATTCTTGTACCCTAGAACCTCATTGCATGGCTTAGAAAGTCAATAATGCATGGGCAGATTTTGTAATTTTTTAAGACTTCAAGCAAATAGTCATGCGGCACGAAAGGACACGCTTGCTTGTAATCATTGTATGACATATGTAAATTCCTTTGATGCTTACGAGCTTGAGTCATGGCAACAGCGTCTATAGTGACTAGATTTTTACAGCCTCGCGAGTTTATACATCCATTTTTTTCTTCTGAAAGAATATCATTCTCGTCAAAATAAGAATTTACCTTATCTTCAATGATAGCTGTAAGATATTTATAAATTGTTGGAAGACAGGCTATCGGTCGAAAGTCAGATGGATTTTGAGCGTCTGGTCTTCTTGGTAACATATAAGTAGTACTATGGAGCATAAAGCCTGGCATCAGATCTGGGTGTTTAATGATCTTCTGAAAAACACCTTGCCAACGCAAGATGCACACTCGTCAGGTACTTGTACCAGAAGTTGTGCACCATATCCGGACCGGGAGCTTTCCAATTACTTGCCCTTTTCAAGACCACTGAAATATCTAAAGCTGTGATGTTTGTACGTTGCATTTCAGGGCTATTGCTTGTCCTTGCTTCCTCCAGTTTGAACCACGCTGTGTCCAAATTGTATCTGTGTTTTTTTATCATAGAAAAAGTCGTTTATTTCACGCTAGTTGCTAATATTTTTCATAAGAGTCATAATTTATAACAAAAAAATTAGCATGTGTTAACAACTATTGTTTTTATAAACATTTCTATAAATAAATTCTTTATAAACGCGTTTTTCTCATAGCTGGATTGATTTTTCTGAACAAAAGTGATTCACAATTGTCGTTAAAGCCATTTATATACTTTAACCTTTATCAAACATAAACAATATAGATTGTTTATAACAATTTAGCTAAACAAGTCTCCTAATCGGCCGTTTCCACGTAGAAAAAAATGTTTTTTTCTTTAATAATTATTAGAGTGACATTTATTGCGGTGACTAACCAACGAAATTGAATGAAGAATAATTTATATGATTGTTATAAACAATTTTTTTAACAAAACTATGATTTATTTTTTTACATGCAAAAAGGATGGTTTTCCACTGAAATTATCCGACAGTAAACTAATAGTATGACGATCTGCGGTTGGTCGTAGAAAAAAGTTATTTTTTCTTCAATCATTTTTGTGATAATCTTATTTGTGTTATTGAATCAATGAAAAAATTAATATATATAATAATAATGAGATTATTATAAAAAACTTAAAATAAATAAATTACGACTCAGAATTCGAATCATCTTTAGATTCGAATTGTTCTATTAGTTCATCGAGTTCTTGATCAAGTTCAACTTCAACTTTTTCCCATTCAGGCTTCAAGAATGCAATCAAAAGATCTGAGGACTCAAGGATTTTGTGAATTAGGTCGTGCATAGTATGCAATCGATAGATTTTTCGTGTTTTGCACTGTCGAATGTACTTGATATCCTTCTTCCTTTTTTCAGAAGCTTCTTTGGAATACATGCGAATTGGCAGCATAAAATTCTTCATAACTTTTCCCCCATGTAGCAGTATTTTATGAACTGAAGAAGGCATGTAGTACCATGGATATAAGGTAACATACTGTTTTGCTGTCCTAAAAGCATACTCGTTGAAAAAGAGAGAAGGAATTTTTCTGCTACTAACTAACATTTCTAGTATGTTTCTAAACATTTTAATGAGTTCTTTATTTACTCCAGTTATTTCTGACACTTGATCAACATTCGAGAAAAACCTACAAATGAAAGATAGGTGACTTCTAAAAATGAAAGTACAGCGTTATTGCTATGGACAATTTGCTACAGAAATTGTTATTAACAATTACGCAAATTATTATTTAATGTCCCATAACCAATTTTGGAATCCCTGTTAGTTTATTGTCGGATAATTTTAGTGGAAAACCGTCCTTTTTGCATGTAAAAAAATAAATCATAGTTTTGTTTAAAAAATTGTTCATAACAATAATATAAATTATTCATTATTTAATTTAGTTGGTTAGTCACCGCAATAAATGTCACTCTAATAATTATTGAAGAAAAAAACATTTTTTTTCTACGAGGAAACGGCTGATTAGTAGACTTGTTGAACTAAATTGTTATGAACAATCTATATTGTTTATGTTTGATAAAGCTCAAAGTATATAAATGGCTTTAAAGACAATCGTGAATCACTTTTGTTTAGAAAAATCAATTCAGCTATGAGAAAAACTCGTTTATAATGTTTATAGAAATTGTTTATAATAATTAAGTTAAATATTATTGAAATTAATTATGTTCTATGAATGCACGTGCAATAATTCCCGCTGATAGTGAGTTTTTATCTGTATTTTTGCTTGAGAAAAAAATTCTCAAATCTAAAATGGTCAATTCTGTCACTATATTTGTTTATATATTGTTGCTCTATGAAGAAAATTTAAAAAAAGCAAACCACAATTCTCTTTAAAATTAATTGCTGAGCATTTCTAAATAAAAACTTTTAAATCGGTTAAGAAATACGACCTGTGGGCAATTATCAACAGTAAATTCCTATTCCAGACCACTGGTGCGACGCAGTCTGGCAGTAAGAACATCAAGTCTCTGTCGTTGAGAGTCTAAAGTTTCGTCCAATATTGCTTGTATTAATGTCTCGATGTGCCGAGGGTGGATGATTTTAGTAACATGGTTTATGAACTTTCTGGATCTATTTCCTTTTTTATATTAAGTTAATCGACCCAATTTGTACCTTACTTTGCTGACATCCCTATCCAATCTGTTCTTCCATGGCAGATCTCGATCCCTTGCTGGGACAAAAACTGCATTTGCACGCAGATCATTTGTGATGTTAATTTTGGGCAGAGAATGCCTTAGTGTTGGTTCTACATATCTGAACTCTAGTAAAGCATGACCAAAATTCCTTTCCAGGTGCTTTAGTTCTTCTGGGATTTCCCTATCCACATCATCGTTAGTAATATCCGATGTGGTACTAATGGATCCGGTGCATGATGTCATTATCTTTAGCACCTGTGCCTTCAACATCAATCAAGTCTTCGTTATCCACATCTTCCAAAGCCATTTCATCAATAGGAAGCTGCTGTTCCACTTCTATTTTGATAGCAGCTATTTCAACTACCGAAAGCAGTCTGTTTACAGATATTGAGCGTTTTTGATCTGCCAGATTCTGCTCATTTATTTTTGTAGCTAGCTCTGGGTATTTAAGTAAGAAGAGTCTATGATATTCTCTCCTCACACTTTGCCCACATTCCTCTGCCAAAAAATAAAGGCGTATAACATCTCTCTTCATATGGTATGTCCGTTTTTGTCGCTTTTTTGGTTGCTGAACCAATTTTATTATTATTATTTATTATAATTATAAATTATATAATAATAATAATTATTATTATATTTAAGTTGTCACAGGTTTAAGATGGTTACTGCCCAACATGTGGAAGGCATTTTTTCGTATAAAGTTAGATCTTTTTTATTATTTTGCAATGGGGCTGTCCCGGTATATATCATCAGTTACGGACGCATTTTTATACTACAATCAAGCGGACTGGGTTGCAGTCAAGTGCACGATAGAAAAGCCTGCAGCTTAAGGTGGGATCCGAACTACCAGAATCTCGGTAAAAGTATATAAAAAAATTTCTAGAGGTACCGGCTCAAGGATCGAACCCTGGACCTCTAACATGAAATCCGAGCACCTAACCAACTAAGTCGCCAAGGCTCTGTTGTTATTATATATTTATTAATATAAATAATATATTATGTATACAGGATGTTTCACGAGTATTGTTGTTTCTTGTAATAGTAGAGAGAAAAAAAATCGTAAGGTCCCAAAATATTTTTGGGTACCTTACGTATTTTGCGTAATACAAGGCATTGAAATTGTATGTAGGAGCACAGTTAGTTACAAAAGAGCGTGCGGTTCCGAAAAGTACGGTAACTGCACCTTGTTTGAAGCTTAAAAAAACAAGTGCGATTAAAAGTGTTCCAGATAATATTGGCTCACCGAAATTCAGTGCATGAAAGGAATGGGAATTTAGGCTGGATTCCTCGAAATTTTCTGAACGCAGCACAAATAATTTAAAAGACCCTGGTAATTCTCACACTATAGCAAATAATCAGTGACTGTCCCTGATTAAGTTAGAATTCAATCAAATGTTTTGAATTCTCTTCATTCACATAAAATAATTTTTGCTTCAATTATAGTCAAACTCG
Source organism: Belonocnema kinseyi (assembly GCF_010883055.1). NCBI lineage: Eukaryota > Metazoa > Arthropoda > Insecta > Hymenoptera > Cynipidae > Belonocnema > Belonocnema kinseyi. The sequence continues at coordinate 48,246,143 of NC_046659.1, read as the reverse complement.
GAAATAATGCCAGTTTTGGAATTGTAGGAGGTGGGGAACAAACCAAATAGAGACGTCAATTCTCAGAAGGGATGTGTCCGAGGGCGTTATATCCGAGTTTGACTGTATTCACAAATGCATCAACTTTTGTCGACGGTGAAATACTACTGAATTAAGATTCACTTTTTTTTAATTCTGCAGAATTATTTAGAAGTCTTTGAATCCCATTAAAATGTTTTGAATGCTTCTAAACTCTTTAAGATTAATGTTGAATTATTATTATTATTATTATTATTAGCAAATTTGGGCGACGGGTGAAATGCTACTGTATTAAGATGCGCACTTTTTTAATTTGTAGAAGTTTGCATAAACCTTACAATTTACCTGAAATTACTTGAATTGTTTTGAAGGTTTTTGATTTTTCGTGCCATATTTAAAATACTAGTATGATATTGTTTCTTTAAATCTGTATAATTCTAAGAAATAGAGAGAACTTCCGAGAATTCTAAAGATTTACAGGAATTTAAAATAATTCAACCTGAATTATAAAGATTTTAGAACAATTGTCAAACAGTGTAAAAAATGTAAAAAGATTTCAATTGAATACAAGGACTTCTGCAGGATTAAAATAAAAGTGCATCTTAATTAAGCAGCAGTTCAACCGTCGACCAAAGTTGCTGAATTTGTAAATATAGTTAAAAATAACCTAATGCTTTTAACTAAATTTGCACCTACATACAATTTCAATGCCCTGTAATACCCAAAATACGAGTTTTTAGGGTTTTAAAAGAAGTGTCTACGAAATAAAATCCGACTAAAACTTCAATTTCCGCCGTCTTTTTAATACAAATAAGTACTAATGGACAAATTTAATATTTAACATGACTTTTGCAATATTTTCTCATTGTTTGGAGCAGTAAATTCTTCCAAAGATATTATGTAATTATTTAAACAATTAATTATTGTTTAATTTCAAAACTTCTCAAGAATGAGCCAGAGATGTCTACTTTTTTTTAATCAATGTCCTATGCGAAGTTTTGTCGAATAATTACATAATTGTGATACATTTCTTTGAATATTAAAAAAATTTATATTTTTTTAAAAAATAATTTTTTGCTCGAGCAATTTCTTTCGATAACTTAAGAAATGAAATAAACTAGAACATATACAATTATTTTTTTGATTATATAGTGTATAGAAAGAACAAATTTATCAATTTTTGACTGTTTAAACAATTATAATTTGTTTAAATAATTACTTTTCCAAAAATACTTTTAAAATCGTAATTAATCGTATGTCATCTATTTTATTTCATTTTTTTAGTTATCAAAAAATAACTGCTTGAGCAAATAAAAATTGTTTAAACACATAGAAATTTGTTAAACATTTGAAGAAATGTATCAAAATGGTGTAATTATTCAACAAAAAGTAGCACAGAATATAAATTTGGAAAAAGTGGATATCTCTGGCTCAATTTTCAGAAATTTTGAAAATAAACAATAATTAATTATTTAAATAGTTACATAATGTCTTCAGAAGAATTTACTATTCCAAACCAAGGGAAAATATTGCATTTCAATGAAAAAATACTATTATTTTTAACATTTTTGAGAAATAAATAGTTGTTTAAATAATTTACATTTGTTCAAACAATTGAAAACTGTTTAAAAAGTCACGAAAAATATTCAAATTGTCCCTTAGTAATTATTTGTATGAAAAAGACGACGGAAACTGCTAAAAACTAACAATAATGCGTAAAAATGTAGTTTTTTCACTTTTGTTTCATATTTGGGGCGCTGCTGGAGGGTGAAGTTGATTTGTAAATTAAAGTTATCAGAATGGTTTTATTTCGTACATACACCTCTTAAATCAATAAAAAAACTTGGCACGTTTCGATGAAACCCTGAAACATGAGTTCAATTTTTCGAAAATATAAAATTTCCCCATGTTAATTAAATGCGATTTTGAAGGGGCCGGTCGCACGTGTTCATATTCGAATTTCGAAAAACAAAAAATTGCGAATTTTCTCTCTCCGGAAATGACCACTTGGGGGGGGGGGGTACCTTGCCCTCTAGAGTAAAAAAATTTTGCAATGAATTTTTGGACCACTCTAATATAGGTATACATATTATTTATTATATATTAATATTATCTTCTTTTCTGATCTTAAGCAAAATGGTACTCTAAAATTTAATTATTTCCAACTCTCAAGACTTCCAGAAAATTTCCCTCAAAAAGTAGTAGTCCATGTTTATTTCTCAATTACGCTGAAACACATGCATCTAAAAACATTCAATAAGGCTTGGACCAACCAGTGGCGTAATTTCCTTACAGCGAAACCCCGAATTGAGGGGGCGGGGGCTCATTCTGCGATAAGGCCCCTTACGTCCAGCAACAAAATTATATTCTATTTTCAATTTCATATATTCTTGTGCTTTTTAAAATAATTAATTATTTCAATTACAGAAATTCGATAGAGTATATTAACCCTTTTTTAATTATTTGAACAAATTTAATTTGTTAAAACAATTCTTTTTCAAATAATATTTTAAAACCGCATTTTATGAATTAAACTTAATATTATAATATTACGAGGAGCAGTAAATTTTGCTAAAAGCTGTATGGCAATGTTCATACAATTAATTTTTTTCCTTCCACACTTCTTTTAAATTGAGCATGAATTGCTTACGAATAAAAATTGTTTAAACATTGACACGACGTTTTAACATAATTTACTACTCGAAATCATTCAATATTATGTTTAATTCAGAATTTGTAACCCAATAGTTGTCAACAGATTTCAGTGTAATTCGACGGATTTCAACAATTTTCAATTTTAAGAGAATACACAAAACAATTTTAAAACACGTCATAAGATTTACAAAATGACCAGAAACAAATCTTGAAGATTTAAACACAATTGTATGGGTAATTTAAGTTAGTTTAAAAGATATTTTCGAATTTTTTAATTTAAAAAAAGATGAAAAACATTTTAATATTCATGAAGATTTCTGAAAATTTATCAAATATATCAGTTTTTTTCCAAGATTTAAACGGTCCTAACAATCTACTAAACTGGTTTAAATTTGTCCTAAAATTGTGTAATCTCTTCTCAAATAAACAAAATTTTATTTAAAATTGTCTAGATTATTTTTTTACATGTCTGAAATAATGCGAAATCTTCTCGGCTAATGATAAAACGTAATCTAATGGATTAATGCACTTAATTAATGGATTAATGTGCACAATGCTTTCCAATATACTAAACAAAGTAAATTTTTCATTAAAATTACTTCGATCAGAAAATATAGATTTAAGTCGTGCGCCTAAAATCTCAAATATTGCAAGAAAACATTCGAAAAAGTATAGACTTGAGTATGAAAAGTGTAAGGAAGAAGCTACACAAGTGTCTCAAAAATGGGGTATTGATCCAGTCTTTGTAGAAAAACGAAAACCAAAGGGTAAGAAGCATTTTGATATTAGTCAAGAATTTCTAAAAATCAATGTCTTTAATCACACCTTAAGGGGGCAAAGGTTTAATTAGACATTGTAAATACATAGTTTACAGAGAAATTACAGATTCGATATCTTGAGGATTTCACAAAAGAATTCCCCTTTCCAGTCATCAACTTTATCCCATTTTTAAATTGTAGCGGGTTCAATGAGACGTCAACAGTAAAAAATCGCTTCCGTACCTCACTCATTAAATACAGCTTCATGGAAAGCGATTTTTTAGAAGTAATTCCTTAAGAACTGATTTAACTGTGCATGTTGTAGTATAGTCACTTGTGAAAGGACGTTCAGTAAATTAAAAATGATAAAATCCTATTTACGGAATAAAAAGCATAAAAGTCGATTCTCAAATCTATCTCAACTGATAATCGTATTGGATGATGAAAAATATTTGGATGTCGAAATTATTATTAATAAGTTTTTCAAAATAAAAGCAAGACGAATTGCAATATAGCAACGTCCAGATAATTTTTTAACGGCGCAATACTAATTTTTAAGTCAGAACTATGTATAATCTATGATATAAATTGTCTAAAGTAAAATATAATTTGAAATATATTATAAAAAGAACTATGTGAGATATTTAAAAAAAATTTATTTCAGCTACATGTATACGCTGTTGGCTTTTTAATTTTGTAGAAGGGGCCTTGTAAACATTTCTGCGATGGGGCCTGCACGGTTGAAGTTACGCCACTGGGCTTGGTACAATGAAGGTTGATCCTTGTTTCTTAATTCTTGGATATCATAAAGATATTCTATGGCTTAGTTGACTGACGAACGCTTACACAAAACTATGCATAAATTGTGCTGACACAACAAAAAAAGTTGTGATGTGGAAGCGAGTGCAAGGCACCACGAAGAGATCACAGGTTTAGCTTTCAAGTGCTTGAGTCATCAAACGTATCTTATGGCTATAGATATTATGTGTACCATCCTAAAGCAACGCGTATACCGCCTGTGCGACGCGAGATTTACAATCTGCTTTGCACTTCCGACCCCAAAGCGCGCCTGTCAACGGATCATAAAGATGTTCGAAAGAAAGGGATGCTGAAGAGTTACGCTACCATATGGTGCTCCACGCTAATCGCTTATTCCTTATTTCTACAAACCGAATGTATCGCCAGAAGAAAATTTACGAGAGACTCAGAAAAATGTCTTGAGTCAAAACTATGATTGTCGGCACAAATATTTGTATTATTTTTTAAACTTTGCTATTGCATATAACATACTTTTCTGATAATCATAATGTGGATTTGCAGAGAGTAGTGTACAGTTGGCCCTCCGTTAGTACCACAAACCAGTGATGGGAGATACCGGATATCCCATCACTGCCATCGGGAATTCCAAAATTATTTATAACCAATCGTTCTTTTTTTTATCAGAGATTGTTAGAGATTGAGTTGAGCTGGTCTTGACGTTAATAGTTTGAACAATTTTGAGATTCTTAATAAATTAATAAATAGATACACATAAGGGTCCAAATTCAGCAAACCCCGAATGTTTTACTGATTGCACGGTCGTACAGACGCAAGTTCAGGGATTCTCGTGGAGGGAGAAGTTCCTTTATTAACCCTTAAACGGCCAAAACGCCACTACCGGTACACTGCTTTTCAACGGCCAATAACTAAGACTATTCGACACTAGAAAAAATTGAGACACATATA
>NC_046659.1:48228331-48240887 GCF_010883055.1 Belonocnema kinseyi | reverse complement strand
ACAACATTGTTTAATCATTAACAAAGATAAGGTTTTATGGCAATCAGAATTAACCTTTTTGTTAGGGCAGGTATACATTCGAAGTTATAAACCACTTGTCTTGGAGTCATAAAAATTCGACTCAAGAAATAAATACTAGGCCGTAGCCAGACAAATTTTATTCTTTGATTAAAACGGCCACCCTGATATATGTACGTACTTACATACAAAAAAATATATATATATTTCATGTCTTTTTTCATATCATGCGTTTCTTGGCTTAAAATGTTAATTTCCTTTTATTTTCTCTGAAGTTGGAATTGCTGTACCTCTAACAATTTTCCTTTTACTGAAAGAAGTCATCAAAATAAAGTGTTCGAGTTTTCGAGTACGCGAATAACAGTGCACAGAATTTTGAAATGTTGAAAAAAATGGTTCACATAATTATTAAAATGCTTGAACTTTTTGAATTTGTTATCCAAAATAGCTCTCAGGGGCCTTTAAACGTCCACATTTCATAGAATCCAAAAAAGTTATTTTTCACATAATACCAATACATTCTCATTCAGATGAAAATGTAAAATTGGTTCCAAGCTAATATCTAGATATAATTCAGGCGAAAAATGTTGTAAAATAAAATGTTATTGTAGCTTGAGTAGTTTTTCCGAATAATTTTTTTTATTTTCACTGAATTTCAATAACAAAAGTTCATAGCAAATTTGTACATCTATTTTTGTGACACAAGTTTTTTTTTTTACTTTTTTTTTGTTTATACAAAGGAGCTTTCAAGTAAAGTATTAGGTAACGCGCCTAGCGGTGAAGGTGTCTGATGTAGTATAGCGCCTATATTAAAGATACATACTTTTACTATAGAAAAAGCATTACGCAGGTGGAGGGGGGTTACGATTAAAACAAAGACTACGCTTTCCATAAAGAATTGCTAAATAACAAATTTTTAGATCTTTTTTGGGTGAACAAATTTTGTCTATTAATTTTTTCGTACCTTACGTCTTTGTTCCATTTTTTTCTTGTGTATGTCGTTTCTTATGAATAAAAAAACTACGCGTCATATCAAAAAGTACTTCAGAAAAAACTTATAGATATTTTTTGGGTGTACAAATTTTGTTTCAATTATCTTTCTTCTTATCTTGCATAGTATAATTTAAAATCTTGTAGTGCTTTTAAAAAGCAATTTCTTTCTTCTCTTAATTATTTTCATGTCGCGCGTTGTTCGGCTTAAAATTTTAAATTTTGAAAATGCTATAACTCTGCTAATTTTACTTTTTTTTTTGAAAAAGGCGTAAAGATTAATTTCTGGAATCATCGACTACTATTAATACCCGCACATAGAATTTTTAAATCTTGAAATTTTTAAATTATGACCCAAAATTGCTGGCTAACGAATTTGAACTTTACTTTCTGACACTAAAAGAATGTACCGAAGGCCAATCTAGATTAATTTTTTGAAAACTTATCATGCTTACAGACATACATGCAGAGAGACACAATCGTAAAAATCTGTTTTTCGGGTGCAGAGGATCTTGGAACGTACACATGGGACAAAAGCTTCGGAGGCGGGTGGAATTTTACATAAATATGATATCTTATCTAATGAGAATGTAAAAACAGCCTTACATTTAATGAGTTGAATGTAATATAGGACTAATTTTTGACACACTGTAAGCTTATGCTCAAATAATTTCAGTGGAAAAACTGTTCTTTTTACATGTGAAAAGATAAAAAAAAGAGAAAAAGAAACAACAAAAAACATTTTTTTTCTACGAGCAAACGGCCGATTTGCAGACTTGTTTAATTAAATTGACACGCTGAGAGGAAAAGGCGAACTAAAAAAAACGTACGCAAAAGCGAATTAAAAGCACGCGAGAGCAAACACAATCTAGGAATTGGCGAGCGGTAAAACGACACAAGAATGAAGAGTAAAGGTTCCCCCAACCTTGCTGCTGTGAATCATTAGATTTATTGAAATTTTAACGGAAAATGGAATTTTCAATCTTTATCGAAACAAACTCATCCCTGCTACAAATGCATCTTAGAATCCTCGTAGAATCCCTATAGATTTAGGAATTTAAGGTTTTCTATGATTTTTTAAAAAGGGGTTTGTTGTTCCATGCTTTAAAAAGCATATAGGTGGACCTTATGCTGTTTTTAAGTGGATCCTATAGGGACTTAAAAGTAAACAAAGGGTTTTTTGTCCTCACTTACTGGGAATTTAAAAGATTTCAATGAGGTTTCTTTGCGCGTGTAATGTATATCTGTAATGTTGTTAAATAGATCCGATTTGGGGTGTACGAGGGTTTTACAAGGATCTTGTAAGGTCTCCAAGGGGTTTTTGTAGAGAAAATAAAATGAGATAAAGAATTTTTTGTCCTCGTTTACTGGAAGGTGAAAAGGTTTCTATAAGGTTGCTATGTGGATGTGATGTGTATTTGATTATGAAGAGGTGGGTTAAAAAATGTAAGGTGCAAATTGAAAAATAAAATATTATAAAATGAAATGTTTTCTTCTAGGTTGGTCCAAATCTGCACGATATTTGGCCCTGTTGTCAGCGTATTCTTTTATACAGTTGAAGTCACTTACTACGCACGATTATCAGCATAAAACTGTTCTAAGATCGTTGCATAACAGTGTGCCGTTTATGTTCTATTTCTGTAACATGTCTGACATTCTAAAGACATAAAAGTTCTATTACTCGGTTCTATTTTATAGCCCGGGAGCCAGCGACCCTTTTTAGTGACCGAAACCACAGAAGCTAAACATTTTTTGTAAGCTTTATTTTGTATCACTAGTAAGTGAATGGACTTCCAGCTGGCGCAATTCCGGGGAGTCTGGCTGTGGCAGCCTCCCAAACACGCAAAATAATAATTTAGGAAAACTAATACCGCAAAAGCTGAAATTTTTTTAACATGTTGATTATGTTATAAAGAAGTGAAAAAACGTATCCAGCCGAATTTAGAGTGGGGGATTATGCCCCAGCTTTTCAAGTAAAGATGTGAAAAACATACACTGAGTAATCTGATAACGCAAAAGCTGAAATTTGGTAAACTAATAATTAAGTGAATAACTTAATAGAAAAAAAACATCCAGCTTTGTATTTAGTGTGGAAAAAGTGCCCAGCTGATGCAGTGAAAGATGCTGTGCATCCGTATGCGCTTCGGCGCGTTGTATCTTTGACTGCAACAGCTGGACACTTTTCCCTCACTAAATATGAACCTGGATATTGTTCTCGTTTAACTTATTCAGTTAACTATTGTATTGCAAAATTTAAGCTCTTCTGGTATCAGATATTAATGTTTTTCTCAATAAACATAGCTTTACACGATTTTTATTATTTTGCGACACGATGGTTATTTTTTTTAAATATATCTAGAAGCCGATTTTTCAGATGATACGGCTTCGTCGAAAATGCATCAGTGTTTGTCTTATTCCCTTCTTAATAATCTATAAATATTGTATTTAGAAGCGACGGCAAAAACGGATGATTTTTGGCGATGATATTTTTGGATACGAATTTACATAGTTCTTCGTATGCTTGAAAATGTACATCGCGAGCTGCATAACATTCTGTCCTTGGCTTCCCTTCAATTTTCTTCGACGCCATTGTATTTTCATATTTTTTTCGGCAGATCGCATGATAAAACATTAATTTATTTTCCAGCGTCGAGTTTTGCAATTTTTGAACGAACTATGTATCGTTCAAGTTCATTGCGATTTTCTGTACACTTGAAAATGATTTTTCCTTCTACAACAGATGTAATTGTTGCTCCTGGCCTTGAAGTTTTTTCCTATTTTTGTCACAAAATAAGCAAATAGGATTATGCGATACCTCTTCAACAGGTACGTCAATATCGCAAAGTACAGCCGCGTCGTCTGGATCAGTAGCATCCTGGCCCCGAACGATATCGTCGTCTGCTTCGATATTTTCGCATTCAACATTATAACTTTTAGCATCAACCTCGCCTACTCCTTTAACTGCAGCTTCATCTCTACCGTCATTCACATCTTCAATTTCCACTTCCATTTCGCCTTCAACACCAGCGGCATGCTCGCCTACTACAGCTTTGACGAGAATAAAAAATAATTTTATAATGGATCATACATGCATGATATGGAAAAGAGTAAAATTAAAAAAATATTAAAATAACGCGAATTCTAAGCACAAACTATAGGTAAATTTATCTATTCTTTTCAAAGATACTATAAGCGATAAGTGTGCGATAATTTACTAATGTATAAATGTAAACAAAAATGTTTACAGAATGTAAGATCAAGTCAAGGAAAATTATTGATAATTCCCAGGCGAAAAAATTATATATAGTTTATATATAGTGTGATGTATTATATATAATATTCATTTTTTTGTATAAAAATGTATAAAAAAATGAATATTATATATAAAACTTCACACTATATATAAATTATATATAATTTTTCCGCTTAGGTTAACTTTATAATCTTTAACATAAAAATTTTAATTAATTTTATTTATTTTCTGTTAGAAGCACTTACTCTGTATTTTAGGTCAGGATGTCTGCTTTTTTGGATCATATCCTCTGTGTTTAGGCGGAAACGCTGCAAAGCGATTGTGGCACTGGCTGTGATACCGTTAAAAATTGTTCGGCTTTTCCGGCAACACAACGTTGGAGAAGGTCAAATCACCATCTTTCCGAACTTTTAATATGGCTATATACTTCTTTCACTTGTTCGTATCAAAAAAGATTTAATTTTCCGCTTTTTTTAAAGCAAAATACACAAAACGAGTGTACATTCGACATTGTCGCAGCTTGCATGATCGGTACAAGTTCAAGAGTCGCACTAGCTCAAAAGTGCGAAGGCTTATAAGTATAATTTAAGGATGAAAAAAGGCGGAATTGATGCAAAAATCTATTCTACTTGCCTATTCACTACAAAATAATAAATAAAGAAAGTAAGTATATCCCAAAAGTAGCCAATTTAATTTCATAAGTAGGTGGCAGCACCGAGCCGAGTACTAGACCGTCTGTCGATTAAAAACGATTTTCAATATGGAGCTTGATATTCGGTTGTCTATCATTGAACGTATGAGGATAAATAAACTTTAAACAGCTAGAAAAAATGGTGAACATTTTACAAATGCTATATGATGTATTTTGATAAAAAAGGTGGAAAAATGTATTATGTGAAGTTTATAAGGTATAAATGGCACTTTTTACTTATTCACAAAGTTTCTTTTATTGAAATTCGTAGCTCATTAATAGAGTCTAGTACTTGGCTCGGTGCTGCCACGTTTTCTTAGTTTTACATCATCAACTTGATTCGATGCCGGGTCTGTAAATATTTGGTAAAAAAACCTTAAAATGCAAAAACTTGTAAGATAGTATAATAACTGCATGGACGCGCTGCGTTTATTGAGCAAAATATAAAAATTTGATACCGCAAAAGCTTAAATTTAGCAATAAAATAGTTGATTGAATAATTCAAACGAAAACAATATTCAGCTTTACATTTAGTGAGAGAAAAGTATCCAGATGATGCAATCAAAGATACAACGCTCCCGAGTGCATACCGATGCACAGCATCTTTCACTGCATCGGCTGAGCACTTTTCCCCTACTATATATAAATCTAGATGTTTTTTCTATTAAGTTATTCACTTAATTATTAGTTTACCAAATTTCAGCACTTGCGTTTTCAGATTACCCAGCGTATGTTTTTCACATCTTTACTTGAAAAGATGGGGCATACCCCCCACTCGTAATCATCCATTGGTGAATTTCACGAATGGAGATTTAATATGAGTAAATACGAAACTATCGAATGGTCCTCTCCTTTCGAAGGCCACCTTAAATTTAGAATTTCCAATTAAGTTATTTTAATTTAAAATTAAAGTACGACATGCACGAACAGAAGAGGTTTCAGACTACAAAATTTAATTACACTTTTTAGAAACGTAAGATTATTGTAGATGGTATCAGTTTTGAGGAAAGGTTAATTTTTTATGAAAGAAATGGATGATAATCAGAAATATTTTAATTAACAATTTAAATTTCTCGAAAAATATTTTGTATATAAAACTTCTTAACAAATTAGAAAAACTTTTTTCGCAAAAATATTCCCTACAACTTGACATTTTCGAATGCTTCCAAAGAAAATCAGCGAGAAATAACCTATGATTTACGATTTATTAACATTTTACTCTAAAGAAGTTCAATTTTCTGTCAATTGCATTACTTCTTGAGAAATTCGAGAAGGTGGTTGTAGATAATATTTTCGCCGAAAAAGTGAGCTATAATTTATTTTATGGTTTTATTTTTTCAAGTCTGTGAAGAAGCAATATAGATCAAAGAACTTTTGAACAAAAATGAAAAGTTTTGAATTAAATATATCTGGTTATTTTAAATATTATTTACAGAATATGCATTTTCTTCATATTTATGGTTAATTATTAATTTAGACCTAGTGGACATTTTTATATGTTGAAATGTCATTGTTTATAATAAAAAAAAAACTTTGTTTAGCATTTTAAGCTTCGCGCGAAACCAATTAGATGCCGTATGCGACGCATGCGCAGTTGAGTAACTAGCTCTTGTTGGAATCCCTACACAATTGGCATTTTACAATTTGATTGTACTACTTGATTCTGAAATTCATGTCATGAAAACTTGTCCTTAATGTATGTCTGTAATGAATTTATTATTAATACAGAATCAAAGTTTCAATAACAGAATCGATTGTATCACATATTTTATTCTCATAATCTAAAAACATTACAATTTTGTGCATACTGCAATCCATTTCTTGTGAATAGATTTGATAATTCTAACTCTACATTAAATCGAAAAACTTTAAGTTCTTAAATAATAATTGAAAACAAAAGAACTTTTTAAATTTCATCTTATAATAATATTTGACTCATCTAATGGTAAATATACTAATTTTACCTAAAACGATTTAATTAATTATTAATGTATTTGAGGTTAGGTTTCAATGAGCCCGCAGAGTGTAATTACTTACTATCATCTTCCTGGCGCAGGCTTCGAGATATACTGGCTGGTGTTTGGTGCCTCCTAACACGTGGCTTACTCGCATTACGCATTTTTAAGCATGGCTAGAATATTATAAACGAGTAGTATGTATACAAATTTCACTGCACTATCAGAAAATATCAAGCATCATTAGTTCTGCGAGCGCATAGAGATGGCGTTTCAGTAGGAAATCGGTCTGGCCCGGTCGGCCCCAGGCATGTGCCACAGAGTTCTAGCAATCAGGGCCAGATCGGGGCTAGATCAGTATTAAGTTTAAAATCGAAAGATTTCTGCATGGAGTATAGTGTAGTAAAATAGTTGTACATTATAGCCGAAATTAATCATTAATTCTCTTAAATTACCGTTAGATCCGCTTAGAGAAATTCCGTACAGAAAAATATAGTTTTTTAGTGTCCACTTAAATTCCCTTTAGATCCCCTTAGAATGAAAATTTTATAATCAGCCGTATTTCCAGTTAACGCAATCCTTCTAACTACTTATTACATCTATTTAGAAAAATATCGTACAAAAAATCTAGTGTTTGAATGCCCGTTGAAGATCCATTTATATCCTCTTAAGACTACTTAGGTTCCGCTTAGATACTCTTAGAATTATGTTCCTATTAAATTCCTGTTAGATCCCTTCGAAGAAATTTTCAAAAAGTAATTTTGGATTATATATTTATCTTAGGTCCTCCGTCGGACCCATTAGAAATATTTAGATACTTTAACTGTGTAATCAGTATCCCTTTAGAAACATATGACAACGTATTACCCAGATAACAATTCATTCACGCATGTTACGCGCACGTCGATGCGCGCATGACATGCATGCCAAAATTAACCATGTTCACCCACATTTTGTGATTGTAACTGAAGTGCGTGCACCAGGTGTGGCACAATGCGAGCATGTTTACAATCACCCTGTGACGAAATTTTGCGGCGTGTACATGAGCGCAACATGAGGGCCCAGTGTCTGCACAAAATCTTTAATTTATAAATAAACCAAATTTATTATTCAATGCTTATAAAAGCTATGAATTGTCTTTTCAATAAGGGTGCTGTCCTGTAGGTTTAGCGCAACAGAATCACAAAGCAGAATGTCATAGATGTGAAAGAGATAGAAAATCTATATTTTTGTAATCCTGAAAGTGAAGAAGATAAATAGATCTGCCTGTCTGTTTCACTCTCGCTTTACGCCGCCATTTTCTGCGCACATGGGACTGTGAGAAACGAGCCGGCCAGCCCAGTAACTTTTGCAAAATGGCAACGCGTCAGTGTGTGCCGGTTCTAGTTTTGTGTGAATCACGAAGTACTACAAGGAGACCGCACGCTATGTATTTCGACAGGCGCCAGTTCGCGGTCGCCTGTCCTTGATGTTTTATGCCTTCCCAGATTAGAGCTTCCTTTCAGTGAAAATATAAAATTAGAAATTGTCTTCTGCTATGAAGTATCGAGTGTGTTTATAGATTAAGTTTGGTATTATCAAGTGTCAGTTGGTGACACGTAGCGCTATTATTTCCCTGGTGGACCGAAAGAACCGAATGGAGCCTCTACAAAGTACCCGTAAAGAACCCATTAGGTCCCCATTCGGTTACTTTTTAAAAAACTAAAAAAAAAAACAGCAAAATCAACTTTTAAATTGTTCGAATTCGGATTCTACATTTAAATTTGCATTAGAAACTCATGGAGTAATCGCAATACTTTTTCTGGCAACGTTAAAAACTTAAAAAAATAAAATACCTGTCATTTACATCGGCCAAAGGCGCGTTCATGTGCAATTCTTTTAGTAGCAGATAATAAGCGTTCCGTCGGTAACTTTAAGAATTTTGTCTGGATGCTAGCGCCACACAGTGGAAACCTCAGACAACAACGCTGCGATGCGAGTGAGAGCGAATTTTATTTTTAAACTTCGCGCGCAACATACTAGTTGAGCTATTATGGATGCGCTTGAAGTCACCTTCAGCAGAAGTTAATGACATTTTTTTACATTTTTAACGCTGCAAGAAAAAGTATTGCGATTACTCCGTGAGTTTCTAATGCAAATTTTAACGTAGAATCCGAATTTCAACAATTTAAAAATTGATTTTTCTGTTTTTTAAAATTTTTCAAAAAGGAACCGAATGGGGACGCAATGGGATCTTTACGGGTACTTTATAGAGGCTGTATTCGGTTCCTTCGGTCCGCCAGGGCTGGGAAGACATGAAAATTTTTGTGGAAATTCGATCGCGATTGTGGGTTTTATTCAAATGCTTTTTCAAATGTTAAGAATTTGTTTGATATTATTGTTCTTCTGTTGAAAGACCTTCCTATTTCATGAGCGATACCATATTTTTCTTGCAATGTTTATTTTCCTTAAAAGTTTCTCTCTGTTTTTAAGTTTCGAAAGCTACCTTTCTTGGAGAGGGTACTCAGGTAGTGATCTGAGGGTTTAACTGAGCACACTATCTCCGGTGCAGAACTTGTACTACCTAAAGGGAGCGGTTCAAGGAGCAGCCAAAAGCGCTTTAGAAATGATATCGACAACCGAGGCCACCTACGGAACGGCCTGGAAACTTCTCATAAGCGGCTCCTCCTCCAAGATCATCTTCAGACCATTGGATGCCCGATTGAGAATTGGGATCCCCTATTTACATTCGTTACAGCCAGAGCAAGGGAATCCGTTACTCGCCGCGACTGGGAAAATCAGCTGGGCGAAGACAATATAATCTCGACCACTTCCGGAATTAAGGTGTTCCTGCAGCAGCACATTCGAGCACTTAAGGCTACTGAAATGCTGGATACGCCAATGAGTGAATCCAGGAGCAAGTCTACTGCTTCACGTTGGAACGCTCAGTCGGGCTCAAAAATACGCAACTACAATTGTGCCTTACTTCTCTCAAGACGGGACATTGGATGGACTTAACTTTCGGATTAATACTTTGGATGGACATAAATTTCGAGCAAGAGTCCTTCTTGAAGTCGGCTCTAAAACCAGTTTTATATCCCGCCAATTAGCTCGGCGGTTTGGTTTACTGAAACAGGACGTCGCTATTCCCATCAGTACAGTGGGGAATTAACCAATCGAGACTGCTCGTTAACATGTGACCCTTCATATCAAATCTGGAAAGCTGAAGTAGGTTGGGACACGTCACTTCCCAAGGATTTGCTCCAAAGATGGAAAATATTTCAGATGAATCTATTCGAGATAACTGCGATACATTGCCCGCTTCTGATAGACTATCATCTTGAAGACAGAATAGAAATCCACGGTTTTGTAGATGCCAGTAAGTATGCCTTTGCTGCCGTATTTTACGTTCAAGTGCATTCCTTACATGGAACCGGCAATGCCCAACTTAAAATTTAACTGTTCCATTAGAGTAATTTATTTTGACATACACGTTTCAAAAAAAGTTAGTATCTTTTATCTGAAAATCCTTTTTGGTTAAAAATTGATTTTTTTAACTGAAAATTTTACTGTTTCATTTTTTGTTAAAAATTTATCCCTTTTAGTCGGAAATTCAACTGTCCTATAGTTGAAAGCAGGCCGCAGCTTCCCAGAGAGTGATAGAAAAGTGAAACAGGCACGTTCGAGTTCGAGTTAGAGGTATCTGTTTACATTATTGGATGTAGACATTCCTAGCGATTAAGTTGCAGCGATCGTGCCGAATTTGAGTGGAGATCATTTATAGCTTTTAGCATTTATTTAATCTTCAAACAGTTTAATTATTAAAACATTTTTCATAAATGGCTCTTCTTTAAAGAATAAGTTTAATTAATTATGTTGCGTTGTAAATTTACAAGAATTATTAATTATTTAAACAACTTTTCATTAAAAATTGAGAGTTTAACTTTTTTCTACGAGAGAATTTGTTCACGGAGTCAACTAACCCTTTTCTATGTTGCTTTACAAAAGAACTGATAATTATTTAAACAATTTTAATTAAGAAATTAAGAGTTTGCCCTTTTTTCAAACGAATCAATTTGTTTACGGAGTCGACTAAGAAAGTCTATCCGATGACTCTGTTGTATGTTGCTTTGCAAATTTACAAGAACTTTTAAATATTTAAACAATTTTAATAACAAGATTAAGAGTTTTTAAACCTTTTTCTACAAGTGAATATTTTTGCGGAGTTAACTAAGAATGTCTATTTTTTATTCTTTTGTTTTTACTTTGCAAACCTACAAACAGTATTAATTATTTAAACAATGTTAGTTAAAGATTTGAAGTTTGGCCGTTATCTTACGAATCATTTTGTGTTCGACCTGAACTAAGAATATCTATCCGATGACTTTTTTCTATATTGCTTTGTAAATTCACAAGAACTATTAATTATTTAAACAATTTTAATTAAAAAATTAAGATTTTGCCCTTTTCTTCACGAGTCAATTTGTATACGGAGTCAACTCAGAAAGTCTATCCGGTGATTTTTTTCAAGGTTTCTTTGTAAATTTATTAGAACTCTTAATTATCTAAACAATTTCCATCCAAAAACTGAAAGTGACTTTTTTCTACGAGTTCTGCAAGTAAATTTGTTTACGGAGTTAACTAAGAATTTCTATCCAATGACTTTTGTCTATATTGCTTTGCAAATTTACAAGAACTTTTAATTACTCAAATAATTTTAATTAAAAAATTAAGAGTTTGGCCTTTTTTCTACAAGTTAATCTGTTTACGAAGTCGACTAAGAATATCTATCCAGTGACTCTTTTCTATATTTCTTTGCAAATTTACAAACACTATTAATTATTTAAACAATTTTACTTAAAAAATTTAAAGTTTGGCCTTTATCCAACAAATCAATTTGTTTTCGAAGTCAACTAAGAATGTCTATCCGGTGACTCTTTTCTATATTACTTAGCAAATTTAAGAGAACTATTAGTTATTTAAACAATTTCATTTAAAAAATTGAGATTTTGGCGTTTATCCTACGAGTTAATTTGTTTTCGAAATCAGCTAGAAATGCCAATTCGATGACTCTTTTCTATGTTTCCTTGTAAATTTACAAGAAAGAATTTTCATAAACATATTGCGAGTTAGGCATTATTCAAATTTGTTTACGAAGTTAACTAAGCTTGTGTTTGAGATGTCTCTTTTCTAGGTTATTTGTTAAATTTACCAGAATCATTAATTATTAACTATTGAAAGAAATTTTATAAAACGTTTAAATTTTGGCTATTTTCTAACGAATAGGGTCACTTTTTTACTAAGGTTTAGTTACAATGCAGCTACATACGAGTTTGCTTGAAGTACTCGCATTCGTCTAAACGTTTGGTCCGATGAGAGGAAAACTGTAGAAAACCACCTCCCGAGTTTAGTCGGGTTTTTCAAAATTCGAGTACACAACCCGATCTTTCGTCATATATGGTACCCATGCAAAGTCATGTACGAGGGTAGTTCAATAAGTCCTTAGAATGACCAACATATGGCGCGCGAATCGCTCCAAAGCATCTGTTTTCAGTCAGCACCACTCCTGACTAGATATATGGTGCAGTCACAGTCCACATCTTCTGAGTTTACGCGTTTTTATAACCAATTGAAAAAAAAATTGTTCGTTAAGAAAAATGGAAAAAAACG
>NC_046659.1:48222361-48228231 GCF_010883055.1 Belonocnema kinseyi | reverse complement strand
CCAAGGAGATTATGTTGAAAAATAAAAAAAAATTTACCCAAAAAAAATTGTTTTTATACTTCATTCTAAGGACTTATTGAACTACCCTCGTATAAATAGAAGTTATTGACGTAAAAATGATTATCGTGGTATTTTATTGAACTTAATTTCCAAATAGAATAATTACAATGAAAGTAGTGGGTCGCGCGCGCAGCGTGCGTAAGAGCTTCTAGTGTAGTTGAAAATTCGTCTTGATTGATAGGAAATTATTCTTCTCGTTTTAAAATTGATTACGTTTTGTTAAAACTTCAGTTATTAGGTTGTAAATTTCACTCTCTCGTTGAAAATTAATTTTGTTCTTGTTGAAAAATTTAATATTTTGTTAAAACTTCTTTTTTTCGGTTAATAATCCTATTTCTACTTAAAATATAACTATTCCATTTTTGGTTAAATCATTATTTTTTTAGTTGAAAATTGAACTATGCGGTTGAAAATGTATATATTTTGTTGGAAATTCGTTTTTTTTGTAAGAATATTATTATTTATGTTTGTAAATGCATTTCCTTAGTTGAAAATGTAACTGTTTTGTTGTAAATTTGATTTTTTTTAATTGATTTTTTTCAACTGAAAATTTAACTGTTTTATTTTTGTTTACAAATTGATCCGATTGTTTTAGTTGTTCTAAAATGATTTTTTAAATTGAAAATTGATCTGTTACATGTTTGGCCTAAAATTGTTATTTTTTAGTTAAAAATGAATTTCTTCCTTTTAAAATGCATTTCTTCCCTTACAAATTAAACTATTTTGTAGAAAAATAAATTTTCTATCTGAAAATGTGACTTCGATTTTTGGCCAATACTTATTTCTTCAGTTCAAATACACATTTTTAAAGTAAAAAATTTAACAATTTCGTGGACATTTTTTTTGTTTTTATAAATTATAATTTTCAGTTGAAAATTCCTTTTTTTATTAAAAAATTATTATTTTTGTTTAAAATTTATCTATTGTTATTAAAAATTAATTTCTTTATTGATGATTCAATTATTTCGTTTAAAATTTGATTGTTTTTGCGTTGAAAAACATTTTTAACTGAGAATTTAATCGTGTAATTTTGTATTGCAAACTTATCTTTTATAGTTTAATTATTTGTCTTGTTTGAAGATTTATTTATTGTGGTTACAAATTCATTTTGTTTTGTTGTTGAAAATTGAACTATTTTGTTTCAAATGCAAGTGTTTGTTTGCTGAAAATTAATTTTTGAAACTGAACATTTAAATGTATCATCTTCAGTTAATTTTTTTTGTTTGAAACTTGAATAATTTTGTTGAAAAAAAATTCGTTCTAATTGATATCTTTGGTTGAAAATTCGTATTTTTCTGTTTGAAAATGAATTTTTCTAACTGCAGACTTAATTATAAACTAAAGATTTCAGTTGAAAAATCTATTTATAGTTATTTTGGGTACTGAAACCTTGTCTCCTATATATATATATATATATATATTTACATACAGTAAATGACATTTTCATCTTCGCAATAAATTTAATTATTCTATGGTAATTCAGGATATACAAACCAGAATAAATTTGAGGATCAGCTGATTAGATCATCATTCGTGAAGTCGGACGAGCTCGGGTTGCTGTTTGCGTATTTTCGGTTTCACGCGAAGCTGGTCTTCGCAGCAGCAAAGCGGGGGGAACCTTCTTCCTTCATTCTTGTGTCGTTTTACTTCTCGCCAATTCTTAGGTCGTTTTTGCTCTCGCATGTTTTTACTTCGCTTTTGCGTACGTTTTTGTTTAGTTCGCTTTTACTATCAGCGAGTGAGTTATTATTAACAGTCTATATTGATTATATTTGATGAAGCTTGAAATATATAAATGGCTTGAAAGGCAATTTATTGTGAATCAATTTTGGAAGAAAACACTAATAAGAATATTCTTATAAAAATAGATTATAATGATTTAGTAAAATATTAATTAGTAGAATTAATTATGTTGTATGAATGCAGGTGCAATAATTCCGGCTGACAGTGAGATTCTATCTGTATTTTTTCTTGAGAGGAAAATTGACAAAACTGAAATGGCCAATTTTGCTAATTTTCAGATTTTCGAAGACGAATATCTTAAAGATATCTTAAAGAATAAGTTTTGATGAGCAGTTTGATTGAACACCGTGCAAAAGGTTTGTACTAATCTTTATTCCTGAACGAGTTTTAAAATTTTCGGTAGCATATTTCGTTCATAATAAATTATCAAACTTTATGATAATGGCACTTTTTAGCTTAACAGAATATTCCGAGTATAACCATTGCAACTCCCTTCTAACGCCTCTATACGTCTTTTTCTTTTCATTCCCCTTCGCTATGATTTTTTTGTCAGCTGGTGCCAAAAATTCGATAACAGACATAGTTCGTTTCTCGAAGTCAAGAAGTAATATATCAGGCCTCGAGTGCACAACAGAAACAATTGTAAAAAATATAAAGTTCTAGCATGTGCGGTACTTCTCATTCTCGACAATTTCCTTAATTTCTTTGGGACCGTTTAGCGAAGCGGCATTTAGCCTGATTCCGTAAGAGTGACAGAGATGGTAATAAAGAACTCTTAGTGCCGTATTGTTCTTTTGGATGTATGTCATACCCGTATAAGTTGTACAACTAAATAATATGTATCCTAGATGCTCGGGATGTGCATGATACGCTCTGCAACTATAATCATGAATATCTTTGCTTAAAATGTGCGATGATATGCTCAAGTGAAAATGTGACCGTTTTGACGTGACAAAATGAAACCCTCCGTGCCCGATTTCAATCCGAGTGATTTAAAGAGAGGAAACGTTAGCTCACGCGGCATCGACTGATCCTCCAAATTTCTGTGTACACAGTGTTTCAGCAGCTTCCTCCATCGCTATGTACACAAATGCTTCTTTGCCCATTTCTTCGTGCTTTCTAACCCTTTTAAAAAGAGGGTCCCGTCTATTAGCGACTATATGTGGTGTTCCCAGAATAATGTAGAGCCGCGTAACAGAACACTTAAGGTACATGCTTTTGTTCGTGTGCATAACCTTTCGTGCTCCGATATCAAGGAATCTGAGCTCGTCCTTCGCCCATGCAACCACTTCAAATGAATAGAGTAATACCGGGACAGAAAGAATATTCATTGCACATACTTTGTTCTTCGCAGACAGTTCGGAAGACCAAATCTGTCGAATGAGACGTTTGTATCTGCTTCGAAGAATATTATTTATGAATGTCACATACGGAATGCGGCTCTGTGGTACAACCAGGTATAAATAGGTATCTCCTGCGAGAAGGTGTCGTATTGTGTGGATATCATTAGGTTTTCCTGGCGCCCAATCAACCTTGGTCAACCCTAAAACCCATCTGAATATCCTTAGAATATTCCTTGCCAATCTCTAGACCTAGTTGCAGGTGTTTTTTTTATTTTTAGCATAGATCTTAAGATCATCCATGTAAAGTACATGAGTGACCTTATACTTTTTATTTCCACGTTTTCTTCAGAAGTACCCTTCGGAATGGCGCAGTGCGAGAGATTCTCACAATAATGTGAGACGAGAGAAAAGTTGGCTTGTGCTGTCGCCCTGACAGACGACTCTCATAGGTGACGCTGTTAGTTGTCACACGATGTTTTTCACATTAGATAGTAAATCTGGTTTTCAAAGCTGCATCAACCTCTCTATGCACCTTAGGATTTGCGGATGAACCTTTCAGCTTTCCATAAGACAGATGATAAATCTATGGCAGAAGTATTGTGCGCCCCTCCACCAACCACTTCGGAATTGGTTCTTCCGACTTCAAATATGAGGTGAAAATACGGGCCCAATGCTGGTGGGTTGAAGGAAACTTCTCCCACCAGAAGGTCTTGATACTATCTAGTCCCGGGCCAGAATAGTTCTTCAGCCCTCTTAATACTTTTTTAACGTCTTCGGTAGTGATGGTTGGGAATTCTTCATCAGGTGTGATGAGGACACTACACAGCTCCTTGAAGCTATTTATGTTACCTGGGTCTTCGTCCAGTCTATGCTGTACTGCGTAGACTTCTCTCTAAAATACTTCAATCTCCTCTGGTTTGGGCGGGTGGTCGACAGTAACTCTCTCTTCACTCTAGACTTCTCTAAGCGTCAGATACTATCCGTATTCTCTTAACAATATGCTGAATGATGGTCAGCACCTTTGACTTGTTAAGTGTGTGATAACGGGCCTGGAGTTCGCGCG
The DNA here is from genome assembly GCF_010883055.1 of Belonocnema kinseyi. NCBI lineage: Eukaryota > Metazoa > Arthropoda > Insecta > Hymenoptera > Cynipidae > Belonocnema > Belonocnema kinseyi. Next base: position 48,224,022 of record NC_046659.1, on the reverse strand, counting down.
CGAACTTTTGAACCATGGTGGTAAAATTCCTACCAGATGCGATTTAGTCAATCACACACTGAATGTGGGACACATACTGTCTTTCCCAGCCTATCTTTACGGCGAGTTGATGTATTCGTCTTTTGGTCTTATGATCAACCGTTGCTTTTGTTTTACGGTTCGCATCGGCCAAAGCTCTCGTTGCATTATATACACAGCAATTGATAGTCCAGAGATCGGATTCTTTGGGAAAATGTCCACGAAGCTCGGCATCCATTGCAGCCAGATCTTTAGGCTTGAGAGAAATCTGGGGGTTTATGTTTCTCCGGTTCACAAAGCATCACTCTTCCTCTATCGGATGCCTTCCCGCTGTTGGACTTAGTGTCGCCTCTCTGTCCTTATTGTCGTCTTGTTCCGGCTGTGGTAGAGTAGGTTTTCCGCTTACATAGCCCCTTTTTTGCAGTGCTTCGGCATGATGGCGCAGACGTTGATGCGAAAAGTGTGATAGCTTTTGTTGTTTCTCGCACCAAAGAGCATGCAGTCGTGCCATGTAACCTCCTTCAGGGGCCACACTTGCATCGTAGCACTCTAGCAAGTCGCTATTTAGTTGCTCCGTTCACCCAAAGGTCCCGAAATTCCGCTGATCCATTGCATTGAATCCATCTTCATTGACTCCCCCAGCTATAGAGTGGTCGGCATTCTTGGCCGATCCATTGTCTGGAGCACTGCGCATTCTGTTGTTTAGAATCGCACTTACTACAACTATGTTTGGTATTGTCATCTTTGTTCTCACGAGAAACTAGGGAAAGGGGTTAGATTTCGGATCAGAGTGCCAAGTGGGCCAATTTTGGTAAGCAGCACTGGCGCTGTGGGATGAACCAAACGCAGAGTTAAGGCGCCAAAGTCGACGCTTATGGGATACCATGAAAGGCGTTGGTTGCTTAAGACAGCAGGACGGTGGCCATGGAAGTCGGAATCCGCTAAGGAGTGTGCAACAACTCACCTGCCGAAGCAACTAGCCCTGAAAATGGATGGCGCTGAAGCGTCAAGCCTATACTCTGCCGTCAGCGGCAAGAGAGGCGGTTCGCCCGTCCTGAAGCCCTGACGAGTAGGAGGGTTGCGGCGGTGTGCGCAGAAACGTCTGGGCGTGAGCCTGCCTGGAGCCGCCGTCGGTGCAGATCTTGGTGGTAGTAGCAAATACTCCAGTGAGGCCCTGGAGGGCTGAAAAGGGGAAGAGTTTCGTGTGAACAGCCGTTGCACACGAGTCAGTCGATCCTAAGCCCTAGGAGAAATCCTTTGTCGATGAAGGTTTCGGTTCGGTTTTGATTCCTCTAGAATCAAACCGAAGGGCCTATGACAAAGCCACCGAACGCGTCCTCGGGTTGCGGATAGAGGGTCCCTGTACCAAGGGTTTCTGCTGAATATGGTCACAAAAATAAATAGGTAGTCGCGGACAATTGTCCAGGGGTGGTCCCGAAGGAATTAACCCCCAAGCGGAGGTGTGAAAACCGTGCCGAAAGCTGAATGGCACCTGGATGAGGTGTCTAGAACGGTAACTCTGGGATACCGGACGACCTCTTAGAGTACGCAGCCTTATCCTTGCATGCGGGGCTCTACAAGGATGGACGAACCCCTTTCCCTAGCTTCTCGTGAGAACAACAATGACAACACCAAACATAGTT
>NC_046659.1:48213413-48222261 GCF_010883055.1 Belonocnema kinseyi | reverse complement strand
TATCGCACTTTTCGCAGCAACGTCTGCGAAACCATGCTGAATTACTCCGTAAAAGGGGCTATGTAAGCGGAACGCCTACTCTACCACAGCTAGAACAAGTCGACAACAAAGAAAGAGAGGCGACACTAAGACCAACCGCGGGCAGGCATCCAATAGATAAAAAGCGATGCTTTACGACCCGGAGAAACATCAACACCAAGGTTTCTTTCAAGCCTAAAGATCTGGCTGAAATGGATGACGAGCTTCGTGAACATTTTTCCGGTGAATCCGACCTCTGGGCTATCAATTATTGTGTGTATAATGCAGCGAGAGCTTTGTCCGATGCGAACCGTAAAAAAAGCCAACGGCTGATCATAAGACCAAAAGACGAATGCATCAACTTGCCGTAAAGATAGGCTGGGCAAGACAGTACGCGTCCCGCATTCAATGTGTGATTGACTATATCACATCTGGCAGGAATTTTACCGCCAAGGTTCGAAAGTTCGCGCGCGAACTCCGGACCCGTTATCACACACTTACCAAGTCAAAGCTGCTGACCATCAGGCAGCATATTGTTAAGAGAATACGGATACTATCTGACGCTAAGAGAAGTCTAGAGCTGAGGGAAAGGTGGGTCAGAGAAAATCAACAGTTTTTCTCTGACCCATCTCGACTCTTCCAAGACCCTCCAGTTACTGTCGAACACCCACCCAAACCAGAGGAGGTCGAAGTACTTTGGAGAGAAGTCTACGAAGTTTAGCATAGACTTGACGAAGACTCAGAAAATATAAATAGCTTCAAGGAGGTACGTGTTGCCCTCATAACACCTGATAAAGAATGCCGACCCATCACTACCGAGGAGGTGAAAACAGTATTAAGAGGGATGAAGAACTATTCCGCACCGGGACCAGATTGTATCAAAACCTTCTGGTGGAAGAAATTTTCTTCAACCCATCAGCATTTGGCCCGTATTTTCACCTTATTTTTGAAGTCGAAAGAGCCGATTCCAGAGTGGTTGGTGGAAGGGCGCACAATACTCCTGCCGAAAATAGGCAACTTACCTGACCCGAAGAATTGAAGGCCAATAACTTGTCTGAACACGCTTTATAGGATATTCACAGCTATCCTAAATGATAGGATTGTTCGGGCAATTGAACCTCTGTGGCAAGAAATGTATGAACAACGAGGCTCAGCGAAAGGCGTAGCTGGATGTCGGGAGAACCTGCTCATCAATAGATGTGTCTGCAAAGATGCAGCATTCTACCAGCGTGACCTATCGATGGCCTGGATTGATTATCGGAAAGCTTTCGATTTTACATACCATAGACTTATCATCTGTCTTCTGGAAATCTTAAAGGTTCATCCGCAAATAGTTGGGTGCATAGAGAAATTGATGCCGCTTTGGAAAACCAGATTTACTATCTCATCTGGAAAAAATCGTGTGACAGCTAACAAGGTCACCTTTCAGAGAGGTGTCTTTTAGGGCGACACTATGAGCCCACTCCTCTTTTGCCTTACATTATTGCCACTATCTTTAGCAATTCGCTATTCCGACGGGTACTTAAGCGGCAAACCTGCAGATCGAAAGTACAATGTCAGTCATGTATTTTACATGGACGATCTTAAGATCTATGCTGAGAGCAACTACATCTAGCTCTAGGGATTCTCGAACTATATACTAAGAAAATTGATAGAAGCGCTATACGACACCATTGCTCTGGAGAGACTTATACATACCTGGGCCTTCCACAGAGCCGCATTCAGGATGTGACATCTATAAAGGATACTCTCCGAAACAGATACAAACGTCTTATCCGAAAGATTTGGTCTTCCGAACTGTCGGCGAGGAACAAAGTATCTGCAACGACCATGCTTGCCGTCCCGGTAGTACTCTATTCATTTGGAGTAGTTTCGTGTACGAAGAACGAGCTTAGATCCCTTAATATCGGGACAGGAAAGGTTATGCACATGAACAAAAGCATGCGTCTTAAGTCTTCCGTTCCGCGACTGTACATCTCACGCTGTTAAGGTGGTCGCGGAATATTGAGTCTTGAATGTCTTGACAACAGGATTATTCTGGATACAGCACACAGAGTTGCAAATGGAAGAGACCCTCTTCTTAAAAAGGTCAGGAATCATGAAGAAGTGGGCAAAGGAGCGTTTTCCTACAAAGCAGCGGAGGAGGCTGCTGAAACACTCGGACTTGACTTCAGTATTAGGGGTGAGCAAAATGCATCAAATCTTATCTATCTCGAGTACTCACTCCTGAAAGCCTGGATTAAGAAAGCACAAGAGAAAAACTTTCGTGAACAGCTCCTCGATAGAAGGATGCTCGGTGTCTTCCACAGAAATGTGAAGGATCAGTCAATGTCTTGTGATCTAACGTTTTCTTTCCTTAAATCGCCCGGATTGACGTCTGGTACGGAGGTTTTCATTTTTGCATGCCAAGACGTTGTCATTTCCACGTTAACATACCGTCGCCACAATTTGAGCCAAGACATTCCCGATGATAGCTGCAGGGCGTACCATGCACACCCAGAGCATTTAGCTCAATAACTATCTAGTTGTCCAACTCAGGCGGGAACGACCTACATTCAAAGACACAATGCGGCACTAAGAGTGCTTTATTAACATCTCAGTCACTCTTACGGCATTAACCTTAATATCGCTCCTTTTAAATGCTCCTGGGGAAATCAAGTCAATTGTCGAGAATGGGAAGTGCCGCATATACTGGAGCTTCATATTCTCGACAATTGTTTCGGTTACTCACTCGAGGCCTGGCATGGTTTTTCTTGACTTCGAGAAGCGAGCCATGTTCGTTATCGAATTTTCGGCCCCAGCTGACAAAAACATCATAACCAAGGAGAATGAAAAGAAAGAGAGGTATCGAGACCTTATAAGAGAGTTGCAACGATTGTACCCGGAATATTCTGTTAAACTAATCATCCTTTTCATCGGCGCTCTTGGAGGTGCCAAGCTTTCACTTGCTAATGGCCTAAAAACATCCCTGCGTGTCAACAATATGCTAAAACATTTGTAGGAAACATGCAGAAGGTGGTAGTCCTTGGGTCGCTCCGTGTTCTTAGGGTGCACGAGGCTTTTGCTGGATCGTCGTATTAATTCCTGTACGGACTGTAACCACCTATCTCACGGTCGTTAGTGTGTGTGTGTGTGTGTGTATATATCGTCGCCCACTAATCGACGCTGAATAGACAGCTGTATACCTGAACTTGCAGGCGTTCGTCTATTCAACGGATAACGGCAGACAACAAGCGGGCATTCAGCTATCCGACTAAACTCTGTTCCTTGAGAGAAGATCCTCTAGGCGCGCATATGGCTTGGCGTTTTTGGATGGAGAAGTGTCCTTACCCGTTTTTTCATACGTAGTTTATTAAGTTCTCTTTGCATTTGTCCCTTGGTCTTAATTTAATATTTATTGCTTTCTCTGAGTTTCTTTCTAAAATAGTTTGAATGACGTTTGCGAGATGTTAGCTATAAAAGAAAAGGACCTCACCGCGCGTGAGACTCGAGTTACAGGTGTCTACGATAGCCACTTGAGTTTTTGACTGAGTAGCTCTTTTTTATAATTAAAAGTTTAAAAATTAATAATTCTGCAATCCCCGACTTAGAAGTAATATATTCAGAATGTTCGAATTATTCTGATTCCAACTATATGTAATTGTCTATTAAGTTTGAAAATTGGGGAAGTAAGCAATATCAAATTTAATATTAAGCTAAAGTTTCTCCAATTAAGCATCTTCAAATTTTCAACTTTCCAAGGTAAGCAATGAATCATTGGAAACTGAAAAATTCGTAGATGCGGATTATGCTATTTTCAAATTGCTAATTACAAAGTTTAAATTCTGTACCTTTCCTTACTTTGACCTGCTTTGGACCAAAGGCCCCTGCTGGGGTAACCTTATCCACACTGAGTTCGGTAAGCAAACATACATATAAAACATATAAGACATATAAGACATATAAAACATAAAGCCAGTGCCGTAAATCAATCAAAGAAAATTGTTTCTGATGAATTTGAAGAGGTTCACTCAGATTGGCTGAAATATCTCAACAAGTCCGTTCTTCTTGACAAATTGAATAATGGGCTGCGTAAAGAAAACTAAAATTGGTCGTTCTAGAGTATCTTCTCTCAGGGAGCAGAGTATAGAGCGTTTCAGCCGTTTCGTATTTGTATTCGATTATTAAAATAGGTAAGGAAAAGCACAAAAAAATATTGTGTCTTTTTTCAGTGCTTTTTTATTCAAGATAATTACAAATAGAATGACATTTTTTAGAAACATCACAGAAAGATGCAGATAGTTTATTGTTTAAATTATCTATTAAACCAAAAAGTGTAAACAGCCTCCGGACTTTCGAAATGATAAAATTTGATTATAAGAATCATTTGGAATTAAACAATTATAAACTAAAGCTTCCTAGAATTTGGTAATATTATACTTTTTTCAGGACTACTTGGGAAAAGCTATTTAAATTTTCTCGGTGAAATTGAGAAATTCAACTTCAAACGTTTAAAACTCTAGCACAATCATTTAAAGCTTATTAATATTAATGTTAATATTAATATCTGTTGAGATGATATTATTATATTTATAATATCATATATAATTAATTATATATTATATAAATTCTTTTTATAATGTACTCTCATTATACTTCCTTTTTCAAATTTCCATGTCCTAACTCAAAATTTTAATTATTCTGTAGAATTCCTTCTCCCATATCTGAATTATATTTTTTTTCAAAAAATCTCGGACCCAATTCATGAATACATACAATTGCTTTGAAAACTTTTAAATATGAAAATGATTTTTTTGAGGTGGGAATATTTTGAATTTTAAACTTTTAAAACTGAAGCTTGACAAATTTTTAATTTAGAAACATTTCATTTAAACGCTCAATAATTCATACGTATAAAACACAAACTTTTAACACCTTTAAATTTTACAATGTTTTAAATTAAATAACTTTAAAATACGAAATTACCATTTTTAAATTTTTATGACTTTAACATTTTAGAGACTTTTAGTTAAAAAGTAGAAATTACACTATTATTTTTAAGGTTCAAAATGATAATACTTCAAGAAACATTCAGTTCGTAACATTCAAAATTGAACGATTAACCCAATTATTTAACTAAATACTTTTAAAAATAAAAGTTACATTGTTTTTATTTTAAGTTGTTCCAGATTAATATTTTTGCATTGTTATTTAGAGATAAAAATTTGAGCTTTCCAATTGAAAATGTTAGAAATTAACTTACTATAAAAATAATTGAATTTTCAACTAAAAAAAGATAGAATAACAAATTTCCAACAAAATAATTCCATTTTCAACTAAAATGATAAATCTTCAACAAAAAAAGTTTGAATTTTTAATTAAAAACTGTTGAACTCATCCAAAAAGATATAAATTTTACACAAGAGTTGACTTTTCAGTCAATAAGGATTTTTTTTTAATTCTTTAATTTCAAAGCCAAAAAGATGATTTCTTTACCAAACAGTGTAAACTTATTTTTAAGCGGAATGGTTCAAAGACTTCTGCTTAAAAACCCAAAAGTTTACTTTTCAATAAAATGAATTAATTTTCTATCAAATAATTGTTGTTTTAACTAATTCAATTTACAGAATAAAGTTTTAACCAAAAATGGAGTAGTACAATTTCCAGATAAAAACTGTGCTAAAAAATTCAATTAAACAAGAAAAAATACGAATTTTCAAGAAAATTGTTAAATTTTCAAGGGAAAAGGTCAATTTTTGACCAAGAAGAAAAAAAAACGATTTTCCAAATTAACCAATATACACGATTAATTTTTAATCAATCATATAATAGTTACATTTTCAGATAAAGATAAATAATTTTTAAAAGAAAAAATTAATTTTAAACAAAGTTGTTAAATTTTCAACCAATGAGATGAATCTTCGACCAAGAAAATTGATGATCTAAAAAAAAAGACAAATCTTAAACAAAATACATGACTTTTCAAAGAAATTATTTAACTTTAAAGTCAAAAAGACGAATTCTCTACAAAAAGTTGAATTTTTTAAGCAAAAAATATGAGTTTTCAATCAAAGAGTTAAACTTTCAACCAAATAGTTAAATTTTCAACCATAATTAAAAAACCTTGTTAAAAAAACGTCTTTTTTACAAATTATTTCAACTCTTAGTGAAATAATCGACTTTTAAACTCGAGAAGATGTATAGTTGATATTGTAACCAAATAATTGCATTTTTGACCAAAAATGATACATTTTCAACCAAAAAGATTAAATTACTACTAAACAAGGTCAATTTTAAAAACAAAAAGAGTATTTTCACTCAAAAATTATGATTTTAATTTTTAACAATATAGTTGCATTTACAACAGAACGACTTTACAACCAAAAAATATTTATAGTTGATAATTCAACCGAAGAATGTAATTTTTAATCAAAAAGTATAAATTTTCCATAGAACAATTTAATTTCTACAAAGAAAGACGAATTTTTAACAAAACACATGATTTCTTAACCAAAAATGGTATTGATTAATTGTCAGTTTTAAAAACGTATTTTCAACGAAAGAGATGAACCTTCAAATAAAAAAATAAAAATTTTTTAAAAAGTAGTTAAACTTTTGATAGAAAAGAGGACTTTTTTGTACAAAATAGTTACATTTTGAACAAAATAATTAATTTTTCAATCAAATAATTGAGCTTTTATCCAAACGAGATGAATTCCAAAATCGCCAATTTCTTTCAAATGCGGATCAAGATATAAATAAGACTATTACAATATAACATAATTATAATATTATCATTAATAATATATGTGTATATTTATATACATATAATAGCATTAATATTTATATAATTTATATTTTATACTTGAAATAACATAACCTCAAAATATACGTATATAAAGAGGCGCGCGAAGTATTCAAATCATGAGAATCGCCAGCCCATCATCGAATTCTGGAAATATTAAAATCCCAATCTCTTGATTTTATTTCAAAGCCGATAGAGATATAAATAGAACCGCCAAAGTGTTCCGATCCGCAATCGTGCACCTTCGAGTTTTCAAATTCAAAAGAGGAGAAATGGGTTGCGCACGCAACCCAGTTATTTATATCGTCTCCTACTATATTCACACGGACGTAGCCCTGTCATAGAATTGTACCACATCTCGTTTCAGATCTGGGATCACTGAGTGGGCCACGACATATGTGTGTGCGTGTGTGTGTGTGTCTGTGATTCCATCTGTCATATTATGAAATTCGTGTATTAATGAAATATGCAATTATAAAATAGAAAGTTCACCAAAGCCAAGTTGAGTACGTTTGCACAATATGTTATGATTCATTGCACGTTTCATTTTTAAACATAAAATTACATGTGTAATCAACATGAAGACGACAAATATCGTAACGAATTAAATAACACTACCCAGCCAACACAAACTCACGTGATACTGGAGGGATATCTTGCAGCGGGCACTCCTACCTGTTTCCTGCAAGTTTTTTGTAAGCTTTTTTTTGCGAGTCTTAAACTAAATAATGATTGAAACTATTTTTCGATCAACTTCTTTGCGAGATTTTGTATGCCACAGATTATAAATCTAAATACAACATTTAAAGATAATTAATTTGATGATTTTTTATATTTATCTCATAAAGAAAACATTTGGGCATTGCAAATAGAATTTAATTGATAATAATTTTTATTCTTTTTAATACTGAGCAGTGTTAAAAAATCAACCACATTTTCTTACATAGACATTTATTTACTCCTGGGTGTTATAAATAAACAAAATCCTGAAATTTAAAACTGAATTGAAAACAAATGAAGCATAAACAATCGCATAATCACAAACGTCATGTTACTTCCTTATTTACTGGTTTAATTGTAACTTTATTTTTTAACTGACTTCTGTTATTCTTTCACGTGTATCTTATTTCTATTTATCAGATTTAATAGTAATTAAAAAATTTCATTTTTGCCTTATTTGTTTAATTTAATGAGCCATATTTTAATTGTAAGTTTTCAAAATTTATGTTAAATGTGGATAGATTTTCGGATATATATATATGTGTGTGTGTGTATATATATACATATGTGTGTGTGTCACACAACAGACTGCCTAGACCCTCCGCGAATTGACTAAGCGGTGTCAGGCAAAGTCCTCAAAACGGTCATAGTGTAATCTAGTTCCCAACATAGTCGTGGTAGTTTGGCAGATTTTCGAAAAAAAGTTCTTGATCTAATGCTGGAAGTATTTTAAAAGTAAATTTTTATCTTGTGTAGTGGTGTCATAGTGTTGTTTTTATCGCTTTGGAATAATATTTATAAATCGACAATGTTTTTGAAAATTCTTAACGATGGATGACGTAGCGGAAAATCAAGCGATGAAAATCAAATTCAAAGTCAAATTTAGTGCCCTCAAAATTGCGGAGAACTCGTCGCGTATTTCAAATTTAGAAAGATATTACGTTAAATATGATACGTGTCGAGTTTATGTTCTATTTTTTTAGAAAAAAACTTACGTTGAATAAATAATTACATTGAAATAAAAATTGATGAATGTAATTAACACGTTTTCTTACAAATTGAATGCTGATCATTTCTAAAAAAAGAAACTTTCAAATCCGTTCAGGATTGCGACCTATAGACTATTTTGAATTGTAAATTCTCTAGTCAGCCTACTGTGGAGCGGGGAAAGTCAACCCCAGAGGTTTTTTTTACTTCAGACTTTGTCTGAGCTTGATGGGCACTTCGCGATTTGACTAAGCAGAATCCGAAGTGAAAGTGCTACTTCGGACTTTGCCTGACACCGCTCAGTCAATTCGCAGAGGGACTAGGTAGACTGCGGTGTGA
>NC_046659.1:48208279-48213313 GCF_010883055.1 Belonocnema kinseyi | reverse complement strand
CAGATTGCAATATACTGTGGTTGTGATGGTGGAGGTGGTGAGAGTGGATGGTCGAGCGGAGACATGCAGATTGGAATGTACTCAGGTGGTGGGTGAGGAGGAAGAGGAGAAGGTGGTGGCGGTGGAGGGACTGGCGGAGCCATGCAGACTTCAATGTAGTGTGGCGGTGGGGATGCTGGTGGTAACGCTGGAGGTGCGGGCGGGACAATGACAGCTGGGGGTAGAGATGCTGGTGGAGATGTGCAGTATTCAATAAACTGTGGTGGTGGGATTGGTGGTGCAACCACGACCTGGGGAGGGGGTAGATGTTTTATGTGTACCGAATTTGGCGGTTGTGGTGGTAGCGGTGGTAATGATGTTCGTGGTGGAGGTGGTGGTGGAGCCGGAGGGGCTGGCGGAGCCAAGCAGACTTTAATGTAATGTGGCAGTGGGGTTTCTGGCGGTGGTGCTAGAGGTGCTGGCGGAACAATGACATTTGGGGGTGGAGAGGCTGGTGAAGGTATGCAGTATTCAAAGTACTGTGGTGGTGGGGATGACGGTACTACCGCAACATGGGGAGGGGGTGCATGTTGTATGTATACTGAACGTGGAGTTGGGGGTGGATGTGGGCTAATGATGCATGGGGGTGTAAGGGCTGGAGGGGCTGTATATGGTGGCCCGCAAAAATAGATTGGCGGCCTAGAAACCGCAACTGGGGGTCGCTCAATATATGGTGGGTGTGCCGAAGTAGAAGCATAACAGAAAGCAGGTGATGGAGCTCGTGATGGCAAATACGCAGATACTGGAGGAGTTGGTGGAAGGTTTACGTAATATCGCGGTAGAGGAGGATTGGCCCAAAATGGTAAGGGTAAATTAGGAGTCCACCTTGGCACGGAACATTCTGGCTTCGAGCCATGAAGTGTAGTCAGCTGGAAAGCTGGACTCCTGGAACCGCCTACGAGTCTTCCGCAGGATGGTTTCTACAAAAAAGTAAAATTTGTGCAATAAATATCATAAATTAAATTCAATTTGTGCTTCTTCATTAAAAATAGTAAAGGTATTATCAAATTGTTATAGAAGATTTTTACCTTTTCATAGTTATTCCAAAAATAAATATGTACAGTAAATCCTGACCTCAAAAGCTTGACGTTCTACCTCTTTTTTCTAGCAAAATGAGTTACGGAACAAAAATTTCATCGTTGAATCTCTCTATTTAATGATGAGAGGTATTCTTTATTATTGATATTATGTATATTATTATAATGTATTATTAGTATGAAGTAATTTTCTTATGAATTTTTTCAAATTGTGGATGTAGATTTATTAAAGTACTATCTAATAGTATATGACATTAGAAAGAAGTTAATTACTGCAAGGTTGGGATAACTAAAATTGTAATTAACACCTTACGCGCGTAAATCCTATTCTAGAGTATCGTAAATGCTACATAGCTTAACTTAGCTGCTGCTTTTCTCACGAATTTTTTTTAAATAAGAAAACAGGAGAACACAACATACTAAGGGTTTACGAATAATTCAGAACTATTTGCCGTTTTGTTTATGAAGGGGAGCCCTGAAAATATGAAATAATAGATAGGTCCAAAAGGGTAGAAACTTTCACATGCTTTCAATTGATCGTCCTGAAGTTGGAGCTTCTTCAATTGGCTTGTGAGTGTTCTTTGTAGGGATAGCTTTTCATATGAATTTATGCTGTTAATATCTCAATTGATGGCAAAATTGTAAGCATTTTAAGATATTACTCACAAATATCAATTACAGAGAAATCCAAAAAAGAAAACTACAGAGTTATCCCTTAAAATTCAATAACTTATTACACTGAAGTTTTTGAAATTTCCATAGATTAGTGTTATAATTATTCTGACCGGAAATAAATAAAAAAGAATTCCTTCTTATCATTAGTACACGGTCTAATGTGAAAACTACTCAGTTTTAAAAAATGACACCTGTAAAGTGAAGAAAAACGAATCTTTCCTATAACTATACGGTCAGAAAATAATAATTCAGAGAATTAGATTAATTTGAATTCTTAACACAAATTAACTTTGTATGTCTAGATGTATCTACAATGACAACCTTACCTTGTTTTCTATTTCACATAAATGAGGAGCTGGCTTCTCATTTTCACATTTGCAGGAATCAGCAAACGTGACGTCAGTCACCCAGCCGGTGATCAAGAACAGAAACACTAATCTTCCCTTCATTCTGACCAAGTTCTAATTATCCTACCTGGTGCGATACTGACACATGAGATGACTGGCTCCAGATATACTCCCGATCTCTGAGAGAATTTAATTTTCCTGTTTTGGAATCTCGAAAATGCTTGGGTCCAATGATCCCAAGTTTACATTCGCCAGTACATAAACCAGGAAACAAAACGAGACTTCAACCCCACGCGTTGCTAACTTCGACCGGATCACCCGCATGACCTTCACTCCTCAGGAACTCGATTCTATACTCTTGCATGCCCGAAAGCCTAAACATGTTATGCATTCTTCTGTTTGTAAAAAAGTTTTACGCACAATTTTTAAACTCTTTTCCGCATAATGAATTTCACATGAAGTCTTCGACCATTTCTCAAGACTGATTTCATCATTTCACATATGTATAAGCAGATGTGAATAAATGTGTCAAATTATGGAATTCGCGTACTAACAAAATATGCAATTATTAAATAGAAAGTTAACTAAAACTAAATAAAGTACATTGACAAAAGAACCTATGTTTAACTTCACGTTTTATTTTTAAACATCGAAGTACATATGTAATCACAATGAAGACGATAAATATCGTAACAAATTAAATAACACTACCCAGTCAACACAAACTGATGCGATTCTGGTGGGATATCTTGCAGCGGGTACTCCCGCCTTTTCCCTAAAAGTTTCTTGCAAGCTTCTTTTTGCGCGTCTTGAACTGTAGTTCATATTTTAAAACTCAAAAATAAATTACCGATATTTTTTTCACAATTATTGTACATCGAATGTGTAATTAGTGTATATATCAAATTTTAACACGAATATAATCAATAAAATTTTGCATGTTTCGCAGGAGTTCAAACCTTAAACCCATCTACTAAGTCTAACGCTCAGAAATCGGTAACTTTTACGGTCAGTTACTTTGGCAATTTTGAATATTTAAAAAATTCCTCTATATCCACTAAGAACTAAATAATGATTAAAACTATTTTTTCATTACTTCTTTTCGATATTCTTTATGCCACAGATTATGAATCTACATACAACATTTTAAACTAATTGACCTGATGATGTTTCATATTTATCTCATAAGACAATCTTTAGGCACAAGAAATTCAATTTGTTCGATAATAATTATTATTTCTAATACTGAATAATTTAAGGAAAATTTTAATCCATTTCATCATATAGATTTGTATTTACTCCTTAGCGTTATAAATAAATAAAATCCTGAAATTCAAATGAACATTTAAAAAACATGGATGTATAAAAAATTGTATTATGAGAAACTTAATATTGCTTCATAATTTATCGCTTTAATTGTAGAAAACCTGCAGAAAACCTCATAACACCTGAGGAGAAATGCCCATTAAGCACTGCCGAAGAGATAAACAAAGCATTTAGGGGTACAAAGACCTTTTCCGCTGCAGGACCAGCAGGTATCAAGAACTTCTGGTGGGAAATGTTTACATTTAGGCACCAACATCTGGCCCGCATATTCATCTCATATTTGAAGTCGGAAAAGCCCATTCCGCAGTGGCTGGTCTTAGGACGTACTATACTCCTACCAAAAAAGGCAACTTGTCCAACCCACGGAATTGCAGGACAATAACTTTTTGAAGACACTGTATAGAATCTTCACATCTGTCTGAAACAACAGGATTGCTTGAAGAAATGATCATGGGTGGAGAGATATATATGAATAGCGTAGCTCGAAAACAAAAGTAGCAGGCTGCTGAAAGAAACCGCTAATTGACAGATGCGTCTGAAAAGATGCAGCAGTCCATTAGCGCGTCTGGTCAATGGCCTGGTTTGATTAACGTAAAGCTTTCGATACAACCTCTCATTGACTCATCATCTGTCTGTTGGAAAGCTTGAAGGTTCTTTAATAAATAGTGAGATACGTAGAGAGATTGATGCTCTTTTGGAAAACTAAATTTACTATCTTATCTGTCCCTATCTCTCGCACTACGAAATTCTTCTGGATAGCTCTGCAGTGACAGCAATCATTGCGAGCATGATATCACTTATGTATATTATATATATGACCTAATGATCTATACTTTTGGTAAAAGCAAACTTCAGAGTGCTTTATACATCGTAGAGGAGTACACAAGAGATATTGGTGTGAACATTGGATTGTATAAATGTGCCAAGATTCATCTGAAAAAAGGAAATATTGTTGGCGTTCTGAAGGACGCCGAGCTTGTATATATAAGTGTTATTATTAACATAGTATCTACTGAACACTCTAAGGCAGATAGCGTCAATTATTTAAAACAAGAAGTGTTATATTTTTTGGAACTACGATTTTTAGAAAATAAACTCAGTCTCCCACTAGAGTCCTATCAAAGTTGTTCAAGACTTCGAGAAATCAACTCTATTTGTGGTAGAATTTTCAGCTTGGGCCTAGCATAACATCACTGCCAAGGAGAAGGAAAAGAAGGAGAGGTATCAAGACCCTAAAAGGGAGCTGTAAGGGCTGTACTTATATACAACTCAATACTGACAAAGTGGGTTCTTTCAATGTTAAAAACCATGCCACTTTTTCTTCTGTTATGATTTTTACAGTAGTTAAAAATTTTAATTAAAACAACATTTAAAATATCGAAGCTTTATATAAACTGTCAATGATTATTAGTTTATGCGTGACATGTACTTACTTATAAAATCTTTGTTGTTAGAGAATGGGAGACTGCATATATCAATTTAATTTAACATCTCTTATTATTAAAAATTTATACTGCGCAATGTTTTATTTAAATCAATGTACAAATAAACTAAAATTATGTGGGTCTATGTAACTACTTCTTTCGATTTGTTTTTAAATTTAACACTTT
>NC_046659.1:48196281-48208179 GCF_010883055.1 Belonocnema kinseyi | reverse complement strand
CTCCTACGCCGCCCCCAGCCACCCTACCACCACAGTACATTGAGGTCTGCATCCCTACTTCAGCCCCATCTCCCCAACCTGCACCATCTCCCCCACAAACGCATTTACCACCAGAAACCCCATGGCCACACTACAGTGCAGTCTGCACCCCCCCGCTAGCTACTCCACCCTCAAAACCAGAATACACACCTCAATACATTGAGAATCCACCAATATGTATTTCTCGACACCCTGAAGCTCTACTAGCACCAAGACCGATCTGGAAGCCCTCACCTGCTCCAAGGTAACTGGTATTATATTTATTTATATAAATTAGTTTTATATGGCATGAAGGACAAAGTCCTTTTAGCATTTAGTTTTTTCAGGACAATTGTGAAGCTAGTCATATAAAGTGATAACTTAACGGACCGACACAAGAATCGTCGAAAAGCGAATTTCATACCAGCGACAAAAGAAAATTAAAACTGCGTACGCGTAAACTACTTTTATCTTAAGTGATTTTTTTGAATCCATGAATACAAATTTCGACTTTCCATCACTTTAAAGTTAAACAAATACAGATTACCCAAAATTAACTACTAGCACTCTATCAGGGTTATCAGTAATAATTGTCGGCATAAAATTTTAGTTAAAATATGTTAATAAAGAGTTTGTCATAAAAAACTTCGATAAATAATAAGCTAATACTAAAAGAAAAAAGAAATTGATCATGTAAAACACGCTTCTTTAGTGATTTCGTATGCATACTTCATTGGTGCTGTTATTGCGGACGGGGTTTAATCGTCCCATTTTTAAAAGAATTGAGATTTGTAATTTTTAAATTTCCTTTTTGGTTAAATAATAAGCCTATTATTATAAGCAAATTGACGAGAATTATTTAAACTGCATTTTCACAACATAAATAATTCTATGAATATTCAAGTAAACTATTATAAATCATTTTTATAAAAAAAATCTCAACTGTGTTATTTTCTCATAGAACACTTCACTGTTTACATTCATAGCATAGGCCGGCAATTACTCTAGGGCTCACTGTATTTATCAGAAAAGATATACTTTGAGTAATTACAATTTGTCATAGATTAACAATTATTAGTATTGCTATAAACATTTTTATCCAAAAATACTTAACTTTTGTGCTTTTCCCATAGCTAGAATGATTTTTCTGACGAGAATGGATTATAATGACCTTCAATCGCGTTTTGCTAATCCAAAACACTCTTAAACAGATATAATTTGTTATAAAAATGTTTATAAACAAATGTACCAGTCGGCGAAATAATCGCAGAAGAATAATGATTTTTTCTTTGCATATTTTTGGAATTCTTTATACTCTGTTAACTAACCAATTTATATTTATTATACACACACACACATATATGTATTTAGAGGGGTGACGGTCATGGGGACTATAGGGTAGGCTTTGGACCCACTCCATTGGGCGTGGGTTCGTTTTCCGGCCGAACGCTGTTGGTGGTTCGGAACTCACCTTAAACTGTAGGCCCCCCTTCTACCACAAGTATGTGCTAGGTGTAAGAAAATGTGGGAGAGGCACAATGTGTGGATATATATTTATTATAATTAATATGTCATTTATATTTATTTATATTTTATAGTTTGAATATTTATATTTACTTTCAATATTTCAGTATTATTTTAATTGTTATACTTAACAAACAACATAGAACTTCAATTGATTGTGATTGTTATTAAAAATTTAATTAAAAAAAACTCATATAGATTATTTACACAGAAAAAATAAATTCTCTTACCTTGAATATCCGACGATAAGATATTAGTAATACTTAAACTTAAATTAGAAAAAGAAGTAACATATAATCATCTGCATAATAGATAATCATAATTTCTGTGAAGAAATGCTTAATTGAACAATTTCTGTCCGAAAAATTTCTTTTGTCACAATATTTAGTTCGAATTGTGTTCACATTGAAGGTCAAATAAGACATTAGGTCTAACAGTAATTACACTTATTTAAATAATCCCATTCATAAGTTATTAACTTTCAATTCAAAAAATAGTTTTAACAATTGTTTAAAACAATGAAACATGTTAATTGTTGATTAATAGTGTTTGTTGAGTAACACAATGAAGCTAATACCAACAATACTTAAAGGAAAACGTTTTTCTGTATGTGTGTGTAGATTATATTTTTCAAATTATTTATAAAGATCATATATAAATTAATTTTTTATCTATTTAAATAATTTATGAACAAAATTAGACAGGAACCCGAACGAAACTCTCAACAATACAAATTAGTAATTCTTAACAATACAAATTATTTATATTTTACAGTGGTCCAAGTATAGAATTGTGCAAACATATTGATCATATTTTTATGTTTTGGCAATAGTTTCCCACTGTTTCGTACACATTGAAATTCGATCTGTTCTCTTTTCAGCAGCTTCGATTGTGAATACGCTTCCGGTTCTGGAAAGTCTTCCTCTTGGAAACTAAGGCCAATCTACGTTGAGGAATCCAGCAAAGAAGAATGTCCATAGTGATTAAAAGTCACTTTCGAAAATAATGACGACGATCTAAACCAAAAATCTGATGACTGAAATAATTTCCTATATACAACAAAACTTGTGTACAATGTAAAGTCTTGTTGTCTCGTGCTTTTACCACACTCTTCACATTCCAAAGATTTGTTACGAAAAGCGATATAAGGGGCCCTTCAAGTATTACGTAACGCAATTCGCCGCGAATTTCGATCCCTCCCCCTTTGTAACGCGGTTGCATAATAATACTTGGATGTATCCTAATTCACAATATCATGGTTTCATACTAATTTGTATTATATTTTACGAGTGAAAGTGATATTTTAAGATTTATATGCGAGTTTTTCAAGCCTTAAAAATAAATATTTATTATTCTATTTTAAAAAATGCGTTGTTATTCTTAACGAATGTGCCTAGAATAGATTTTTTAAACTGTTTGTTTCATAATTTAAAAAAACAACATAGTCCAATTTAAAATCGAGATTTATTTATATATATTTCATTGACGACCTGTTAAAATAGGTGATAAAATTCTGTATGTAGCGTAATTAAAATCTAATCATTTTTGGAAAAAAACATTTTTCATAAATTCAAGAAAATTCATTATAAAAATCTGTATTTGGTTACGAAAAACCAGGGCACTATAAAATCACAACAGATCGAAGATACAAACTTCATTGAATAAATTACATCTGTTTTTTACTTTGTCGAATTTCCCGTGCCGACAAAAACTCTTTAAATTGTCAAAACAAACAAGGAATTGATGAAATCGATAAAAGAATTATACGAGTTCAATCGCTCTTTCAACGATTTGATATCAGTAGATTGAAAAGAAGATTTTTTTGCGGAAGAGATTGAAATCGAAGATGTTGCCTGTTGAGATCACGATTTTCGTGTCAATTTGTTTTAAAGTGTACCAGACCATTGAATATATGAGGCAGCTGAATTAATCGAAGAGCAAGTTTCACAGAGGTCGCAATGAACAATTGTTGGCTTCTATCCTTTTGCATCAGTTCCTTCCTGGTGATCTCGTCATGTCCGGATTGTCAAGGATATCCTAAACACTCACACGATCATCCTGGATTCCATAGACGAGAAAATGTACATCGACGTGGCAAGCGTCATTTGGAACCAAATAAAGCTTTCCCAACTTTCTCGAAACTTCAAAACGATGAAAGAGTGGTCCTGGAACCTGATGGATTTCAAAACCCTCCAGCAACTCTTGATCGAAGAGCTGCTGATGAGAGACTTGCACCGTGGTTTAGACAAACCCGGGATTTAGCAACCTTCTTGAATGAACAAGCATTTCCATCCAATGAGGTATGAATTGAAAATTAATTTAGATGATTTTTTATTGAAATTAAAAATTAAAAAATTTGAAAATTTGTACATTTCAAATCATTTAACTTATTATATACGTCCCCTTTTAATTTCCGTTCAAATAAATTGTTAATGATATCTTATTTTCTATACATAAAATTAGAGTGTAGTTTCATCAAAGATATTATAACATAGATGCCGCAAGTGGTGACGGAGTGGGGAGAAAATATATATAGCTACTACATTCGTCGGGTGTGTAGCTGCTGCCCTCTTCGTACTACCTTGCTCCTTTTTTCTCTATAGGATAAATCGTAGCTCCAATGGTAGGATGTTAAATTTATATTAACCGTTGCTCCTCGCAGCAAATCCCTGTCTTAGCAAAGATTTCTCTAAACACCGATAAAGAAGAAGCAAGGATTCTGATATGATTTACAAAATTACAAATTACTATAAAATTATAATACTTTTGCAATTATAATCCTTATTTTATTTGTGAAATTAGTAACAATATTGAAGGTTCGCCGCATAAATTAATTGTAATGCTAATTTTGCAATTAAGTAAATATTTATTTTTTGAATTGGTATTACACAAATCCGGTCTATTAAGTTTAAATAATATAAATGTTTAGATCTCTTAAATGTGGAACGCTTGCAAATTTAAAATAAATAGAATTTAACCGGTAAAGATTATATAACTTCGAATCATTCAAATTTTGAACCCAACAACGCAAGATACGAGATAATGTCTTAAGGGGCAACTAAAGCTTTTAAAAATTCGCAAAAAATTTTCTTAAAAAATTTGGGACAGGACTTGTGATTTTGGTTTTATTTATCAAAATAATATGTAATCTATCGAAAATTCAAATTTTGATTTAAGTGACGCGAAATACAGGGACAAATTTTGGAAGAAATTTCAGCTTTTAAATATTCCTGCAAAATTGCGTTAAACCATTTTTTGATAGAAGTCGTCGTTTTTAATTTATTTGTCGAAATAAATATGCATATGCAAACATATAAAATGTTAATTTTACGCCAAATAGTAGAATTTTAAAACAAAAGAGATCGATTTTAAACCCTAAATATATTCGTAGACTTTTCAGATATAAGGAATTAACTTTGGTATAAATTTTGTTGGTTATGAAAAACAAACAATACGTGTCTCATCTTTTTCAATGTAAAAAATCTGCCCGCTACGCAGGCACATTCTCATCGCGCGCCGCAAAGAGCGCGCGACTTTTGGATCTCGCGCTTCGCGCTCGGTAATGTATTTACCTCGCGCTACGCGCTCGATAATTATATTTTAGAACTATTAAAAAACTATTTTAAAACCTTTTAAAACTAAGACTCAAAACATCCACCACTGTAATTTTGTGATTTTGAATTCTCTTTCGTTAAAAAGCTTAGCTCGAGAGTTTGAATGCACCTACGGCACGCGACTGATGGCAATGGCACTCCGTGCTTGGTCTTTGCATTTATCCCGCATTCGACCACAGACCTTTTAAAATCAAAGGTCAAAGGACCGACAACTGTAATTTTGTGATTTTGAGCTCTCTTTTTTAAAGCTCTTGCGGCTTTAACAAAGACATTCTCATCACGTATCTCGTTTTTATTGAATTTTAAATTCAATTATTACGTTTGAAATTACGTTTTTATTATTTTTATTGAAAAATTGCAAAATAAAGAGCAAATTGTATTTATCATGTTTTTACGATTAAATAAACACTACTGTGCATCTGTATAGGGGCCATCCATGTACCCCGTGGACACTTTAGGAGGGGAGGGATATGGCAAAATTCCACGCTTGTCCGTGAGGGGGTTCGGGGGGGGGGGGGGGGGGGGGGGGGGGGGGGGGGGGGGGGCTGGAATCCACGTGGACACACATTTCCCTAAATATGTGGAAAACATACTGAAATGAGACAAGGTATAGTGTAGGTATATTCGAACTTTTATGTTGCGCTCGCGCACGATATCATTTTTATTTTTATTTTTATTATAATTTTTTTCACGATTTTTTCTTTGAAATTCAAATCATGTTTATGTTTACGTTCCTAAGCTAATCCGCATTTTTTCAGCCAATTCGTCGCTTCTTTTGAACTTCTTGTATTCTGAAAGCTCAGGACAATTCTATGGGCGTCATTTAAGTACTCACTAAAATTTCAGATTCTTTTGTTTTCATAGTCAACAGTTCAAATTTCGTTGACATAGTACTTTCAAAACCTATTGGAAATGATTGTTTGAATGCTAAGAACTATCAAAAAATTTGACTGGCAGCTTCTCGGTGGTGCCAAAGTTGACTGGCAGGCTGTCAAACATGTCAAAAATTCGAGTGAAAAAACGTCATTTTAGTACTCTTGAAACCCATTGGGGATTATTGTTTAGGTGCAAAAAACTAACAAAAAGTTTTACTGGCAGCTCCTGAGTGGTGCCAAAGTTGACTGGCGTGCTGTCAAACATGTCATTCCCAATGGCTTTCAAGAATACTAAAATGACGGTTTTTCACTCGAATTTTTGAAATTTTTGACAGCCTACCAGTCAACTTTGGCACCACTCAGTAACTGCCAGTCAAACTTCTTGTTAGTTGTTTGCACCTAAAAAATTATCCCGAATGGGTTTCAAGAGTACTAAAATGAAGGTTCTAATTGTCATCCTGTCATTTTTTTATATGCTTGACAGCCTGCCAGTCAAGTTTGGCACCACTCAGGAGCTGCCAGTCAACATTTTTGTTAGTTCTTTGCATCTAAAAAATCGCCCGCAATGGGTTTTTAAGAGTACTAAAATTTAGTTTTTTCACTCGAATTTTTGACATGTTTTTGACAGCATGCCAGTCAACTTTGGCACCACTCAGGAGCTACCAGTCAAATTTTTGGTTAGTGCTCAGCATTCAAAAAATCATCCCCAATGGGTTTCAAGAGTACTAAAATGACGTTTTTTCACTCGATTTTTTGACCAGTTTAACGATAAATTGTTGCAAAATGCACCAATAGCTGTTAGCCAGTCAACGAATTTCGAACTGTTGACTATGAAAATAAAAGAATCTGAAATTGAAGTGAGTACTAAAATGACCTCCATGGAATTGTCGCAAGCTCCCGGACATTTCGAAGACTAATAATATCTATGTTTTCTTAAAATATGTCCACGTGGACAAGGTAAGGTGGGGGGGGGGGGTGTTTGTCAAAATTCCACGGCTGTCCACGGGCGTCATATATAGGGTCCTAAATAGTATCCTATGTTCTCTTTCGTCTCTTCTGAGCTTTTTCCAAAAATTTAATTTTTTTATTTTCAATCTCATATTCTAGGATATAAAAAAAATTTAATCGGCATATCGAAAAAGGATTAATAATAAATTAATAGATCTTTTGAGGCGAACAACTTTTATCTGTTAATTTTAGTTCATACCTTGTGTCACTTTTTTCGAAAAAATTTTAATATTTTTATTTTGAATGTTATTTTTTACGACTAAAGCAAAAACTACGTGTCCTATTAAAAATTATAGCTCTGTTCTGGATAAACAAGTTTTGTTGCGTTTTTTTTTCGTAGCTTGTGTCAAAAAGCGATTCATTATACATTTGTAGTTCTTTCTAGTGCTCGCAATTTGAGCTTTTTAATTTTTTTCGTGTCTTGTATAGTTTGACCAAAAAATGGAATTTATAGATTTTTCATTATTTTTGGTACGATCAAATTTGGAATGTTCAACTTTTCGACCAAATTAAAAAAGTTGTTATCATAATCTTGTAGGGCTTTCAAAAAGCAAGGTTTTTCATCTTCTGACTTTTTATAAATCATGCGCTGTTTGGCTTAAAATGTTCATTTTAGTTGTTTTTTTTGGGGGGGGGGGGGTCGAAAATGCGCTAACTCTGATCATTTTCTTTTCATAGAAAAAATTTATAGGGATAAATTGTTTAAGTTTCTGAGTACTATGAATAACCATACATAGAATTTTTTAATCTTAAAAAAATGTGGTTTAAAAATTGTTTGGAACGACCAAATTTGGAATTTTCTTCTTTTCGACGAAATAAAAAAAGTTATCATAATACTGTAGGACTTTCAAATGGAAAAGTTTTTCTTTTTTTGATTTTTTTTTTTCATTTTGAAAATGCTCCAACTTTGATATTTTTCTTTTTATAAAAAAAAGTCATTAAGATAAATTCTTTGACTTTTTGAGTGATATTAACAACCGTACATAGAATTTTTATAGCTTAAAAAAAGGTTATTTCGAAAATTTTTTGTACGATCAAATTTGGAATTTTCAACTTTTCAACCAAATTGAAAAAGTTTTTTTTATAATCTTGTAGGACTTTTAAAAAGCAACGTTTTTCTTCTTCTGACTTTTTTTCGTATTATGCGTTGTTTGGCTTGAAATATTCATTTTAGTTTGTTTTTTTGGATTTTGAAAATGCGCTAACTCTGATAATTTTCTTTTCATAGATGTTTCAAAAATGTTTGGTACGGTCAAACTTGAAATTTTGAACTTTTCGACCAAATTAAGAAAGTTGTTATCATCATCTTGAGACTAAACGAGTGTGCCATAGGTTATGTGTATAATGTTGAAAGTGTATGAAAGATTACTCTTAAGCCTTAAAAAGATTAAAAACAAAAATGTCACTATCAAAAATCGGAAAAAATATTCTTCTATGCAAAGAAAATTTCTGTGAATTAAAGAAATATATTCACTAGCTTACATTCGGAAACAAGTTTATTTGATGGAAGTATCTTCAAGTAGGGTAGAGTGGGGTTAAAAGTGCCGCGGGGAAAAACTGCCACATATTATAAAATGTGGAACTTGAATGTATATATATATTTGTTTATGCAAAAGTCAAGAAAATGCCTCATTTAATTTAGGCGCAGTGTTATGAAAAATAAACTTTGGCCACTTTAAACCCCGCCCTACAAATTATTACTTTTTGTGTTATCGTATGTAGCACTTTTTCCCCCTGGCACTTTTAACCCCACTCTGCCCTAACTAAAACATCGGTTAAATCGAAATTTCATAGAAGTAGACCCTTTTCCACCTCCATTTGTACCAAAAAATCCACCTATTTGTACTGAAATTTTAGTACCTGTAGCCACGGTATGATTTGATTCAAAGACATTCCTTTAGTTCAAAGCAATAATTCTTTGTTTGAAGACAGATCTTTCTTTAATTGGACATGATTTCCTTGACTTGAAAGTATATCTTGGTTGAATAAAGAAAATTATGTTAAACGAACTGTATCTTTAATTCAAGACAAATATTTTTCTGATATTTTCATAAATATTTACAGTTGAAATTAAATGCAATTTTGTTCAACTTTGATTAATATTTATTTGTTTAATGTTTCATCATAACGTGATATTGTTATTTGGTATTTTAAGATGGGTATTAATCGTGTTTGATTTCTAAAACAAAAACAACGTTGCACTATTTCATTTATAACTTTTTACTATAATTTAGATTTACAGACATTCTTAATTTTTAAATTATACAGTGTAATTTTAAAAATTATGAAATTAAAGTGATATGACTTAGAAAATACGACAACTTCAAGTCGGTTGTGTTCAAAATTGTGCAATTTTAAAAGTTTGGTTTCAAACGTCTTAACGTTACAAACATTATATTTATTTATAATCTATATTGTAAGAATATTTCATGAAAGATATCTAATACTCTCTCCAAAATACTAATTGAGTTTCATAATTTAAAAAAATCATTTCCGAGTTTTATTTTTTATTGCTTTTTCTGGTAAGTTGAGAAATTTACATTTAACAGAAAAAAATTACAATAACATTTTTAAGATAAATATATTATGTACATATTTATAACTTAAGAATACATCGAAATATTTCCGTTCTGTTCGCAATATCGTTTTAAAGAACATCAAAAAATAGTTAATCTTGGAGATTTAATTATTTAATGACAATGCACATACCTAATCACTCTGTGATTCAATAAGATCTAGAGAAAAATCAATATTACATACGAGGCCGTTACAAAAATTTGTAACTCTCTGGGGGGGGGGGCACAACGAGGTTCGCTCCAATGTTAAACATACACAGACCTTATACAGAAAAAGCGACCGGGGGGAGGGGTCCAAACTGTCATGAAAAAGCGTTAAGTATTTTTGAAACGGCCTGCATATGTATGAGGTGTCAAAAAATGGTCTCTTCAAAGTATATATCATTCAACACAGAATTTCATGAAACCTATAAATCCATAAGGTCTCAGAAAATTATTTTTGGTGCCTGTTTTGAAAATCTTAAAAATCAGTTTTATCTGGATGGTCTGAAAGATCTAAATTCTAAAATCTGAAATTCTATCGAAGAACCTAGAACTTAATCGAAGGAAAGTATCCTGGAAATTTATACTCAATATCTTCTGTTAGCTTTAGTAAATTTCCCGAGTACCCCATTCTTTAAATTGAAGGATTAAACTTAGAGGCGTAAAGAAAAGCAGGTACATATCTGGGACGAGAGGGTGGAGCACTTCTGACACTCCTATTAAATCCCATCGTTTTTGTTGTTTTTCATGAAATATTTTCTATTTCTTTTAACCATCATGTCTACTTATAATTCTTTAAATTTTTATCAATTCAAAAGCAAATTGTTATCTTGTATAAAAAAGGTATTTTAATAAGGTATAATAGGGGCATGATTCCTCAACTGCCCAAACTCAAAAAGTCAAGTTTTTTCGATTGTCTCTAAATTCTGGGAATATGTTCGCCTGCCCAACAGTAGTTAATCCACAAACTTATAGACCAGGATTACCAACCCTCCCCAAGTGAGGGGGGGTTGAATTTTCAACCCCAATGTCTGCAGGGGTAGTTTCAAACGCCTGTAACTTCCTTTCTAATTACGCGATTTTAAATTTTTATGAGGGTTTTGGAAAGTGCTTTTTACAAGCTTTCATTCTATTTTATTATTTATAACAAAAAAAATTGTTTAAACAATTTTTTCAATAAATCAATTGTTTATTTAACTTTTTTTGCAATTTAGACATCTACGATTTTTTTTAAATAGTCTCAAAAGAAAGCTTGACTTTTTTACTATGAAAAATGTGTAATAAGAAAATGGACACATTGAAATTCATTGAGTTACAGAGCCGGTTGTAGAGGGAGTCCTCGCGCTCGCACTCGGGCGTTATGCGGCAGCATACCGCGGAACAGTTTTCAAGTATGCCATTTTTTTGTATAACTTACTTTTCTCCTCATAGGAAAATCGTTTCAGATCCAGCTGTCCCTTTGCGTTCGGAGCGAATGAATGATATTTGAGTGTACCTGGTATCGTCACAGCCTTACTAAATCGATCTGCAGAAGGTTCGCAAAGTTGTATTTGTTCTTAAAATGCTGTGGTGCTCCATCTGTGACATAATGAAATTTCTTAGGATTGAAACGCTTCTTAAGATAGTAAACAATTAACCTTTGGTATAAATGCACAACAACCGTGTCATGGTGTAAGTTGTCTGAAATAATAGCTATGCTCACATGCTTCAATTCGTTCTTCTCTTTATAGTAGATAACTACTGTAAAATTGGACGCCTGATCATTATTCCAATGAGAAGATTGGATCGCATTTTGAAACACGTAAGCATAGGTTTCTGCAAAATCGAACATAATCAAGAAATGTTCAACTAATAATGTGGCTTTGAGGTTCTTCAGGAATTACGCCTGCTGCTTTGCATAAAATTCATGAGACTTTAAATTCAATAGTTTTTCGCAGAGTCGTTCAAGAAAGATGTCGGTTTCTGCTACCTCGGTCACTAGATTACTTCTGTCCGTTTGTTGCCAAACTTGATATCTTAATTCGTTGACGCAGTTCTCATCTAAAATTGCAGTCAAATGTTCTTTCAGGACTTGAATGCCAGGACAATTTTCACATTCACTAAAATGACAAGTAGGAGTTGGATTGCTGCACATTATTACTTTGAACCAGGCATGGTAGTCAGTCAATTCTATACTGGAGTCGACAGTTAGATGCTTACTATCAATAGCATCTAACATCAGATGCACATTTTCGTGATATATACACACGCAAACCGTATGTGTGCCACTCCCTCCAGCCAAAACACAATGTCGTGGTCTGA
>NC_046659.1:48184936-48196181 GCF_010883055.1 Belonocnema kinseyi | reverse complement strand
TAGTTTCCTTGAATTTATCTCTGATTTGTTGAAGAACTTCAAGGCCCGCTGCGTGATTAGGATCTTTACAGTCTTTACAATTTTCATAATTTTTACATTCTTTTTTAACCAATAGAAAATCAGGTTCGCCTTCAATTGATTCTTTGCCTGTAATATCATTATCAGCTTCGTCATTACATAAATCTTCTTCCACTCTGATAGCATTTTCTTCCATACTGGTTTCATTTTAAGGCTTCTGTAAAAAAACTCTACTAAATTCTTTTCTACAAACATAAAATATCCTTGCATTTCTCGTTAATTGAGGAAATTCGGATCTTTGAATTACAGTCACACGTCTCAAGCTGTGTCCAGTACATAAGTCATTTCTGCGAAAAGGATTTGCACAACGATTGCCCCAATTTGTTTTTATTGCCATTATTACTTGGAAATAATTTTAATATTAGTTCCAATATCAGAAAAAATGAATCAAGAATATATTTCCTAATTTAAGCAAGCAGAGCAACATAAAAATATCTATTATAAAGTCATCTGAGCTTCGGGTACAGAATGAATAGAAAACAAAATCAACAGAATTTATTCAGCTCATATAAACTAAAACGATTTTCTTTCTTGTGAGAAAGAAGTTTCTAGACAGCCATGTAGCGGTCAAATTCTGAAGCTCGACATTGTTTCCTTAGACCACGTCAGTAACATAGATATTATATGAATACAGGTTCAATTCGCAGCAGTATAAAAGATGTAGTTTGTATCACAGAACAAGTAAATTACCCGTATTTTTAGAATAATCTAATTCATAAATTTGTATTAACAATTGAGTAGTTGGATGCAAGAACAGCTTGCTTGCATTTTTAGAAGTCACTTGTGTTTCTTTTGTTTTGCACATAATTTCGTGGAGAATAAATGAAGAGCAAGTGAGTTCTGAAAATACAAGGAAGCCGTTCTTGCACCCAACCGCTCAATTAATCAATATTTTCGATTAAGTGAATAGTTTTTTCCGATGACTTCATGCAATTTTGGATCAATGTGAGTAATACAAAAAAATGGCACACTTGAAAACAGTTCCGCGGTATGCTGCCGCATAACACCCGAGTGCGAGCGCGAGGACTCCCTCTACAACCGGCTCTGTAACTCAATGAATTTCAATTTGTCCATTTTCTTATTAGACATTTTTCATAGTAAAAAAGTCAAGCTTTCTTTTAAGACTATTTAAAAAAAATCGTAGATGCCTCAATTGAGAAAATAGTTAAATAAACAATTGATTTATTGAAAAAATTGTTTAAACAATTTTTTTGTTATAAATAATAAAATAGGATGAAAGCGTGTAAAAAGCACTTTCCAAAACCCTCATAAAAATTTTAAATCGCGTAATTAGAAAGGAAGTTACAGGCGTTTGAAACTACCCCTGCAGGCATTGGGGTTGAAAATTCCACCCTCCCTCACTTGGGGAGGGTTGGTAATCCTGGTCTATAAGTTTGTGGATTAACTACTGTTGGGCAGGCGAACATATTCCCAGAATTTAGAGACAATCGAAAAACATGACTTTTTGAGTTGGGGCAGTTGAGGAATAATGCCCCAATAAGTCAATATCAATTGAGAATGAAATTCTCGGTTACAGAAGTTTAAAATTTATAACTTAACTTCAATTGAAATGTTTACTCAAATGGGCTTTCTGTTCGCTATAAATAAATATATATTTATCTATTAATTAGAAAAATATATTTAAGAAATAATTGTTAGAAAGACGTAAAGGCTTCAACCCATGTGAACGATGCAAAACATGTACCGAAAATATCCAGCTAATCGTACCAAAAAGTCGATATATAGAGCCCCTTCGTCCTGAAATTCGTGCCAAAACTTCTGTACACGGAGCCCTGTCATTAAAAAATAGAAACTTTGAAAATTGAAACGTTTATGGTTGAAATTAACATCAAAGAAGCTGAGGCTCGAACTGAGCAGTATGGGATTTTAGATAAAAAATTAATTGATAAAATATTAAAAACTATGCATTTACTGATACATGTTCGTACTGTTGAAATTGATCCTAAATTTCTAATTCAGGTTGTACACTATTTAGTAATTATCTCAAGTTCAAAAATTATTTTAAAACTTGAGGAAAATATTTCCATTTTTAATTGTAACTCACTTTAGAAGATTGCTCTAGGCGAACTTTCGAATAAGTATTTTATTTTAAAATTATTTAGTTATTTAGCCTTATTCAGAGCTAAAACGTACCACAGAGATTCGTAGAGAATCCTCTAAAGAATGAAATTGAGTTAAGTAAAAAAAAACCTCTTATAAATGTTAATTTTGTGGAAAATGGAGATTTAAGACTTTTGGTGGGAATTCGATTTATTCAAAAGATTTTTCTTTGGGAAAAGAAGCGTTTTATTATTGTATTGTTTTAAACAAAATTTAGGAAGACAAATATGGTCCAAAAAGGTATTAAAAAAGGTCAGAGGCTAGAGAATTTAAAAAAAAAGATGAAGATGGGATACAAAGTACAGTCAACTATTTGCTTTAGAATCACCAACAGTCTTATTTTACTATATTTTAAAAAACGAGATTTCTAACAAATCCTTTTATCAAAATATGTATTAGATTGTTAAAAAATTTTATATACAAAAAGCCCAGTTTCGGAAAAATGTTGGTTATCTAGTTCTGCACTGAAATAATTGAAATGTACATAATGTTTTAAAATTTATAATCATATAAATAAAAATGTTCACAATTTAAAAACAACCCCGTTTCAACATGAAAGCATTATAAATTATATATAGTATTGGTCAAAATAAAATAGCAACAAAATTTCAGCTTTAAAATTTGAAGGGCCTAAAATTAAAAATAGAATAGTGTCCAAAATTGAACAAATGTACAATTCTGCAATTGTTTCATTATAAATGTAAAGGCTTAATAGTTGAAATTTTTCCAAATGAAAACTTTCATAAGCAAATCATATCAACTTTAAGTGCTAAAAATTAGAGGTGAATCTCATATTAAAATAAGTATGAAGTTTCATATATGTAAATAGTTTGGAGGTACAAAGTTTTGAATTTCTTATTAGTTATTGTTAGTTTATTTTTATTTTCCTAGATCGTCGGGTAACACATAGTTTTAATTGCTCCAGTGATAATTAATATTTTCAGAAAATTCTATTATGGACTGAAAATCTATTCAGCGACAGTGCCTCTTTCGCTGATTTTACTCACAACAACTGTTAAGAGGGGATGGATGCTTTTGCGGGTAGAGAGGCACAGTGGGGTGGGTCAAGATTTTTACCTACAGCGCCGTCTACATTTATCATGACCTGCTAATAATTCTATCCCCACTCCGACTCCACTTGCCGCATCTACTGTTATAATATCTTTGGTTTCATGTCTCTAGATTTAATTGTTAAGTTCTGTAATTTAAATTTTAATTGAGATATCACTTTAATTGAAAAATTTTAAATAACATATCGACATTTTAATATTGAGAAAACAGTCCAATTATTAGGATTGTTGAAAAAAATGCGACTCTCCATTTCATTGTCGATTTTTTCGTTTCCATCGGGTTTGTTAATCATGAATGCACGATAATTCCATTAAATTATAAGATTAGATATTTAATATTAATTTAAAATCTCATAAAAAGTATCACTGATGATGAAATTTTGAATAAATATCCTTCTTCATGTATTCCTGAAAAAATAAGGAAACGCTTGAATACAATTTGTATTCAAAATATTTTAAATATACATAAAATTAAATTATTTTTCAAAACTCGAAACTTAATAGATAAATCAATCAAGTCACCTCGGATTCATTCCTATAATAACATTTATAAATATAAAGAAATTTTAAGCAGGAGTTAAATTCATTAAGTTAGTTTGATAAAAGTTTAAATAATTTATTCATTTTTTCTAAATTATTAAAAATATACATAATATTTAATTGCAGATTGTCCAAACTCCCCTGTTAGTGACTAAAAGGCAGGAGAATCAACATGCGCCATGCGAAATAGAACCGACCGTAAATAAGGCTTTGCAAGATATCACAGAATTATACGGATCACTCGTGACCACTCGTAACAATTTATGTCGGAAAGATTCTATGAGACCACAAATTATACCTACCTCGCTCTCTTCGATGATAGGGGAGTCTTCGTTAGAAGACTTAATGGATTCATCAGTCAAATTCATACGCCAGCTGAAGCAATATTTAGGTATCACGGCACCTAAACCATGTATATGTCTTCAGAAATTAATAACTTCAGGGTCTCCAGGTGAATGAAGCTCATAAATCATAAATTTTATCATTTCCCACGTATATTTAATGTTTTCTGGATTTTTTTCTCAACCGTTATTAAAATATGATAGCAGAAATATATATTTATTCAAGAAATTAAAGAATATTACACATAGTCGCGAAACTAAACTACATTAGCGCGCTCACAAAAATATATAATATAAATTGTGAGTAAATATAGATTAATTTGTTATTCTTTTTCTATCTGCAGGTGTAGCTGGTTTTACAAGACTTTCTGATTTTGCTCCCGGATTCCCCGGCGGCCCTGGTGGACATGGTAGGCCAGGTGAATCAGGAGAAGCAAATGGTCAAGTATTTTCTGAATGTGCTTCTGCATCGCCATGTGCTATTGGCAGACCGGTAGACCGTGGACCAAATGTACCAAATGAACTCAATGGAATAGATTGGGAAGAATATTTTAAACATGCCTCTGGAACTGTAGGCGATTCTGGCCGACTAAATGTGCCATGTGGACATAATGGAATAAATTGGTCAGGCTCTTCTGAACAGGCTCTTGAAATTGCAGAAGGGCTTGGTGGAATTGGCGGACCAAATGTACCCTACGGACCAAATGGTATTAATTGGGCAGAATCTTTTAACAATGTTCCTGGAAGTCCAGGTGGTCCTGGTAGACCTGGCGGAACAAGTGACTCTTTGGGCCCAAACATACCACATGAAACCAATGGAGTGAATTGGGCAAACAATTTTCATAATGCTCCTGGAACTCCAGGTGGTCCTGGCGGACCTGGCGGATCAAGTGTAGTTATGGGAACGAGTGTAGATCACGGACCTGATGGAATAAATTGGTCAGGATCATCTGAATATGTTCTTGGAACTCCAGGCGGTTCTAGTGGACTTGACTGGCCAAATGTACCATATGGAGCCAATGGAATAAATTGGGCAGGAAGTTTTAATAATGCTCCTGAAAGTTTAGGCGTTCCTAGTGGTCCTGGCGGGCCAAATATACCATATGAGCCTAATGGAATAAATTGGGCAGGAGCATTTAACAGTGCTATTGGAAATTCAGGCGGTATTAAAGGATCTAGCGGTCCGATGGTACAATATAAAACCAATGTAATCGATTTGGCAGAATCGTTTAAACATACTTCTGGAAATCTGGGCGGTCCTGCTGAACTAAATATACCATATCGACCTAATGGACTAAATTGGTCAGGGTCTCCTGAACAGGCTCCTGGAATTGCAGTAGGTTCTGGTGGAATTGGTGGACCAAATGTACCATATGGACCCAATG
This sequence comes from Belonocnema kinseyi, assembly GCF_010883055.1. NCBI lineage: Eukaryota > Metazoa > Arthropoda > Insecta > Hymenoptera > Cynipidae > Belonocnema > Belonocnema kinseyi. The sequence continues at coordinate 48,190,646 of NC_046659.1, read as the reverse complement.
GAATAAATTGGGCAGAATCTTTTAACAATGCCCCTGGAACTCCAGGTGGTCCTGGCGGACCTGGCGGTTCAGGTATAGTTTTGGGACTGAGTGTACCTTATAGACCCGATGAAATAAATTGGTCAGGATTATCTTTATATGCTCCTGGAACTCTAGTCGGTCCTGGTGAACCCGTCGGATCGAATATACTATATGAACCTAATGAAATAAATTGGGCAGGATCTTTCAATAATGCTCCTAGAACGCCAGGTGGTCCTGGTGGACCTGGCGGATCAAGTGTAGTTTTGGAACAAAGTGTAGCTCACGGACCTGATGGACTAGATTGGTCAGAATCATCTGAATATGCTCCTGGAACTTCAGGCGGTCCTCGTGAACCCGGCTGGCCAGATATATTATATGGACCCAATGGAGTAAATTGGGCAGGGAGTTTCAACAATGCTCCTGAAACTCTAGGCGGTCCCAGTAAACCTAAATGGCCAAATATACCATATGAACCCTATGGAATTGATTGGGCAGGATCTCCAGAACAGGCTCCTGGAGTTGCAGAATGTGCTGGTGGACCTGGCGGATCAAGTCTAGTTTTGGGACAGAGTATAGCTTACGGACCTGATGGAATAAATTGGTCAGAATCATCTGAATATGCTCCAGGAACTTCAGGCGGTCCTAGTGGACCTGGTTGGCAAAATATACCATATGGAACCAATGGAATAAAATTAGCAGGATCTTTTAACAATGCTCCTGGATATCCAGGAGGTCCTGGTGGACCTGGCGGATCAAGTGTAATTTTGGGACAGAGTGTAGCTTACGGACCTGATGGAATAAATTGGTCAGAATCATCTGAATATTCTCCAGGAACTTCAGGTGGTATTACTGGATCTAGCGGTCCGATGATACAATATAAAACCAATGGCATAGATTTGGCAGGATCTTTTAAACATACTTCTGGAATTCTAGGCGGTCCTGGTGAACTAAATGTACAATATCGGCCCAATGGAATAAATTGGTCAGGATCTCCTGAAGAGGCTCCTGGAATTGCAGGAGGTCCTGGTGGACCTGGCGGATCAAGTGTCATTTTGGGACAGAGTGTAGCTTACGGACCTGATGGAATAAATTGGTCAGAATCATCTGAATATTCTCCAGGAACTTCAGGTGGTCCTGGTGGACCTGGCTGGCAAAATATACCATATGGACCAAATATAATAAAATTGGCAGGATCTTTTAACAATGCTCCTGGATATCCAGGTGGTCCTGGTGGACCTGGCGGATCCAGTGTAGTTTTGGGACAGAGTGCAGCTTACGGACCTGATGGAATAAATTGGTCAGAATTATCTGAATATGCTCCTGGAACTTTAGGCGGTATTGGTGGTTCTAGCGATGCAGAGGTACTATATGAAACCAATGGAATAGATTTGGCAGGATCTTTTAAACATACTTCTGGAAATCTAGGCGGTTCTGGTAAACTAAATGTACCATATGGATCCAATATATTAAATTGGACAGGATCTTCTAAACTGGCTCTTGGTGTTGCAGGAGGTCCCGGTGCAATTGGCGGACTGAAACCACCATATAAAACCCATGGAATAAATTGGGAAGGATCTATTAACAATGCTCCTGGAACTCCAGGTATTCCTGGTGGACCTAGCGGATCAAGTGTAGTTTTGGGACAGAGTGAACCTTATCGGCCTGATGTAATAAATTGGTCAGGATCACCTGTATATGCTCCTGGTACTCTAGTCGGACATGGCGGACCTGGCGGACAAAATATACCATATGAAACCAATGGAATAAATTGGGCAGGATCTTTGAACAGTGCTCCTGGAACTTCAGGCGGTTTAACTGGATTTAGCGGTCCGATGGTACAATATAAAACCAATGACATAGATTTTGCAGGATCTTTTAAACATACTTCTGGAATTCTAGGCGGTCCTGGTGAACTAAATGTACAATATCGACCCAATGAATTAAATTGGTCAGGATCTCTTGAACAGGATTCTGGAATTGCAGGAGGTCCTGGTGGAATTGACGAACAAAATTTACCTTATGGACCCAATGGAATAAATTCGGTTGAATCTTTTAACAATGCTCCTGGAAATCCAGGTGGTCCTGGTGGACCTGGCGGATCCAGTATAGTTTTCGGACAGAGTGTAGCTTACCGACCTGATGGACTAAATTGGTCAGGATTATCGGAATATGCTCCTGGAACTCGAGGCGGTCCTGGTGGACCTGGCTGGCCAAATGTACCATATGGACGAAATGGAATAAATTGGGCAGGAAGTTTCAACAATGCTCCTAAAACTTTAGGCGGTCCTGGTAGTCCTGGCTGGCCAAATATACCATATGGACCTGATGGACTAAATTGGTTAGGATCTTCTGAACTAGTTCGTGGAATTGCAGGTGGTCCTGGTGGAATTGGCGGATCAAGTGTAGTTTTGGGACAGAGTGTACCCTACGGGCCCGATGAAATAAATTGGTTAGAATCATCTGTATATGCTCCTAGTACTCTAGCCACTCCTGGTGGACCTGGCTGGCCAAGTGTACTATATGGAGACAACGGAATAAATTTGACAGGATCTTTCGACAATGCTCCTGAAGGTCCAGGCAGTTTGAGTGGACCTGGCGGACCAAATTTACCATATGAAACAAATGTAATAGATGGGGAAGGATTTTTTAAACATAAATCTGGAACTGTTAGCGGTCCTGGTGGACTATATGGACCCGAAGGAATAAATTGGTCAGGATCTTCTGAACTGGCTCCTGGAATTTCTGAAGGTCCTGTTGGAATTGACGGAACTAATATACTTCATGGACCCAATGGAATAAAGTGGGCAGGATCTTTTTATAATGCTGCCAGAATTCCAGGTGGTCCAGGCGGACCTGGCGCGTTAAGTGTACTTTTGGGGCAGAGTATCGGTGGGCCAGGCGGCCCTGGTGGACTCGGAGGACCAGGTGGACCGGGAGGACAAAATGTCTTAGTATCTTTTCATTGTACTCCTGGATCTCCAGTCAATATCCATGAACCGAGCGTTCTTGGTAGACTAGGTGGAGCAGGAGAAGTAAACGGTCTAGAATTTTCTGATTGTACTCCTGGTTCTCTAGGTGGTCTTAGTGGATCAGGTGGAATACATTGGTTCGGATCTTCTAAGCACAGTGCACCATATAGACCCGATGGGATGATCAGGAGAGGATACCCTGTAGGACATCATCCAGTATACGCAGCATATTTTCCAGTTTTACCTCATAGAGCCTTGTTCCCTTCACCATGTGAAGCAACTTCTATTGTTCCTTCAAAATCGTTACCTTCACTACATAGATGGAAGATGCCAGTAAGTACGTGTACTCTGCATAATACAATTTCATATCCTAACAATCTCTCTATATCCTTAAGTCGAAAAGAAATCGAAAAAAATCTTATTTGGTTTCTACCTTCTTAACTATTCATATCCAGTTATTTCCATTTCAGCGACCTATTTCACGATGCCGGAGGATGCCACAAGTTGAACACAGTTCTCCATGCTTATGTTGTCGACAATCACAACTAAAACCACCACCATTTTTGGAACCTTCTTCTACGCGACTTCATCATTCCCAACAATCTTGGACATATTGTGGAAAATCATCAGGCCAACCTTGCTCTCAATCATCATATTCGGGATTTACTCCTCCGCAACGTCCATTATTACCGCCATCTTGCAATAATGATGTACATGTGAATGATGATTTAGCTTTAGCGTCAACTTCAACTTTAACTTCACCTCAATCTACTTCTCAATTAGCTCAGCGTTTTCTACTCGATAATTCTCGGACTGGTTTAAGATCGCCGTCCTATTCTTCACCTAAACTTTCATACTTTGGCGGATCTTTCTTTGAAAGGTCAACAGCACAAAATTACATCCCATATCGAACAATTGGATCATCATTAATGAAAGTCCCTTTACTATTGCCAGGAACTTGTTCACCGGTAGGATCTCTTTCAGTCTCAGAATGTGAAACTCCTTTACCTTCATCCACTTTAGCTAATGCTGTTCCTTTACACGCGCCGCATCCATGTCATTGCTCATATTCTCAACCTTCTATATCTGTCCTGCCGATTGCATTTCCGTGGCCAACGGTATCATCGAATTCACTTCCAGTACCAATTTCTAATGCGAAAGCATATAGTGCAGCTTCTTCATCGGCAAGTTTAGCAGCAAGTACAGCAACGACTGCAGCGGCAACTGCAGAGGCAAGTGCAGCAGCCAGTTCAACATCATCAGCCATTTCGTCAGCCAGTTCTTCAAGTACAGCATCTAGCACTGTCGGTTCCTCCTTAAACTCACAAATTGATTCTCAAAGACTTCCAGCATATGAAGCATCTATTCTACCCGTACCATGTCCGGTACCTATCCAAGCTATACGCCCCCTGCCATGTTCGGAAAGTGGTCAATCCTTAGCATCAGCGCCATATACGGCACCCGTGCCTTGGTCGTCAGGACCTCATCCAAGACAGCCTCAACAATCTGCTATCACAGCATCTAATGCAGGATCTTTGAGTTCTTCAGTTGCTTCTTCTTTAGCAGCCAGTTCGTCAGCCGCTAGTTCTTCGTCTCATTCACAGATTCAGACGCATAGCCCTCTACTTTATTATCTTCCTTTACCACGAACTGCACCCATTGAATCTCCACAATGTTGCCTTCCAGCTCCATCACAATCTGCAATTACAATAACAATGCCATCGTTGCCAATGGTAAAATCTATCATTTCATCAGCAGCCTCGGCAGCTTCAAGTGCAGCAGCTGCAGCTTCCAGTGCGGCAGCTGCAGGATCAAGTTCAACAGCTTCCTCAAGTTCATCAGCGTCTTCAAATTCAGTAGCAACACCTTGTTCATCAGATTGTCCTTGTACAACTCCACCTTCTCCAACTACATTAATATGCACGAGACAGCCCAGCACAACAATACACACTACAACTGCTGAGAGACCTATCGCATGCTCAACGGAATGTGAATCGGAGACTGTAACAACGACAGCTCCACATCATCACAAGAATCATGGAGGCCACAAACTGCACAAAAAGGGAAAAAAGGGGAACAAGAGCGAGGAAGAAGATGATCCCGAATTTAAATCGTTTCCGCTTTCAAATCCATTTGCATAAATAATTATTCCAATTCATCCCAACATCTCCTTAATTTATTAAGAACTAATAAACTTTGGTTTCAAAAATAAATTTTTTCTTTCATTTTACCCCAATATCTAACTAGTAAGTTTATTCCGATATTTTTTATTAATTTGCTATATGCGTTGTCTCTTTTTTAACAAATAAAACTAGTGTCAAATCGATTAGATTCTAGTAGTATTTCGAAATGGAACCCAGTATAGAGTCTTGACTTTTTGGTAGATCAATCCACTCCTGCAACAATAATATTTAAATAAATCATGTTAAAGCTCCACCTTAAAAGTAAAGAGGAAAAATAATTTATTTTCGAATATTTTTCACTGGTTCTCAATTTGTTAGTATTCTCGCTGATTTCTATGAATGACATGATTTAATGGAATTTATCATGGTCATTTATAATTCTCAAGTTTCAGTTTAAAGGTTTTTGATTTGGAGCTGTAGAAGCTAAACAGATTCAGGCTTAATTGTGGGTCCGGATGCAATAAGGGCACATAAAATTTTTTCGTGCGAAAACGAAGTCCCCTGGAGGCTTTAGAAAAAATTTTCGAATTTTAATTT